>NC_029785.2:108737292-108764610 GCF_000816755.2 Arachis ipaensis | reverse complement strand
TTTTTATCTTTACGTACTCTTTATGTACTCTTTCAATTTTATTTTGGTATCAGTTTTTCGGAACTCTACTGACATTCATGGATAAACCAATTAATTTAGATTCTAAAACTCCTTCAACCTCCTCCCACAATAAATAATCAATCTTTCAATTTAGTTCAGAATCCAACCAATTTCTATCACATTCATCCAAGTAAAAATTCTACTTCAGTCTTAGTTACCTGTTCTCGTAGGAAACAATTATCATTTATGGAATAGATCATTCACTATGACTATGATTTCTAAAAAAATAAATATGAATTTCTTACCCATTCTATCTATCTCTTCTGCCTAATGATCCTTTTCTTTCGACTTGAAAATGTTGCAATAACTTAGTCTTATCTTGACTGTTTCATTCTCTGTCCTTTTCTATAATCCAAATTGTCATCAATTTTGCCGTTGTTTATTCTGTCTAGACCGATTTAAAAGAACAATTTGCTTAAAATAATCTTCTCCAAATTGCTGAGTTACAAGAAAAAGTCTATGCGCTCAAACAAGACACTCTGTTTGCCACCGAGTTCTACACGTCACTGAAATCTCTTTGGGAGAAACTCGTCAATTTTCGCCCTCTCCAGATTTGTTCCTGTGCAGCAACATCACACAAGTCACAAAGATTTCATAATTCATTTTCTCAAATGATTGGATGAACAGTTCTCATTCTCGACCCATTATCCTCGCTAACTAGAGTTTTTTCATTGGTCATCCAACTTAAACGACAACTACAAAACAAAACTGCCATTGGGATTTTGGACGATCCGTGCTCCATCACTGAACTCGTGACACCCTTCACAACGTCGTGGTCGCAGTGGCTTCTCCTCCGGCTCGGGTCGCAGTGGCTTCTCCTCCAGCACAGACGCGGTGGTTCTTCAAAGTTATGTACGCATTACGGTCACGGCCACACGATTGAAGTCTGCTACTCGAAACACGGATACCCACCGGGACATCCATGTCACCCTGGCTGTCCACATCAAGCTGCTGCCTCCGCCAATGCTGTTGCCCCCACTCTTCCTTCGATCGCTGCTTCAGTCCATGATGAGAGAGCAGTCCTAAGTTATGTTGAGAGGTATATCCAGTAGCAGGGTAGCAAAGCGGGTTGGCCTATCCCAACCCGTCCGGTTCAGACTAGGCCCGCACTATAAACACAGCAGGTGGATTCAAAATGTTAGTCAGCTCCCTTTTATGGTAGATTAGCGGTCCGGTGGGCTAGCCCGTTTGACGCTGTTTTTTTTTTTTGGAAAATAAAATTAAATCAACAAAAAAATAATAATTAAAAAATTAAATACAAATTATAATATATTTTTTTATCTTTTTTTTTTAATTTTTAACTTTAATAAAATTGTTCAAAATAAAATTTGTCAATAGAACCATCTTTATTTTAAAAAATAAGCCACATCATTTGAACATATATACGAAATTGTAAAATAAAATAAATAAAGTTAATAATTAAAAGAAGAATAAAAAGAAAAAATGAAAAAAAAGTGTTCGAAAATGATATAATTATTAATTTTGTAGTAATAATAACTCTTTTATTTAAAAAAAAGAAAAAATATAAATCTTTGGTCCGGCGGGCCGGCCCACCTACCCCGCCAAAATTTCAAATTTGGCGGTGCGGGCGGACTTTTTTAATTTGACAGGTTCTAAATCCTAGCCCGACCCGCCTTTTTTAACGGGTTCGACGGGTTGACCCGACGGGTTCGACATGTTTTGCCACCCCTATCCAGCATCCCAATTCAAACCCAAATTTGGACCCTCTCATTGGTCCAAGATCAAGAAAATAGTCTCCTGCTATCCGATTTTTTTTTATCACCATTTAGTTGAGCGACTTATCTATCTCACCACTAGATATCATGTATGCCACTCAATAATTAAGTTAATTTATGAAATCTGCTACTGATTCTCATATTCAAGCTGCCAAACATGTGTTAAAATATTTGAACACTAGCTTTAGACTTTTTTCCAAGAGAATTAAAAATTCAGCTTCTCGACTTTTGTAACTCTGATTGGACCAGATGTCTTGACGATCGGCAATCTTTAACAGGTTATTGTTTTTTTTTTTAGAAGCTCTTTAATATCTTGGAAGACCAAGAAACAAACCACTGTTGTCTGCTCATCTACTGAAGCAAAATATCGTGCACTTGCCAAAATAACTTGTGAACTTCAATGGTTACTAAATATGTTATAATTTTTACGCATCTCTCCTTTCCGCCAATCGATTTTATATTGTGATAATTAGAATGCCCTTCATATTGCCGCTAATTCGATTTTTCATGAACGGACTAAACATTTAAAGGTTGATTGTCACTTGATTCGACAAAAAAACTCAAACTGGAGTGATGAAACTTCTCCTTATTTCCATCTTAATCTCAACAACAAAAAAAATCTTACATCACATAAATTCAACCCAACAGAAATATAAATACGATTACAATTTTAGCTTATATATTTTAACCTTACCTATGTAATTTTTCAATAAAAAAATACGTAACAATATTATTTATCTTTACCACTCTTTATGTACTCTTTTAGTTTTATTACTATTAAAACAAATCATGAGGTATCAATAAAAGAATGATATATTTTTATACGTGATAACGGGTCTTTATGGGATGAAGATCTCTCTCTTAGTTTCTGTTCTCATTTAATAAAATACTATTATCTTTATTTTATTTTTGTTACGGATTCCTGTTTATTTTTTACCGTAGGAGAAATAAATATCCGTGATATCTATGAATATTAAGTTTAATTACAAAAATAAATTAACACAACTGTTCATACCCTGACTCAAAACACAAAAGTCAGGCCCAATAAGGATGAAAGGCTCACCTAAGAAGGTGGCCTCTACCACATACCCGACCTCTTTAAAGAGGCCGGACACGATGAAAAGACGCAGTTTTACTTATCCAAATAAGTAACTGTCTTATTGAATCTCTCCCACTATCTCTATCTCCACTAAAAGATAGATTCCAACAAACTCCCAAGATAAAGGGAACGATTATCCACCGATAAAGGTAAAACTACTCCAAAAGGTAGTTATTAACTCTACTATAAATACACTGACACCCTTCAGGTATATTCACGTTCTAATATACTAAAAACCTGCCTAAAACCCTTGCTAACTTAAGCATCGAAGTCTCTTGCAGGTATCCCTCCCCAACTCCTCACGAGGAACTCGGACGGCGGCACCTCGGCTCGTGAACAAATTCGGATACTGCCTCACAAGGGATCTGGACCTCACGCTCAAGCCCAAATCAATGTTTCAGGTAACCCTCAGAATATTGGCGCTATTGCTGGGGACCTGAAGCTCAACCTTTGATAATGGTGGATGATCAACATCTAGAAGGACAAATTGCATCCAACTTCGAATAAAAAAATGGAGTCTCCTAGGAAAATGAGTTAGAACGACGAAGAGAATTGGAGAGCCAACTCCGAAAAGAGCTGCACAACAGAAGAGAGATTGAAGATAAACTAAGAAAACTAGAATCTGAGCCAACGGAAAAAAACGTCGGGATGACAAAGACCTAGTCTTCTTTGGAGGGAACGATCTTTTTTCTAAAGAGGTCATGCGTGCAAAGGTCCCAAGAAATTTCCAGCATTCCAACGTGGATTCCTATGACGGATCTACTGATCCACATAACCATCTCAGCAACTTCAAAGAAGTCCACCAGGTCGAAGAAGACTGTACAAAATGTGACATTTTTTTAGAGCTCACGAAGAAAAGTGCGACTTCTTTGAAAGGTTAGAATCTACAATGAGGTCGAAAACCTCCAAGCTTACAAAGGAAATTTTGACATCTTTTAGAGCTCACAAAGAAAAATTTAACCTCTTTTAAAGGTTAAACTCTACAATGAGGTCAACAACCTCCATACTGATAAAGAAAAATCCGATCTCTTTTAGAAGTCTGACCTCTTTTAAAGGTTAGACTACAGAGGTAGATAACCTCTAAGCATACAAAGAAAATACTGACCTCTTTTAGAACTCACAAAGAAAAATATGACCTCTTTTAAAGTTAGACCCTACAATAAGGTCGAAAACCTCCAAAATTACAAAGGAAATTCTGACCTCTTTTGGAGCTCACAAAGAAAAGTTTAACCTCTTTTAAGGGTCAGACTCTACAATAAGGTTAAGAACCTCCAAAACTTACAAAGAAAATTCTGACCTCTTTGCTTGAAAGGCTTATGATATGCCAAGCATCCATCCCGACCTCATGAACCACAAGCTAGCTGCATACTCGGATGTCCGACCTGTTAATGAGCGAATATTTTATACGCTTTTTGGCATAATTTTCATATAGTTTTTAGTATATTTTGTTTAGTTTTTATTAAGTTTTTATAGGTTTTAGTGTTAAATTCACATTTTTGGATTCTACTTTGAGTTTTTGTGTTTTTGTGCAATTTTAGGTAATTTTTGGCTGAAATTGAGGAGTTGGAGCAAAAGTCTAATTCAAAGACAGAGAAAGCACTGCAGATGCTGTCCAGATCTGACATCCTTGCACTTGGAAGAGCTTTCTGGAGCTACAGAAATCCAAATGAAGCGTTCTCAATGGATATGGAAAGCTGACTTCCAGAGCTTTCCATAAATATATAATAGTTTATACTTCACTTCATATTAGAAGGCACAAGACTGGCGTCCAACACCAGCTTCCTGCCCCCTTCCACGTGTCTAGCGCCCACAAAGTAGAGACCAGCATCCAAACGCCCAGAGATGACCCCCTAGCTAGTGTTCAACGCCCTAGGAGTCTCATAGCACATGGATCTCATCAAATCTCAGCCCAAACACTCACCAAGTGGGTCCTAGAAGTGGATTTTAGCACTAAAAAAACTGTTTTACTCTCACTAGTCATTTGTTTAGTATTTAAGGGATTAGATTTATGTAATTCATACATCTTCAGCCACCTTTTACCATAATTTCGAATCCTATTGTTGTATTTCCTTTCAGTATGAGTTTCTAAACCTCCTAGGTTGAGGGGAGGAGCCCTGCTGAGTCCTATGAATTAATAAAAGTATTACTGTTTCTTCTTCGATCCGTGTTTGATTTATTTCTAAGATGCATACTCGTTCTTCAACATGGTGAATTGGATGATCAGTGACAATCAGCTCTATTCATCATACTAAGACAAATGTGCCTGACAAACACCCGTGTCTACTTTGGTTTGTGTGAATACGTGGCTGGAAAGCGCGAACCGCCAGCTTGATTATGCATCTCTCAGACGGCTAACCCACGACTTCGTTGGGGACTTCTCGAGATACCAGTTCAGCCGATTTACAGGGAGATTAGGGTCTCTGTGGTAGAGGCTAGAACCCAATGATGCAGCATTCTCTGATCCGGAAGATCCGACCTTGTCTGTGGCATTTTGAGTAGGATCATTAAGGAGAATGGACTGTACGCGCTTCACCCTCAAGAGGAGATGGATCCACACTAACCCTGAGGTTCAGATCTGGAGGAGTATTGACGACCTCTCAATAAAGGCGTTAATCACTAACAGCCTGCCATAGAAGAGATCACTCACAAGCAAAGAAGACAGTAATACCAGAGTTAATTCAGAAAGAGAACGCAACTCCAATCCTTAACGATATTCCTATTACTGATTACCCTTTTTTTTATTTACATGCCAACTTAGTTTAGATCTCACAAATATTTATCTATCAACTCTTGATTTAGCCTGACTAAGACCTGCAAGATAACCATAGCTTACTTCAAACCACAATCCTCGTGGGATCGACCCTGACTCGCTCAGGTATTACTTGGACCAAGTTTTTGGCGCCGTTGTCGGGGATTGTTCGAGTTTGGACAAGCTGACTGATTGTCTTGTTCCCTAGATTAGGTACTTTATTTCTTGATCATTTTTAATTGAGTCTTTTATTTTTATTTTTCTCTTCTTTATTTTCGAAAAATTTAAAAACTTTTTCAAAAAAAAAATATTTTTATTTTTTTTGTTTAATCTTTGTTCTTAGTTTAAGTCTTGCCTGTTTTCTGTTTTCTTTTACAAAAATTTTAAAACTTCTTCAAAATCCTTTTTCAAAAATTTTATTTTCAAGAATCCTTAGCTTTCTTTATTTGATCTTTGTTTTTGGTTTGATTCTTTTTGTTTGTGTTCTTGGTTAAAATTCTCGAAAATTTTGAGTCCCTTTTCTAAAAAATTTTCAAAAATAGTTTCTTTGGTTAAATCTTGTGTCAATTTTTAAGTTTGGTATCTTCTTGTGTTTTTCTTTTAAATTTTCAAAAATTTTATGTTTGATGTTCAAAAGTTTTAAGTTTGGTGTCTTTTACATGTTCTTGTGTTCTTTGAATTTCTTGAGTTTTGTTCTTGGTGTTCTTGTCAATCTTCAAGGTGTTCTTGTGTTTTCTTTGTGTTTTGATCTTAAAATTTTTAAGTTTGGTGTCCCTTGGTGTTTTTCCTTCAAATTTTCGAAAACTTGGGGCATTAGATCTAAAAATTTTAAGTTTGGTGTCTTTTACTTGTTTTTCTCTTTCCTCATTAAATTCAAAAATAAAAAAAATCTTTTCTATTTTTATTTTAAATCAATTTTCAAAAATTTTAAATAAAAATTCAAATTTTAATTTTAAATTTTTATCTTATCTTATCTTATCTTAGTTTTCATTTTTCAAAAATCAAATCTTTTCAAAATCATATCTTTTTCAAAAATCATATATTTTTTCAAAATCTTATCTTATCTTTTTCAAAATTCAAAATTCAAAATTCAAATTTTAAAATTCAATTTTTAAATTCAAATTTCAAATTTAAGTTTCAAATTTTAAAATTAAATCTTTTTCAAAATCAAATTTCAAATATGATCTTTCTTTTAAATCTTTTTCAAATCTTTATCTTATCTTGTTTCAATTTCAAAAATTCAAAGTTTAAAATTTCAAAATTTAAAATTCAAATTTCAATTTCAAAATTTAAAAATTTAATTTTCAAATTTTAAATCTTAAATTCAAATATTTTCTTAATTAATTACTTATCTTCCCTCTCTTCTTTTTCAAAACTTCCTAACTAATTCCCCTCTTGACATCGGGATTTTTGCCAGTAAAGAATTTCATAAAAACAGTCACGTTGTAGATATAGTCTCTAAACCGACAGAAATCCCTTCGTATAAACGTTTTGGTTGTCACAAGTAACAAACCCCTAAATAAATTGATAACTAAAGTATTCAAACCTCGGGTCGTCTTCTCAAGGAACTGCAGGGAAGTATGTTCTTATTATTGGTTATGGAGATTGTAAATTGGGGTTTTGAGAATGAGGAGCGAATAGTCTAATTAGCAAATAAAGGAAATGAAGAACAAGCAATTTAGATGGCAAGTAAGATAAATAAATGACTGTAAATAACTTTTGGCAAGGTATGAGAAATTAGAGGTCCTATCCTAGTTATCCTTATCAATGATGATGAGAATTGAATCTTAATTCCACTTTGTTAACCTTTACTAAGATAAAGGAAGGTCAAGGGATTAATTGATTTGATCTTCGGATCCTATTTATTTCCTAAGAAAAGATTGGGATTATTGAAGTTCAATTCAATTAACAAAGATAACAATTATCAATCATGTTTGAGTTTGATAACTCCTGAATTACTGATTTCTTAACCAAGACCAAAAGGAGAAAAATAAATTTACTGGAATAAAAATGTCTTCAGATGGGAATAACAATAATGTAAATAAAAGAAAGTAATATTGAACTGAAATATCTCAAATAACATTAATCCAAAAGAGTAATCTGCAACATGAATGTAGCATAAGCCAAATAGGCAACATAACTAATATAAGCATTAAAGTATCTGAAAGTAAGAGATAAATATAAAGTAAAGGAACATTGAACCTGGGATTGAGAGTCACTCCTAAAACTAAGAGAAATCCTAAATCCTAATCCTAAGAGAGAGGAGAGAATCTCCCTCTCAAAACTAAATCTAAATCATGAAAACTAACTAAAGTGGAGACTCCCTTTGAATAGATGCATTCCCCCACTTCATAACCTCTGGTCTATGCCTTCTGGACTTGGATTTGGGCCAAAAAGGGCTTCAGAATTCGCTGGGAGCGTTTTCTGCAATTTCTGGTGCGTGGCCTCTGTCACGCGTCCGCGTGGGTCACGCGGTCGTGTCATTCGGAGTTTTCCTTGTCACGCGGTTGCGTCAATCATGCGACCGCGTCATATGTGTTTCGCTCGAGGCGCGCGATAGCGTCAGTCACGCATTCGCGTCGCGCTCTCTTCGCACTGCCATGCAGCCGCGTCGTCCATGCGATTGCGTGGCTGCCAGTTTCTTCACAAACTTCGTTTTATGCTTTCCTTCTATTTTTGTATATTTCCTTTCCATCCTTTGAGTCATTCCTGCCTTAGAAGATCTGAAACTACTCAACACACTAATCACGGCATCGAATGAAAATAAAGGTAATTAAAATAATTAGTTTAAAGCATAGGAAACATGTTTTTCACATACATCACATAATAAGGAAGGAAAAGTAAAACCATGCAATTAATATGAATAAGTGGGTGAAGGATTGAATAAATCACTCAAACTAAGCACAAAATATATCATAAAATATGGGTTTATCAACCTCCCCACACTTAAACAATAGCATGTCCTCATGCTAAGTCCAAGAGTAATGTTAGATTAAAGTGGTGGAATGCCATGCAATGCAATCTAATCTAAATGCAACTACCTAGATGAATGATGCATCATGCAATTCTAATTTTTATTCACTTGAATATAAAGCTTGCATGTAGTTGAATTAATTCACATTTTTAAGGAGTCATATATATATATATATAGCCAAGCCTTAGATAGTGATAAAGCACTTTTACAGTTGAGATGGGAGAGAAAAACATTTTATAAACTTGCAAGACAATTAATAATTCAAACAGAGATATATGTTAATGAGCTATTGAACCCTCACTGGATGTTGTGTTTACTCTCTAGTCACTCAGTGTTTATTGGGTTAATCACTCTATTCTTCTTTTTATTCTTACTTTCTATAACTTTGTTCTTCATCTAACCAATCAACAATTATAGAATATAGACATACCAAAAATCATGAGGTCTTTAGTAAAGGTTGTAATGGGGCCAAGGTAAAGGTAATGGTATATGTATAGGGCTAAGTGAGCTAATAAGTGAATCCTTAATTAGTCTAAGATCTCACCTAACATACATACTTTGTAAAGCAAAGCTTCTTTACCTATTTTCCTATATTTTTCCACTTTTGATGTTACATGCTCATGTTTCAATATTTATTATCTTTACCCCATGTGCATTGCTTTATTTCACATTTGGGGAATTCTTTTGTGTCCCCTTTATTCAACTATTGAAAAATAACACTTTTTTTTAATGTACATGGTAATTCAATTATTTTGATTTCACATGAGCATGCTTCCCAAAACTTTTATTTTGAATTATTTTATTCTTTTCGACTTTTCTACCTTTTGTTTTTATCATCCATGTTCCCAATAGGTTTTTCCACATTTAAACCATACATAATTTCCTATCTTAAGCTAACCAAGGATTCAACTTGGAATTTTTATTTTGTCTTTCTACTTAAGGCTAGTAATGTGGCTGATAGAATAAAAGGGGATTTAAAGGTTCAAGGGGGCTAACAAGGGTGATGTAAAGGGTAGGCTATTTTGGGGTAAGTGAGCTAAAATCAAATAATGGCCTCAATCACTCTCTTGGTATGTATTTCTATTCTATAATCGGACATATAGATTAAAACAAAGTAAAGAACATTAGAATAGAAAAGAAGGGTGGAACACACAGGAATAAAATTTATGGTTTGAATGTAACCATACAATTAAGCTCAAAACTCACAGGCTGTGTATTCTCTAGCTCAAAAATCATTTATCACTTATGTATGTCATGCAGGTTTAGTTAAAAATTTCCATTATTCTCAATGTAAAACTTATATTGAATGGCTTTAAAGTTCTAGTGTTTCTCCTTGATGAAATGTTGTTAACTAACTAACATGTAATGCTATATATATAAGGTGTGTGGATTGTTTCTATTATGTTCAAGTTCCTAGTTTACTTTCTTTTTATATTTTTCAATTCAAACTAAGCTATCTTATGCTAAAAAGGGTAAACTATACTAATTAATCCACAATTTCTATAACTAATAAGTTAGAATTGCTACTAAGACTGAATGGCTAAAATATGAACTGAAGTGCAACATAGAATAAATACATAAAAATAGTAATATATATAAGTACTGAGAAAATAAAAATAAAAATAAAAATAAAGAGAAAAATACAGAAAAGTAGCAAAATAAATAAAAAGAGTATGTAGTGGTTCACCAAAAAAAAGAACGCCAGAGATGGCGACCTCCCCACACTTAAAATGTAGCATCGTCCCCGATGCTCACTCAAGCAGGGTGTGAAGGGGTGTCATCACTGGAAGGACAGGTAGCTGGGGTCTCTATGGTGGTTGTTTGAGGATCAGCCTGCTGCAGAAGAGGTGCTGACTGGATAGGGATCTCGGGGTCTACAGCCTGAATCTGAGGCGGAGCCTCCTGATGTGATGCGGCCTGCTCTGAGCCTGCCTATGCAGCCTCGCTCTGGGGATAGGTCTCTGCCTCGTGATCATCCGCCTCCTCCTTAGATGCCTTGGATGGTGTGTCAGGCTCAGAGGGGATGTCGCCAAATCGTATCATCAGCTTCATGTGCTCATAGCGTCGCTTGTTGCGACGCTCCATCTGGTCAAGCCGTCGAAACAGGCGGTGCACTAGATGATAGATGGGCTCTGGGGCAGGTGGAGGTGCAGTGGTGGTGGCAGGGGTAGCTGTGGAAGAAGAGGGGCCGGCAGATGGTGTGGCTGTGTCAGCAGTAGCAGTGAGGAATAGAGGTCTGTAGCCCAAAGCCAGAAAGTTCCTGCTGTGAGGGATAATCTTCTTGCATTCTGCAGCAGGTGGCTTTTCATCAGCATCCTCCCAAGGCACGACAGCTCGACGGCCTAGCTGTGTAACCAGATAAGGAAAGGGAAGAGTGCCTCGGACGTGGACCCTGGCCATATGGTACCGGATAAAGCGTGGCAGGTACAGGTCCTTACCCTCCATCACACACCAAAGGAGGATGATCATAGCGGCTGGTATCTCAGTCTCGTGAGTACTCGGCATAATGAAGTTGCTAAGTATCTGATGCCATAGCCGAGCCTCATCGTTTAAGTAAATCCGCTTGATTCCCTTTGGCATGGTGGTGTTCTGACCTATAATCCAAGGAACGGTCGGGTCAAGGACTATCCGGGCCTTGACTGCATCCCAATCAAATCGCATGAAGCGCATATCCTCCTCAGCTTTCTGATAACCATCCAGCTGATCAGTTTTAGGCAGAAGCTTCAAGACATCTTCAATGGCCTCTTCAGTGACCAGGATCTGCTTTCCTCTAAGGTTCACTGCATCTAGGGAGGTTTTGAAGTAATTGCAGTAGAATTCCCTAACCTAAGATGCATTGACCTCAGTTAAGTTTCTCTCCAGGAAGAACCAGCCTCTTTGTTTGATCTGGTCAGAGGTGTATTGCTGGAGTTCTTCTGAGATCTTCAAAGTTCTCTCCAGGTAGAGGGTTCTGGAGTTTGCAAACACCGGATACTTCAGCTCACAGTATCGGTTTGCAAATTTCACTGGATCAGTAGCAGGGATTAGCTGGTCGGCCTTCTCCTGCGGGGTAAAATTTTTCTCCTGCAAGGATTCATCGTGCATCATATCTATGATGGACATGGAGGATTCTCCTCTTTTACGTTTGCCAGTAGTAGCCTTGCCTTTTCCTTTTCTCTGGCTGGCAGACATCCTGAAAAATAGAAAACCAGGATATAGTGAAAACAGGAAAATAAATAGGCAAATAATCAAAAGAAACACAAAGTGGCAAAGGAGCAAAAGGATAAGGATAATGAGTTAAGTAAATGTGCATTAAGGATTGGATAGGAGTTAAAAGTCCGAAAAGGAGAATTCACAATCCAAAATGGAATTGAATTCAAGTTAAATAGAAAAATTAACATCATGCCATGGTTAGAATGTTAAAAGAAAGTGAAAGAAAATCAGAAGAGAAGTTTTGAAAGGTTAGGTTGGTTAGAAATGAAAAAGAGTTTAGGAAGTTAACATTAGTGAGTCAGTAAAAAGCGGGTTAAAGTAAGTGGCATAATCAAAATATTCCGAGTAACAAGTATTCATAGTTAGAAGCTATAAGTAACTCATATCCAAATAAGGAAAACAGGTTGATGATTATTCAAATAGATGTAGAAATAGCAAAAATTGGAATCAAATATCAAAAATGCAAATTATAAACCAGGAAATCAAAAAGAATAAGAAAGCTTGCCCTGGCATTCATGAATTGTTTTGGTTAGATCTAAGGAAAGCACAGTTGAAAATGCTAAAATCAAGACATGAATGGAAACATTTTACAGAAATTTGGGCAGTATTCCGGCTAAAATTGGATTGTCCCGGAAAATAAACAACAACAGAATAGTTCATATGAATAAAAAATAAAGCTGCAATTACATGTAAGGAATATAAACATGAAAATTCAGTGTACAAAGCAGCAAGAAACAAGAAAGTACAGCATATGAACATTACAATCATTACAGTAACAGCAGAATAAAATAAGAAACAGACACAGTGCAATTAAACAGACCTAAATCCACTAACCACATCCTAGGATACCTAACAACCTAAAATCCACTACAACATGCATATCTAACTAGCCTAATGACGAACATAAACAGAAAAATATGAATTAACTACGAAGGATAGAAGGGTGGCGTTCGTCGGAACCAGGTAGGCGTAAGAGAGAGAGTGGGGCAGGAGGGGTTTGGGGAGGGGGGCGACTGATAGGGTTCGCGTGACTGGGGGGGTTATAAATTTGAATCCACGCGATCGCGTAGGGCATGCGGTCGCGTGGTTGGGGTGAAATGAGGGTCGACGCGATCGCGTGAATGGTGCAATCGTGTGGAGGGCAAAAAGAGTGAATGACGCGATCGCCTGGGTCATGCGATCGCGTCGCTGGAAATTGTGCTAAACGCACGATTCCAGCGTTGTTTCAGCACAACTCTCTGTCTCCTTTTGGGGGTGTTGTGCAATCCCTGCGACGCGATCGCGTCACTCATGCTGTCGCGTGGGATGTGTGTTGTGCAAGTGACGCGATCGCGTCAGGGACGCGATCACGTGGGCATTTTGTGCAAAACGCACAATGGCCCGACGATTCCAGCCTAACTTTCTGGACGTTGGATCTTTACGCCGATCTCCAAGGCACGCGGCCGCGTGAATAACGCGGTTGCGTGGGAAGTATTTTTCGCAACTTGACGCGATCGCATGAGTGATGCGGTCGCGTTGTGCACCTTTTTTTTATGCAGTATGCAGAATGCAATGATGAGTATGAATGAGATGCAAAAATTCCAGGTTCAATATAATAAAATAAAATAAAACTTGAAAATAAATAAAACTAAATAAAAAATATTGAAAAATGAACGATCATACCATGGTGGGTTGTCTCCCACCTAGCACTTTTAGTTAAAGTCCTTAAGTTGGACATTGGATGAGCTTCCTGTTATGGTGGCTTATGCTTAAATTCATCCAGAAATCTCCACCAATACTTGGAATGCCAATAGCCTCCGGGGTCCCAAACTAGGCATGTGAAGCTTCTGAGCAGCTTCAAACAGATTGTCAGGCTCCCGGGGTGATGATTGTCAGCATAGATTCCAGGATCCCAAACTTTGCTTTTAAATCCGCCTTCGTCTTGATCTATACTTTTCCATCCGGGAGGTTTAGAAATTAGATTCTCACTAGGATAACCAAACGTTTTCCGAGATCTATCCGATTGATCATGGTGCCAATCCGTGTACTTCAAGTTGAAGCATGGAACCTTATTGAACCTTGTGCACCATCTCTGAGTACGAGCCATTTCCCTTTTACTCTTAAAGCCGCAGAGAGCTCTAAGCTGGCCATCTGTTTCAAGCAAACCATATTCAAGTGGAAAAACACAGTTAAAGGTTAAGAATTGTACCCACTTGAAGCTTGTATTGGGTGGTAATGGCCTTGGGATAGGTGGTTCCAGTGGTTCTGTGAGTTCTACTCCCTTGTGTTCTTCTGTGAAATTCTCCACTTCCTTGCAAAATTCTTCAAATGTATCCATGTCCTGATCAAAGCCATCTATGTCTTCCTCATCACTTAAGTCATAGACTGGAGGTTGAGAGAAATCTACCTCTGTATCATCTTCGTATTCACTTGGGGAAGATTCTTCGATCTCAGAGAATTCGCTTGCGGATGCAAGTTCATTACTAGGAGAACTTGACTTGTGACTATCATCATCAAGGAAATTTGCTTCTTGGGTTATTCTGTCTAGTTCTTCATGAAAGACTTGCTCTGGGGATTGCGCACAATCCTCCTTAGCATCGATTGTAACATCCTTGACAGAATGCTCCACAACTTTTGATTCCCATGGAGGTTCAGCGTCTCCTAAGTCTTCAACCAACTCTTCTTCTTCAATAATGACAGCTTCCGCTACTTGTTCCAGTACGAAACCATGCTCTGTCTTGTCCACTGGAGTTTCTAGTATCTCCTTCATACTACGCTCTTCGTTAGATTGTCCACATGGGGCTGTGGGATGTCCTTGAATGTTCGAACGTCTAGAAGATAATTGACTTACTGCTTGCTCCAGTTGATGAAGGGTTGTTTGAAGTCGATTTACTGTTTCCTTGAGGCGAACCTCTGATTCTCGGAGTGATAGATTTGGATATGGCACAAGGGGAAGCAGTGGTGTTTGGGATTGATTGGATTGGAACTGGGGTAAATGAGGATCATACGGTGGTGAATGGTGAAAAGGAGCTTGTGAGTGTGGTGGTTCGAAGTTGTGTTGAGAGGATGGTCTATAAGCACATGGTGGGGCTTGTTGGTAATTACAAGGTTGTCCACCATGTCTATTTGCTTGGTATGCATTGTAGAATGGTCTTTGTCCATGATATCTTGGAGGGTGTTGTTGCTTAAAGGGTTGATCAGATCCTCTTGGCTCCATCTATCTTTGGTTGCTCTGACCTTGATGCATGTTCCTGTTATAACTTCCATTCCTTTCAATAACATTAGAACCAAACTCAAAGTGGAAGGGGTGAGAATTCATAGTAGCTAAAAAGAAATAAAGAGGAGAAAAATAAAGACAAATAAACAAGTAAGAGAAAAATATTTACAATAACCAATAAATAGGCACACGATTGCAGTTCCCCGGCAACGGCGCCATTTTGACGCCGGGATTTTTGCCAGTAAAGAATTTCATAAAAACAGTCGCGTTGTAGATATAGTCTCTAAACCGACAGAAATCCCTTCGTACAAACGTTTTGGTCGTCACAAGTAACAAACCCCTAAATAAATTGATAACCGAAGTATTCAAACCTCGGGTCGTCTTCTCAAGGAATTGCAGGGAAGTATGTTCTTATTATTGGTTTTGGAGATTGTAAAATGGGGTTTTGAGAATGAGGAGCGAATAGTCTAATTAGCAAATAAAGTAAATGAAGAACAAGTAATTTAGATGGCAAGTAAGATAAATAAATGACTGTAAATAACTTTTGGCAAGGTATGAGAAATTAGAGGTCCTATCCTAGTTATCCTTGTCAATGATGATGAGAATTGAATCTTAATTCCACTTTGTTAACCTTTACTAAGATAAAGGAAGGTCAAGGGATTAATTGATTTGATCTTCGGATCCTATTTATTTCCTAAGAAAAGATTGGGATTATTGAAGTTCAATTCAATTAACAAAGATAACAATTATCAATCATGTTTGAGTTTGATAACTCCTGAATTACTGATTTCTTAACCAAGACCAAAAGGAGAAAAATAAATTTACTGGAATAAAAATGTCCTCAGATGGGAATAACAATAATGTAAATAAAATAAAGCAATATTGAACTGAAATACCTCAAATAACATTAATCCAAAAGAGTAATCTGTAACATGAATGTAGCATAAGCCAAATAGGCAACATAACTAATATAAGCATTAAAGTATCTGAAAGTAAGAGATAAATATAAAGTAAAGGAACATTGAACCTGGGATTGAGAGTCACTCCTAAAACTAAGAGAAATCCTAAATCCTAATCCTAAGAGAGAGGAGAGAATCTCCCTCTCAAAACTAAATCTAAATCATGAAAACTAACTAAAGTGGAGACTCCCTTTGAATGGATGCATTCCCCCACTTTATAACCTCTGGTCTATGCCTCCTGAACTTGGATTTGGGCCAAAAAGGGCTTCATAATTCGCTGGGAGCGTTTTATGCAATTTCTGGTGCGTGGCCTCTGTCACGCATCCGCGTGGGTCACGCGGTCGCGTCATTCGGAGTTTTCCTTGTCACGCGGTCGCGTCAGTCATGCGACCGCGTCATATGTGTTTCGCTCGAGGCGAACGATAGTGTCAGTCACGCATTCGCGTCGCGCTCTCTTCGCACTGGCATGCGGCCGTGTCGTCCATGCGATCGCGTGGCTGCCAGTTTCTTCACAAACTCTGTTTTATGCTTTCATTCCATTTTTGTATGTTTCCTTTCCATCCTTTGAGTCATTCCTGCCTTAGAAGATCTGAAACTACTCAACACACTAATCACGGCATCGAATGGAAATAAAGGTAATTAAAATAATTAATTTTAAAGCATAGGAAATATGTTTTTCACATACATCACATAATAAGGAAGGAAAAGTAAAACCATGCAATTAATATGAATAAGTGAGTGAAGGATTGAATAAATCACTCAAACTAAGCACAAAATATATCATAAAATATGGGTTTATCACATCTCTTCTATTTTCAAAAATTCCTCTTCTCTTTCTCTCTCTTCTTTTTCGAATTTCAATAATTAATTTTCGATTTCTTTTAATTAATTAAATTTAATTTTCAAAATTTATAAATAAATAAAATAAAAAACAAAAGTATTTTAATTCTTGTTTATCTCTTCTACTTCTATTTCTTCTTCTATCCTCTTTCTCCTTTCTCTTCTTCTACCTTTCTTCATCATGAACCCAAATGGAAATGAAGAGTTTAAAAGAACTCTGGGATCTTATACAAATCCCACTGCTGACTTCTATGGAAGAAGTATTAGCATACCTCACATCAGAGCAAGTAGCTTTGAACTCAACCCTAAACTTATTACTCTAGTACAGCAAAACTGCCAGTATTCTGGGCTTCCACAGGAAGAACCTACAAAATTTCTGGCTGATTTCTTAAAGATTGCTGACACAGTACACAATGAGGGAGTACACCAGGATGTCTACAGACTATTGCTCTTTTCTTTTGCTGTAAAGGACCAGCAAAGAGGTGGTTGGATAACCAGCCTAAAGCTAGCTTGAAAACTTGGAAACAGTTAGTAGAC
The DNA here is from genome assembly GCF_000816755.2 of Arachis ipaensis. Taxonomy (NCBI): domain Eukaryota; kingdom Viridiplantae; phylum Streptophyta; class Magnoliopsida; order Fabales; family Fabaceae; genus Arachis; species Arachis ipaensis. Next base: position 108,747,268 of record NC_029785.2, on the reverse strand, counting down.
AAGTTTTTAAATCAAACTTTCCTCCAAGAAAGATGACCCAGCTAAGACTGGACATCCAAGTCTTCAAACAAGGAGATAATGAATCTCTTTATGATGCCTGGGAGAGGTATAAAATGATGCTAAGAAATGTCCCACTGAAATTTTTTTAGAATGGGTACAATTAGACATATTCTATTATGGACTTTTAGACATGGCTATAATGTCTTTGGACCACTCAGCTGGTGGTTTCATACACATGAGAAAGACCATTGAAGAAGCTCAAGAGCTTGTTGAGACAGTTGCCATTAATCAACATTCGTACTCACTTGCTGAGACTTCTATAAAAAGAGAGGTTAAGGTAGTATCTACTGAACTTAACCCTTCAGAATAGGATGGCCCATTGACTCAGCAACTGCACGTCCTTACCCAACAACTACTGGAATTGCAAGAGGCTTTGCAAGAAACTCAGGCTTCTAACAAGAATGTAGAAGCACAACTGAGTCAAACAAGGTAGCAGTTATCTAAGCGGATAACAGATGAATGCTAGGCCATTCAACTAAGGAGTGGGAAAACCTTGAATACCCAACCTCAAAACAATAGGAGGTTAGGAAAAGAACAACTGACAAAGGATAACTAGGTCTCTGTACAAGATAATTCTAGGCGTTCAAACGCCCAGGGAGGTATCTCTCTTGGCGTTGAATTCTAGGAAAGGCAGAGACTGGGCGTTCAAACACCCAAGGAAGCAGCACCCTTGGCGTTGAACGCCCACAAGGGAGTGATGCCTCTGGCGTCAAACGCCAGGATGGGGACAGCAGCATGGGCGTTGAACGCCTAAGCAAGGGAGGCCAATCTCCTACTGATAACAACCCTCCTAAGCAAGCTAGTAACCCCCCTTCCAACACACATGGCACTCGGCCTTCATCAACCAAGAATGATGAATATAAAGCTAAGATGCCATTTCCTCAGAGACTCTGTCAAGAGGAAAAAAATAAACAGTTTGCCCACTTTGCAGATTATTTCAGAACATTAGAGATCAAGATCCTTTTTGCAGAGGGTCTTGAACAAATACCTTCTTATGCTAAGTTCATGAAGGACATTTTGAGTTATAAGAATAATTTAAGGGAAGTAGAGACAGTAGCTCTTACTAAGGAGTGCAATACAGTCATTCAGAGGAACCTTCCTCAGAAGCTACAGAGACACCCTAACACTCTTCTAAGAGCTACAGAAGTGAATCCAAGAGAAGAGTGTCTGCCCTCATTAGTACCAAGGAGGCTGAACTTCAGAAGCATGCTACTGAGGAACTTAAGGCAATCACGGACCAGAAGGATCCTGAGAATGTTATTGAGCACGCCCCTACAGAGGAGAAGGAACCTTGAGTTGAATCTTCTCTGGGTGTGCAAGAGGAGCCTGTGATTACCACAGAGAACCCCCTTGCAGAGGTAAAAGAGCCTCAAAAGCTGCCTTTCCTAGGCGTGCAGAAAGAACCGGCAGATGAGCAGTTGGCTCATTTCCCAGCAGCTCTTAAGGAGCTGCAAGTCAATATCTCTATTGCAAAGGTATTGAAAAAAAGGATCCCCTATACGGCTTGTCTAAAAGACATTTTTTTGAAAAGAAGGACCTACTAGGAGATGAAATAGAGGTAGTTACTGAGAAGTACAGTATCCTAATTCAGAATGAGCTGCCAAGGAAAATGCCAAATCCAGGGAGCTTTCAAATCATATGGACTACTAGGAAGATCATTTTTGACAAAGCCCTGTATGATCTTAGCTTAAGTTTAAATCTGATACCTTCCACTGAGGCAGAGGCCGAATTTGGAGAGAATAGGAAGGCATTGAATGCCAGTGAGGACGATCTCACTGGGAGTTCAACGCCCAACCTGGCAGCAAGCCTGGCACTGAACGCCAGTGAGAAAGCCCTCACTGGGCATTCAACACCCATCCTGGCAGTAGAGCTGGCGTTGAACGCCAGCCAGAGAGCACTGGCTGGGCGTTCAACGCCCAAACAGGCAGGAACTCTGGCGTTGAATGCCAGTGAGGAACCCCTCACTGGGAGTTCAATGCCCACACAGCCAGGGAAGCTGACGTTGAACGCTAGCAAGGATACCCCTGCTGGGCGTTCAATGCCCAAAAGGATAGAGGAACTGGCTTTTAACGCCAGTTTGGGTGCACATCATAGGCATTCGACGCCCAAAGAGCTAACAAAGCTGGTGTTGAACGCCCGTCAATGCACACCCTCTGAGTGCTCAATACCCACTCAAGAAACCCCTATCCAAGAATTAAAGGAAACCAAGGCTCACATAGAGACCATAGAGGTTCCTTTGCATGCACTTCTGCAGTGCATGAATTTTGATGAATACTTATCCTCTAATGAGGATGAAGACACTAGGAAAGATCAAGTTGCTCAGTACCTAAGAGCTCTCATAAAGCTAAATGCCAAGTTATTTGGTACAAAGCCCTTGGAGGAAGAACCTCTATTGCTTTCCAAAGAACCCCATGCTTTGGTTCAGCAAAAGTTACCTCAGAATCTTCCAGATCCTGGACGCTTTCTGATTCCTTGCACAATAGGCACCATGACCTTTGAGAAGGCTCTGTGTTACCTAGGGTCAAGTATAAACCTCATGCCACTCTCTGTAATGGAGAAGTTGGGAATCCAATAGGCACAAGAAACAAGGATTACCTTGCATAAGGGCTGGATGGTGTTCAAGGTTCTTGACCCTCCATTACCCCCTGACAAGGGAGGCACTTGCATAAAGGATTCAGCATCCAAGCCTCCTCCCTTGGATGAAACCAATTCAATCCCTCCTAAGACCAAACATAAGTTTGGTGTTGGATGTACACTATCCACAAAGGAGGAAGGCCCCAAAAGGAAGATACCTAGGGGCTGGAAAAACAAAAATATCCCTACTGAAGGCTTTTCACCGGGAAAAATGGTAATGTTCACTTATCTCATTATGGTATTCACCATGGAAGAGGAAAGTGACAAAAGGGGACACCAGCATATTGCTACAAGCCCAATCCTGCCTCACGCAATGAACAAGATCCTGTCTCCTGAGCATATTACGCTATTCCATGAGAGCATGGGAAGGAAGCTCCCAGTAAGAAGTAAGGATTTATTCCTCTATGACTATCTTCCTTCTTGAAAGGAGTTGTCCATCAAGCTAATGACATTAAAGAAGCGCTTGTTGGGAGACAACCCAACCTTAATTAATTGTTTTTACTTTCCTTAATTTTGTTTTTCTTTTAAGTTATATTTTGTAGGTTCATGATCATGTGCATCAATCAGAACAGAGACAGAAATGTCAAGCAGTGAAAACGGAACACTCCGGATGGAGTGTTGCTGGCGTTGAACGCCAGCCAGGGAGTAGACCCTGGGCGTTCAAATGCCAATGCAGAGGGCATGGAATCTGAATTCCCTAGCCTCTCAGGACCAGTGGGTCCCACAGACTCTCTACCTATCATATTTTCTCGAGGACGAGCAAAACTCTTAAGTTTGGTGTTGCAAAAGCTTTGCTTTTTGACTTCTACCACTCCTGCAAAGAGCCATGAGAGAAGAACAACAGAGACAAAGGAGTGACATTGAAGAGATCAAGCACCACATTGGATCCTCAAGAAGGAGTACTAGCCGCCACCATTAAAAGTGGTTTCGTTCTCTTTATCTCCTCTTCTTGTGTATTTTTCTATTTTCTGTTATGTTTTATCTATTCTCTTGTTCTTGTTGTATGATCGTTTGCATTTATGCCTTAAAGATATAAAATGTTCCATATATCTCTCACCTTTCTTAAAAGAAAATTTTAATTGAAAAGAATTGAGAGATACATGAATTTCAAGTTTAAAATAAGAATAGTTTAATTAGTTTAATGTGGTGGCATTGCTTTTGTTTTCTAAATGTATGAATAAACAGTGCATATTTGAAGTTGGAATTTTGGAATGTTGGCTCTTGAAAGAATAAGGAAAAAGAAGATATATTATTGGTGATCTGAAAAATCTAAATAAATTGATTCTTAAAGCAAGAAAAAGTAGCAAAAAGAAAAAGAAAAAGCTTGCATGCAAAAAAAAAAAAGGTGGCAAAAAAAATAATAAATAGAAAAAAAAAAGAGAAAAAGCCAATAGCTCTTTAAACTAAAAGGCAAGAGCAAAAAGCCAATAACCCTTTAAACCAAAAGGCAAGGGTAAAAGGATCCAAGGCTTTGAGCATTAATGGATAGGAGGGCCTAAAGGAATAAAATCCTGGCCTAAGCAGCTCAACCAAGCTGTCCCTAACCATGTGCTTGTGGCGTGAAGGTGTCAAGTGAAAAGCTTGAGACTGAGCGGTTAAAGTCATGATCCAAAGTAAAAAGAGTGTGCTTAAGAAATCTGGACACCTCTATCTGGGGGTTCTAGCAAAGCTGAATCATAATCTGAAAGGGTTCACCCAGTTAAAGTGTCTGTGGTATTTATGTATTCGGTGGTAATATTGGAAAACAAAATGTTTAGGATCACGGCCAAGACTCCGAAAGCTGTGTTCAAGAATAAAAAAGAACTGAACTAGGAGAGTCAATAATATTATCTGGATTCTAAATTCCTAAAGATGCCAACCATTCTGAGATTCAATGGATAGTGAGATGCCAAAACTATTCAGAAGCAAAAAGCTACTAATTCCCGCTCATCTAATTGAAACTGAGCTTCATTGGAAACTTTGAAATTTATTGTATCTTACTTTTCTTTTTATCCTACTATGTTTTTAGTTTCTTGGGGATAAGCGATAGTTTAAGTTTGGTGTTGTGATGAGCGGATATTTTATACGCTTTTTGGCATAGTTTTCATATAGTTTTTAGTATATTTTGTTTAGTTTTTATTAAGTTTTTATAGGTTTTAGTGTTAAATTCACATTTTTCGATTCTACTTTGAGTTTTTGTGTTTTTGTGCAATTTCAGGTAATTTCTGGCTGAAATTGAGGAGCTGGAGCAAAAGTCTGATTCAGAGACAGAGAAAGCACTGCAGATGCTGTCCGGATCTGACCTCCTTGCACTCGCAAGATATTTTCTGGAGCTAGAGATATCCAAATGGAGCGTTCTTAATGGATATGGAAAAATGACTTCCAGAGCTTTCCAGAAATATATAATAGTTTATACTTTTCTTCATATTAGAAGGCTCAAAACTGGCGTCCAACGCTAGCCTCCTGCCCCCTTCCAGGCGTCCAGTGCCCACAAAGTTGAGACCAGCATCCAAACGCCCGGAGAGGACCTCCTAGCCAGCGTTCAATGCCCAAAGAGTCTCATAGCACGTGGATCTCATCAAAGCTCATCCTAAACACTCACCAAGTGGGCCCCAGAAGTAGATTTTAGCACTAAAAAGACTGTTTTACCCTCACTAGTCATTTGTTTAATATTTAAGGGATTAGATTTATGTAATTCATACATCTTCAGCCATGTTTTACCATAATTTCGAATCCTATTGTCATATTTTCTTTCATTATGAGTTTCTAAACCTCCTATGTTGAGGGGAGGAGCCCTGCTGAGTCCTATGAATTAATAAAAGTATTACTGTTTCTTCTTCGATCCGTGTTTGATTTATTTCTAAGATGCATACTCGTTCTTCAACATGGTGAATAGGATGATCAGTGACAATCAGCTCTGTTCATCATACTAAGATAAACATGCCTGACAAACACCTGTGTCTACTTGGGTTCGTGTGAATACGTGGCTGGAAAATGCGAACCGCCAGCTTAATTATGCATCTCTCATACGGCTAATCCACGACTTCGTTGGGGACTTCTCGAGACACCAGTTTAGCCGATTTACGAGGAGATTAGAGTCTCTGTGATAGATGCTAGAACCCGATGATGCAGCATTCTCTGATCCGGAAGATCCCACTTTGTCTATAGCATTTTGAGTAGGATCATTAAGTAGAATGGATTGTACGCGCTTCACCCTCAAGCAGAGATAGATCCACACTAACCTTGGGGTTCAGATCTGGAGGAGTATTGACGACCTCTCAATAAAGGAGTTAATCATTTACAGCCTGCCATAGAAGAGATCACTCACAAGAAAAGAAGACAATAATACCAGAGTTAATTCAGAAAGACAATGCAACTCTAATCCTTAACCATATTCCTATTACTAATTACCCTTTTTTTATTGATTTAATTACTCTGTTGGTCCCTACAGTTTCGTAAAATTTTCAATTAGGTCCCTATACTTTTTTTCTTTTTAATTGGGTCCCTGTACCAATTTTATTTTTCAATTAAGTCCCTCTTAGTAGTAATTGGCTTAATTTTATAAGGACTCAACTAAAAAAAAAAGAATTGGTACAAGGACCTAAATAAAAGGAAAAAAATGTAGGGACCCAATTAAAAAAAATTTTTGGTGCAAGGACTCAATTAAAAGAAAAAAGTATAGGGACCTAATTGAAAATTTTACGAAACTATAGGGACCAGCAGAGTAATTAAACCTTTTTTATTTACATGCCAACTTAGTTTAGATCTTACAAATATTTATCTATTAACTCTTGATTTAGCCTGACTAAGACCTGCAAGATAACTGATGAGCGGATAATTTATACGCTTTTTGGCATTGTTTTTAGTATGTTTTTAGTAGAATCTAGTTACTTTTAGGGATATTTTCATTAGTTTTTATGTTAAATTCACATTTCTGGACTTTACTATGAGTTTTTATGTTTTTCTATGATTTCAGGTATTTTCTGGCTGAAATTGAGGGACTTGAGCAAAAATCAGATTCAGAGGTTGAAGAAGGACTGCTGATGCTGTTGGATTCTCACCTTCCTGCACTCAAAATGGATTTTCTGGAGCTACGGAACTCAAAATGGCACGCTTCAAATTGCGTTAGAAAGTAGACATCCAGGGCTTTCCAGCAATATATAATAGTCCATACTTTGCCCAAGTTTAGATGATGCAAACTGGCATTCAACGCTAGCTCTCTGCCCAATTCTGGCGTCCAGCGCCAGAAACAAGTTGCAAAGTGGAGTTCAACGCCCAAACTGGCACAAAAGCTGGCGTTCAACTCCAAGAATGACCTCTCCATGTGTAGACTTCAAGCTCAGCCCAAGAACACACCAAGTGGGCCCCGGAAGTGGATTTATGCATCAATTACTTACTTCTGTAAACCCTAGTAGCTAGTTTATTATAAATAGGACCTTTTACTATTGTATTAGACATCTTTGGATTATCTTTTGATCTATTGATCACGTTTGGGGGCTGGCCATTCGGCCATGCCTGGACCTTCATTACTTATGTATTTTCAACGGTAGAGTTTCTGCACTCCATAGATTAAGGTGTGGAGCTCTGCTGTTCCTCAAAGATTAATGCAAAGTACTACTGTTTCTCTATTCAGTTCATCTTATTTCGCTTCTAAGATATTCATTCGCACTTCAACCTGAATGTGATGAACGTGACAATCATCATCATTCCCTATGAATTGAAAGTAGCCATTGGCACCGGTGACATCCTTACATAAAGCCAGCTATAGAAAGGAGTAAGACGGATTGGATGAAGACAGCAGGAAAGCAGAGGTTCAGAGGAATGAATGCATCTCCATATGCTTATCTGAAATTCTCACCTATGATTTACATAAGTATTTCTATCCTTATTTTAGTATTAATTTCGAAAACTCCATAACTATTTTATATCCGCCTGACTGAGATTTACAAGGTGACCATAGCTTGCTTCATACCAACAATCTCCGTGGGATCGACCCTTACTCACGTAAGGTTTATTACTTGGACGACCCAATGCACTTGCTGGTTAGTTATGCGAAGTTGTGAAGATATGTTAGACCATGGTTCTGTGCATCCGTTTTTGGTGCCATCGCCAGGGAATCAATTTCAAACAATAATTCACAACCTGAGTAGCAACTTCGCATACCAAGTTTTTGGCGCCGTTGCCGGGGATTGTTCGAGTTTGGACAACTGACGGTTCATCTTGTTGCTCAGATTAGGTAATTTTCTTTTTATTTTATTTTCAAAAATTTTTCAAAAAATGTTTTCAAAAATATATTTTTCTTCAGAATTTTTAAGAATGAATTCTAGTGTTTCATAAAGCATGTTGAAGCCTGGCTGGCTGTAAAGCCATGCCTGTAGGGCATGTTAGGCGTGTCATGTCTGAGTTACATACTAAAGCTTGGCTGGCTATTAAGCCATGCCTGACCCTTTGATTGGAGCTTTAGACTAAAGAGCATAAGATTTCTGGAATTCATATTAAAAATTTTGGAATCCTTATTTTTCTTTTTCAAAATAATTTTCGAAAAATATAAAATAAAAATCCAAAAAAAATTAGAAAAATCATAAAAATCAAAAAAATATTTTGTGTTTCTTGTTTGAGTCTTGGGTCATGTTATAAGTTTGGTGTCAATTGCATATTCATCTTGCATTTTTCGAAAATTTCATGCATTCATGGTGTTCTTCATGATCTTCAAGTTGTTCTTGGTAAGTCTTCTTGTTTGATCTTGATATTTTCTTGTTTTGCATGTTTTGTGTCTTTTCTTGTTTTTCATATGCATTCCTGAATTCTTTATGTCTAAGCATTAAAGAATTCTAAGTTTGGTGTCTTGCATGTTTTCTTTGCATAAAATTTTTTTTCAAAAAATGTGTTCTTGATGTTCATCATGATCTTCATAGTGTTCTTGGTGTTCATCTTGACATTCATAGCATTCTTGCATGCATTCATTGTTTTGATCCATAACTTTCATGCATTGCATCATTTTTCTTGTTTTTCTCTCTCATCATAAAAATTCAAAAATCAAAAAAATATCTTTCCCTTTTTCTCTCTTAAAATTTTGAAAATTAGATTTGACTTTTTCAAAAAATTTTAAAATCTAGTTGTTTTTATGAGTAAAATCAAATTTTCAATTTAAAAATCTTATCTTTTTCAAAATCTTTTTCAAAAATCAAATCTTTTTCATTTTTCTTAGTTATTTTCGAAAATTACAAAAATATTTTTCAAAAATCTTTTTTTTCTTAATTTTACATCATATTTTCGAAATTAACATCATCAATTAATGTTTTGATTCAAAAATTTCAAGTTTGTTAAGAAAGATTCAAACTTTGAGTTCTAGAATCATATCTTGTGATTTCTTGTGAATCAAGTCATTAATTGTGATTTTAAAAATCAAATCTTTTTCAAAACCAATTTCAATCATATCTTTTCAAAAATATCTTCTTATCTTATCTTTTTCAAAATTTGATTTTCAAAATATCTTTTCTAACTTCCTAACTTCTTATCTTTTCAAAATTTGTTTCAACTAACTAACTAACTTTTTGTTTGTTTCTTACCTTTTTCAAAACTACCTAACTAACTCTCTCTCTCTAATTTTCGAAAAAATCTTCCCTCTTTTTCAAAATTTTTTTTAATTAGACTAATTATTTTATTTTTATTTGAATTTTCGAAAAACTACTAACCTTTTTCAAAAACTATTTTCGAAAATCACTAACTCTTTTTCAAAAATTATTTTCGAAAATTCTCTCCTCCTCTCATCCCCTTCTATTTATTTATTCATCTACTAACACTTCTCTTCATCTCACATCTCTGCTCCTATCATCACCTTTGTGTTTGGATTCTTCATTCTTCTTCACCCCTATTCCTTTTCTTCTTCTACTAACAATAAGGAACCTCTTTACTGTGACATAGAGGATTCCTTTTCTTTTCTTTTTCTCTTCTCTTTCTTATGAGTAGGGACAAAGAAAAATGCATTCTTGTTGATGCTGATCCAGAACCTGAAAGGACTCTGAAGAGAAAACTAAGAGAAACTAAATTACAACAATCCAGAGACAACCTTATTGAAAATTTCGAACAAGTAAAGGAGATGGCAGCCGAATCCAGCAACAATAATGCAAGGAGAATGCTTGGTGACTTTACTGCACCTAATACCAATTTACATGGAAGAAGCATCTCCATTCCTACCATTAGAGCAAACAATTTTGAGCTAAAACCTCAGCTAGTTTCTCTGATGCAGCAGAACTGCAAGTTTCATGGACTTCCATCTGAAGATCTTTTTCAGTTCTTAACT
>NC_029785.2:108736666-108737005 GCF_000816755.2 Arachis ipaensis | reverse complement strand
AACGCTCCATCATCCCCACTAGCAACCGATCTGAAGTTACTGTAGATCGGGCTATCATGATCCATAGCATCATGATTGGAGAAGAAGTAGAGGCGCAGGAAGCTCATCACCATGAGATCCCGGAGATGCCTCATATGCATTTTCCTCCACAAAACTATTGAGAGAAAATCAACACCTCCCTAGGAGAATTAAGTTCCAACATGGGACAACTAAGGGTGGAACATCAAGAGCACTCCATCATCCTTCATGAAATAAGAAAAGATCAAAAAAGCAATAAGGGAGGAGCAACAAAGACAAGGAAGAGACATAGAAGAGCTCAAGGACATCATTGGTTCCTCA
>NC_029785.2:108721442-108736622 GCF_000816755.2 Arachis ipaensis | reverse complement strand
CTGGAGCTACAGAACTCAAAATGGCGCGCTTCCAATTGCGTTGGAAAGTAGACATCCAGGGCTTTCCAGAAATATATAGTAGTCCATACTTTGCTCAATTTTAGATGACGCAAACTGGCGTTCAACGCCAGCTCTCTGCCCAATTCTGGCGTCCAGCGCCAGAAACAAGTTGCAAAGTGGAGTTCAATGCCCAAACTGGCACAAAAGCTGGCGTTCAACTCCAAGAATGACCTCTCCACGTGTAGACTTTAAGCTCAGCCCAAGCACACACCAAGTGGGCCTTGGAAGGGGATTTATGCATCAATTACTTACTTCTGTAAACCCTAGTAGCTAGTTTATTATAAATAGGACCTTTTACTATTGTATGATTAGCTATGCAGTGACATCGCATCGGACCATTTTCACAGAGAGGAATAAGATGCAACCAACGACAAGGGTGATGCCTCCAGACGATTAGCCGTGCTGTGACAGAGCATTTGGACCATTTTCCCGAGAGGATTAAAAGTAGCCATTGGCACCGGTGACATCCTTACATAAAGCCAGCCATAGAAAGGAGTAAGACGGATTGGATGAAGACAGCAGGAAAGCAGAGGTTCAGAGGAATGAATGCATCTCCATACGCTTATCTGAAATTCTCACCTATGATTTACATAAGTATTTCTATCCTTATTTTAGTATTAATTTCGAAAACTCCATAATTATTTTATATCCGCCTGACTGAGATTTACAAGGTGACCATAGCTTGCTTCATACCAACAATCTCCGTGGGATCGACCCTTACTCATGTAAGGTTTATTACTTGGACGACCCAGTGCACTTGCTGGTTAGTTATGCGAAGTTGTGAAGATATGTTAGACCATGGTTCTGTGCATCCGTTTTTGGTGCCATCGCCAGGGAATCAATTTCGAATAATAATTCACAACCTGAGTAGCAATTTCGCATACCAATAACCATAGCTTGCTTCAAACCACAATCCTCGTGGGATCAATCCTGACTCGCTCAGGTATTACTTGGATGACCCAGTGCACTTGCTGGTACAGTTGTACGAAGGTGTGGGGATTCGTGCACCACCTGTATAATAGAGGTGACAAAAGCTCAACCCTTAAAGAGCACAAGTCGTGAAAAAATAGGTCCAAGTACTCCTGAAAGCTAGGTTTAGATCCCTTATGGTTAGCCAATGTGGTATTGGTAAGAAATCATAATGAAAAATGTTGAAGTATGTCCCGACCTCAAACCAAAAGGGGTCATAGATGAAATCCACAGTGGCATCTATGAAAATTATCTGGGGACAAGGTCACTGACAAAGAAGATGCTACGAGCCAACTTTTATTGGCCGACTTTACAAAAGATGCGATCGACTTTGAGAATAAATGCCCGCCTTGTCAGTTACATGAAAATTCTCACGCGACACCTCTAGAAGAAGCTCATCAGCATCACCCCACGATGATCCTTTGCAAAATGGGGTTTAGACTTGCTCGGGTCGTTTCCTCAAATACTGAGACAAGTGAAATACCTCATAATAAGGGGATAAATGCTACAATAAATGTTTCAGCTTAAGCAACCTCGAAAGCAAAGAAGTCAACACGTTAGAGCTCAGAATAAAATCATAGACACATCGAACAACTCCACAAATGGGAATCATCTTACCTACCCTCCTACGACATTAAATCAATAACCTCAACTGGCGCAAATAAAGTAAGCCAAAAGAAAAATCCGACCTCTTGTAGAGCTCACAAAAAAATGTAACCTCTTTTAATGGTCAGACTTTATAATAAGGTTAGATAACCTTAGAGCTTACAAAGAAAAGTCCGATCTCTTTCTCGAGATACAACTTTAAGAACCAGATTCCAAGCAAAAATGGCCATGAAAAGGTCATACTAAGAAAAGCCCACAACAAGATGAAAAGATCCCAACAAAGTCATTAAGACTTGGAAAAGAACTACTACAATATATCCGACTTGACAAAAGTATTTTAAACCATAAAACAACATGGAATGAGGCTAAATCCCACAAAGTGCACTTCACCATAGAAGTAGAGAAATACATGGGTTTCATGCTCACCAAAGGGGACATTGAAGCTAACATGACCTGCTTGAAAGGAGGTTCAACAATTAAATAGTATACTTGAATCTCTAGCTTTGTTCTACTACAAAAGAGTTACAACTTCATATGGACCCAGGAATTTGAACAAGTCTTCCAAGAATTCATAAAATTCTTGTCTCAGCCTTCAATTCTTACCCGACCTAAAACAGGAGAAGAGCCCGTTTTATATTTACCAGTGGCTGACAAAGCAGTAGCCTCTGTATTATTCAGAGAAGATGACAATGGGCAAAAGCTCATATTTACCACTCTCAACCTTACACCATCAAAGCCTGAGCTAATCAAACCATGAAGCATATCCTCTAAAAAAAGGATATTGTAGGGCAGATCCTACGGTAGGCTGTGGAGTTGTCCAAATTCGATTTGAAGTACGAAGCTCGGACGGTCATCAAGTCGCAATACTTGGCTGAGTTCCTTGTGGAATTTACGAAAGAGCAAAAAGGGAGATCCACCACTAAGAGATGGATCATCAAACAAAGCTCATAATGGGACTGGGATCATCCTCAAGAATGAAGAGGGAAAGGTGGTGCGCGAAATTGAACTCCGCACAACTGAACCGGCAAGTGCACCGGGTTGTCCAAGTAATACCTCAGGTGAGTGAGGGTCGAATCCCACGGAGATTGTCGAATTGAGCAAGCAATGGCTATCTTGTAAATCTTAGTCAGGCGATTAGAAAAGATGGTTATTTGTTGAAAGCATAAATGAAAAGTAAAGGAAACGAAATACCAGATTAGTGTAAAAGCAATGATAGATATTCAGTTAAGGCTTCGGAGATGCGTATTCTTTCTGGATTAACCTTTCTTACTGTCTACTTCAATGACAAATGATTCATTCAATGGCAGCCATATTTGACTAACTCATGTAGCATCCTCATCAAGTTAGTCTCTTCTACACCATGGCAGTCCACCATATCCGAGCAACTCATGTAGCATCCTCATAAAGTTAACTCATGGCTTCCCACTATAGTCGAAGGTAAAGACCTAAGCAATCCACTCCCCTTCGTGATCCTACTCAAAATGCCACAGACAAGGTCGGATCTTTCGGATCAGGGAACGCTGCTTCTCATACTCTAGCCTTAACACCACAGAGACCTTAGTAAACCACGGTCAACAGGATTATATATCATATATCCAAAGTTGCCTGACGTGGGCGGAAATTGGTTAATTAAGTATGATTATAAAATATGCGTTGCAAGTATAGTTCTCAACCAACCAGAAATCCGCTTTATCAATTTAGAAGGGTGTCACAAAATTAAAATTAAAATACTGAGAGTATGGATCCCAGGTCGTCTCCCAACGAGTTGCAGGAAAGTGTGCTATTTTATTAATTAGATGTTTTCAAAAGAAGTTGAGTTGGGTAAACAGGGGATTAAATTGGGGAAATTAAGTAATTTAAATAAAAGCCTTGACTGGGAGTTGATTAGATGGAAGCCCTATTCTTGTTGCAGTACTCTCAAGATTAATTGACAATTGAGATTTATTGTGTTTAGTTGTCCCTTACTAAGTAAGGGAAAGTCAAACAAATTGGAATGTTGTTCTATCCACAGGTTCCAATCCACTCTTGGGAGGATTGGTGTTAGTGACTAGAGAGCAACCCAACAATAAACCCAATTACAATCTTTCTCTTGAGCATTCCAACTCAAGGATTCCTTTCATCGACTCCCCATCAAGTTAGGGGCCTACTCGCTCATTGTAGATGTAAAATTCATAACGTAAGAAAGGGAATTAAAGAAAGGCATGATAAATAATGCTCAAAAGATTAATTTAAAATAAAAGTGATTCTTGTATTAATAAATGCTAAAATAATCCAATAGTAAAATTAAGTAAATTAAGAACATGAAAGAGTAAAAGACAGGTGAAGAGAACGAACTAGAATGTCGAAGTCTTGATGAGGCAATAACTCTTCTCAATATCCCAATGCAAAGATAACGAAAAATAACTAATCCTAAAAACTATGAATGCGTAGAGAGAAAACCTAGAGGAGGAGTAGAACTAGATCTAAAAAACTAAAACTATGCGGAATGAATCTTCTTTTTTTCTGGTTTCTGCATGTTCTCTGGCTCTAGTATGCTTTTCTGGGCCGAAAACTGGGTCCAAATGGGGCCCGAAATCGCCCCCAGCGATTCTGCAGATTATGCAGATCGCGCATGTCACGCGATCGCGTCGCTCATGCGGACGCGTCATTCGGCGTTCTGCTTTGCCACGCGGTCGCGTCACCCATGCGGCCGCGTCACTCGTGCTATACCATGCCGCGCGGTCGCGTCATCCATGCAGCCGCGTCACTGCGATTTGCTCTTCTCCGCATGGTCGTGTCGTCCATGCGGCCGCGTTGCTTCTCGCTGGTCATCTCCTCAATTTCTTGTGTTTCTTCCATTTTTACAAGCTTCCTTCCCACTCTCCAACTCATTCATGCCCTATAAAGCTTGAAACACTTAACACACAGATCACGGCATCGAATGGAATAAAGGGGAAATAAAATACATAATTAAAAGTCTCTAGGAAGCAAGTTTTCAATCATGCAATAACTTTAGGAAGAAAATATAAATGCATGCTTATTTAATGAATAAGTGGGCAAAGATCATGATAAAACCACACAATTAAACACAATATAAACCATAAAATAGTGGTTTATCAACCTCCCCACACTTAAACATTAGCATGTCCTAATGCTTAGTTGAAGGAGATAAAATAAATGAGTAAGAACATGCAAAACCTATGAAATGCAATGCAATCTATATATATGAATGCAACTATATGATTTTTGTCCACTCGATCAAAAGTAAATAAGATCTTCTAAACAATTACAAATCAAATTCCACTAACTCAATTCTTATACAGTAGGAACAGATAAAAGTGCAAGAAGATAGCTCATGAAAGCAGGGAACATAGAAATTCAAGCATAAAACCCTCACTGATGAAGTATGTACACTCTAGTCTCTCTAGTATATAGGGTAATCACTCTATCCTTCTCTAATCATGCTCTCTAATTTTTGTTCTTCTCTTAACCAATCAACAACATTTAATATACTAATGCAAATATCATGAGGTCTTTTTAAGGTTGTAATGGGGCCAAGGTAAGGGTAAGGATACATATATGGCTAAGTAAGCTTATAAATTGAATCTTTAATTAACCCAAGCTTTAACATAACCTATATATATTCTATATAACTTCTAAAATTCATACCTAGCTACCCAGAAATCTCTTTCACATCCTCCATACTTAAATAACACATACAATTCTATCTTAAGCTAACCAAAGATTTAATTTGGGATATATACTTGTTTTTCCGCTTAAGGCTAGTAATGTGGTAAAATATAGAACAAATGGGATTTAAAGGCTCAAAGTGGCTAACAAAGGTAATTGAAAGGGTAGGCTTTATTTGGATCGGTGAGCTAAACAAATAATGGCCTCAATCATATGCAAGCATGTAAATATAATAAATGTTGGACATATAAGATGAAACAAAATATAGATTACAATCATAGAGAAGTAAACACACAAGAATAAAATAATTATGGTTAAATAATGTAACCATTCATAAAGGTTCAAACCTCACAGGTTGTGTGTTCTTTAACTCAAAAATCATGTTCCAAATACAACTTCAAACAAATTTAACATAAAAATTTTAATTTAAAATTAGTGAAATTTTTGTTCCAAAGATAGGGATTTAGAAGAAACTTATTGTCTTTTCAATCAAGCAGAACATGCATGCGACTAATCTATTACTATGAAATTTATCCTATTCTACAAAAGAAAAACTAACTGAATATCCTAATTTATTGGTGTTAGAGAAGAGAAATTACCTCCGGAAGTCAGGTACTGACCGACCTCCCCACACTTAACGCTTTGCACCATCCTCGGTGCCATCTGTCAAGAACAAAGGTGGGCTGGTAGCAGTATCTCCACAGTCGGGACCGTCATGGCTCCCTGTGCTGGTAAAGGAAGTGGAGTCCGGGGTGTCTGAGTCCTTGAATTTTCCCATGATCAGCTCCTTGAGGTATGTGAATCGGCGCTTGTTACGGCGCTCTCTTAGCTTAGCTTTCTGTTCATGCCGATCCAACTTTTCAAGTATCTGCTGGAGCAGTTGGGCTGTTGTGGGTGCTTGTGGTGTTAAAGAAGGAATATCTTCAACTGGTTCAGTAGGCTAGCTAATAGTGGCTGCTGGAAGTCTAAGGTACTTCTCGTTGGGGACAACCTGATCATCCCGTGGAAGCATGGCTTTGGTGTCTCCAGCTTTGTAGGAGACTCCGGCTGCTGAGACAAGATCTGAGACCAGGGCTGGAAAAGGTAGGTTGCCATAGTAGAATGGCCATGTCCGCAGAACGGCCATAGTAGAACGGCCATGTCCGCAGAGGTTGGTCTGTAAGGATGCACCATAGTAGAACGGCCATGTCCGCAGTGAAGGAGGATTCGTGAGTGCTCGGAAAGACGTAATGGGACATAATCTATGCCCATACGCGAGCCTCTAAGGTAAGTGCTGAAGCCGAGATCCCCTTAGGGCGGGTACGATGGTATCCGTAGATCCAACGGCTGCCATGTAATGCGATAATTCTGAGAACAGCGTCCTAGTCAAATTGGTACATCTGGCGCTTGAGTGCGGCTTCTTGAAAGGCGTCCAATCCTTCTGGAATAGTGGGAAGACTTAGAGCTTTCTGAATGGCTTCTTCTGTAATGGGGACTTGCTTCTGACGAACATAGACAGACTGCAGAGTGGGCAGTTGGAAATTGGAGTAGAACTCGACTACCCAAGAAAGATTGACCTGCCTTGGCTGTCTCTGTAGGAAATCCCATTGTCTTCGGGCAATTTGCGGCTCAACGAAGGTAGCAATATTGGGCGGAAGGAGAAGAAGGTATTCGTTGTTGTAATTCCTTTCTGCCAGGATGGGGAACATCTGCTCACAGTAGCGATTGGAAAATCGCGCAGTGTCCTTTGCTGGGAAAGCTTTCTCTTTTTCATCAACCATTTTAATCCTCTTAAATCTCTTTATTGAGGGCTTTACTGTAGTTGAAGGGGGTTCTGCCACTAATGTTCTTTTTGTTCCTCTTCTTGCTGGTTGTTTGGGAGTAGCTTTCTCCTTTCCTTTCTTGGTGGCCATCCTGAAAAAGGGAAGAGAAAGTAAAATAAATTGAAAGGAATAGAGCAAGGAAGAGGGTGGTGTGAGTGATAAGCAATGCACAATAAAGAAGAATGACGTTAACACATAGTCCGGATAACATGGAAAAAGTCATCAATGGAAACATAGCAAGGGCATATAGGGACAAGTAAATGCAAGGGGTTTATTGGCATGCAGGCAAAGGCATGAGTAGCGTAGATCAAGCATTCAATGTCCAATTTAAATATGTTATCACTCGTAACTAACTATCACGTCTGTATTGACAATTAAATTCAATTAATAAAGTAGTAAAGGGATTTTGTGAAAAGCAAGCATTGAATATTAGAGTAGAAAAAATGTAGAGAGGTTCATAATGCCATATGGGCTTTTTCACGAACACATAGCATGCACGTAGAATAAGCTCTTGAAAATAATAAGTTGAACATGCAAGTAATCCCTTAAAAAGTAATATAGAATTGTCAAACAAATTTACAACAATCCACAAGCATATAATTATAAATAATGACTCAATTAAATTTATAACACCAAGTAAAAAAGAAAAAGAAAGAAAAATAAAATAAGAACAATGAAGGTAAAAAGAAAAGAAAAGAAGATAACATATAAAAATAAGAAGAATAATAGAAAAGTGAGGAGGGAAGAAAAAAAGAAAAACCTTGTTAATGGGGGTGAGAGAAAGTAAAAAGTGAGAAAGAAGGAAGAAGGTAGGGAGGAAGAAAGGTAGAAGAAATAAGGAGAAAAAGAGAAAATAGGGTTTGGGGAGAAAAAGATAAGATAGTTGGCAGAATTAGGGAGGCTATGCGACGCAAGCGACGCGATCGCGTGGGGCACGCGGTCGCGCGACTTGCGCTTAAAGTGAATGACGCGGTCGCGTCGGTCACGCGATCGCGTGACCCGTTTTATGCTATTGGCGCGAGGGTAGCCTCGCACTCGCACAACTCTCTGTTCAAAACCATTAAATGCCAAATTTTGGGTGACGCGATCGCATGGGGCATGCGATCGCGTGAGTGGGCTTTAGAAGAATGTGACGCGGTCGCGTGGGTCACGCGGCCGCATCGGTAGAATTGTGCGTTCAGCACCAATCCAGCACCACTCTAGCACAATAATTGGTTGTGCACCCTTTTACGTCGAAATCCAGGGCACGCGATCGCGTGGGGCACGCGGTCGCGTGGGAGGCCATTATTCCCTTATGACGCGGTCGCGTCAGCGACGCGGTCGCGTGGGATGATTTGTGCCATTGGCACGCCTCCAGCGCTGCTCCTGCGTAACTCTCTGTTCATATTAATATTGTCCCCCATCTCCTTGCGACGCGGACGCGTCGCTGATGCGATTGCGTCGCGTGCTCTCTTTTTTTTTTTAAATAAAAATAAGAGTATGTAAATACAGATGCATGAAATGTACTAATGAAGAGAAAAGTTATTGAATAAGAAAACTAAAAAAAATAAAGAAAAGAACGATCATACCATGGTGGGTTGTCTCCCACCTAGCACTTTGCTTTAACGTCCGTAAGTTGGATGCTCCACTAGCTCAGTCTTCGGCTATATGGGGATCTTCCAAACAGAAGATCTCGAGCTCCTTGTCTTTCTTCCACTTCTCGCCATGGTACAGCTTTAAATGATGTCCATTAACTTTGATAAGTTCAGAGCTTGAAGGATGGCTAGGGTGATAAACTCCGTATGGTTCGGCCTTCTCTACTCTGTATGGAACTTCCCATCTAGATCTCAACTTGCCTGGCATGAGCCTCAGTCGAGACTTGTAAAGGAGGACTATGTCCCCAGGTTGGAACTCTTTCCTCTTGATGTGCTGATCATGTACAGCGTTCATCTTCTCCTTGTATAGTCTTGAGTTCTCATAAGCTTCTAGGTGAAGGCTTTCCAGTTCTTGCAGTTGCAACTTTCTTTCAGCTCCGGCTCCCCCAATTTCCATGTTGCATTCCTTTACTGCCCAAAAGGCTTTGTGCTCTACTTCAACAGGGAGATGACAAGCTTTTCCATAAACTAAGCGGAAAGGACTCATCCCAATGGGTGTTTTGTATGCTATTCTGTATGCCCAGAGTGCATCTTGTGGCCTGGTGCTCCAGTCTCTTCTATGAGGTTTGACTATCTTCTGCAAGATATGCTTTATCTCTCTATTTGACACTTCAGCTTGCCCATTAGTCTGAGGATGGTAAGCTATTGCAACTTTATGGATTATCCCATGTTTCTTCATCAATCCTGTTAG
Source organism: Arachis ipaensis (assembly GCF_000816755.2). Taxonomy (NCBI): domain Eukaryota; kingdom Viridiplantae; phylum Streptophyta; class Magnoliopsida; order Fabales; family Fabaceae; genus Arachis; species Arachis ipaensis. The sequence continues at coordinate 108,727,191 of NC_029785.2, read as the reverse complement.
TCTCCTGTTACAAAAATGGGTGCCTTGATCGCTCACGATTGCTCGTGGTGATCCAAAGCGACAAATAATATGGTTTCTCACAAAGGAAACAACAGTGTTAGCATCATCAGTGCGGGTAGGAATTGCTTCCACCCATTTGGAAACGTAATCCACAGCTAACAATATATAAAAATAACCATTGGAATTTGGGAATGGACCCATGAAGTCAATGCCCCAAACATCAAAAATTTCACAGAAAAGCATAATCTGTTGAGGCATCTCATCCCTCCTGGATATATTACCAAATTTCTGGCATGGGAAACAGGATTTACAAAATTTAGCAGCATCCCTAAAAAGAGTAGGCCACCAGAATCCACAATCTAAGATTTTTCTAGCAGTTCTTTGAGGGCCAAAATGTCCTCCACTCTCAGATGAGTGACAGGCCTCTGAGATGGACTGGAATTCTGATTGAGGCACACACCGTCTAATTACCTGGTCAGCGCCACATCTCCATAAATATGGGTCATCCCATATATAATATTTAGACTCGCTTTTCAGCTTGTCTCTTTGATGCTTAGAAAAGTATGGAGGAAAGGTGCGGCTAACTAGATAATTAGCTACAGGTGCATACCAAGGGACTATCTCAGATACTGCTTGCAGGTTATCAAATGGGAAATTATCAGCTATAGGAGTGGAGTCATCTGTAATGTGCTCAAAGCGACTCAAGTGGTCTGCCACTAAATTTTGGTTACCACTCCTGTCCTTAATTTCTAAATCAAATTCTTGTAATAGCAGTATCCAACGTATAAGCCTTGGTTTGGACTCCTTTTTAGATAATAGATACTTTAGAGCTGCGTGGTCTGAATACACTACTACCTTTGTACCAAGTAAATAGGCTCAAAAATTATCCAGAGCAAAAACAATAGCAAGAAGCTCTTTCTCAGTAGTAGTATAATTAGACTGAGCTGCATCTAAAGTTTTAGACGCATAAGCAATAACAAAGGGGTCCTTACCTTCACGCTGAGCCAGTGCTACTCCTACTTCATGGTTGGAAGCGTCACACATAATTTCAAATGGTTGGCTCCGGTCTGGTCCTCTTACAATTGGGGCTTGAGTCAGTATGGTCTTCAGCTTATCAAACGCTTGTTTGCAATTGTCATTGAACTCGAACTCAATGTCTTTTTGTAGTAATCTTGATAAGGGAAGTGCTACCTTACTGAAGTCCTTAATGAATCTCCTGTAAAAACCTGTATGGCCAAGGAAAGAACGGACCTCCCTCACAGAAGAGGGGTAAGGTAAAGTAGAAATAACATCCACCTTTGCTGGATCTACAGAAATGCCAGTATTAGACACAACATGTCCTAGTACAATCCCTTGTTTAACCATAAAGTGACATTTTTCAAAATTTAATACAAGGTTTGTACTGACACATCTATCTAATACTCTAGATAATCCATCTAAGCAAAGGCTAAAGGAATCACCGTATACACTAAAATCATCCATAAAAAACCTCCATACAATCCTCAATAAGATCAGAGAAAAGACTCATCATGCACCTCTGAAAAGTAGCTGGTGCATTGCACAAGCCAAAGGCATTCTCTTGTAGGCATAAGTCCCAAAAGGATATGTAAAAGTGGTCTTTTCTTGATCCTCCGGGGCTATATGAATCTGGAAATAACCTGTGTAACCATCTAAAAAACAATAATGCGATTTACCTGACAGGCGATCCAGCATTTGATCAATGAATGGAAGAAGATAGTGATCCTTACGGCTTGCTTGGTTGAGGCGTCTGTAGTCAATGCAGACCCTCCAGGCGTTCTGAACTCTGGTTGTCAGGAGCTCTCCATACTCATTCTTCACTGCAGTGACTCCAGACTTCTTTGGCACCACTTGTACTGGGCTCACCCATTCACTGTCTGAGATGGGATAGATGATATCTGCCTCTAGTAGTCTGGTCACTTCCTTTTTGACAACCTCTAAGATAGTGGGGTTCAGTCTTCTCTGGGGTTGACGGACAGGTCTTGTTCCCTCTTCTAAAAATATTCTATACTCACATACTTGAGGTTGATGCCTACTATGTCTGCCAAACTCCACCCAATTTCCTTCTTGTGCCTCCTCAGCACACCAAGTAGCTGCTCTTCCTGTTGAGAAGTGAGTTTCCTTGCAATGATAACTGGAAACTTCTGCCCGTCTTCAAGGTAAGCATATTTGAGGTGTGGGGGAAGGGGTTTTAATTCTAACTTCTGATCATGTTCTGGCTCGGGGTTGTCTGGAGCTGGTAACAAAGGCAAAGTACTGTCATTGTCCTCTGAGAATGTTCCCACACTTGGACCTTGTCCTGTGTGCTTCTCTTCAAATTCCTCCTGGTGAACTTCAGCTACGGTTTCATCTATAATGTCACACTGGAGGATTGAATGATCCTCCGGAGGATGCTTCATAACTCCATTCAGATTGAAGATCACTACTCGGCCATTTATTTCAAAAGAGTATGTTCCTGAAAAAGCATCTAATTTGAACTTTGAGGTCTTCAGGAATGGTCTTCCGAGTAGGATTGATGATGGCTTATCTGAGGCATTCTGGGGCATCTCCAGGATATAAAAATCAATGGGAAATGTGAGCCCTTTAATGCCCACTAATACATCTTCAGCAACTCCAGCCACTGTGATAATGCTTTTATCTGTTAACACAAAATGAGCTGCCGACCTTTTTAAGGGAGGGAGCCTCAAAATATCATATATAGACAAAGGCATTATACTTACACATGCTCCTAAATCACACATGCAATCAGAAAATACTACACCACCTATAGTACAATTAACCATACAAGGACTTGGGTCACTACACTTCTCAGGTAAACCTCCCATTAAAGCAGATATGGAACTTCCTAAAGGAATAGTTTCTAATTCATTAATTTTTTCTTTATGTATACATAAATCTTTTAGAAACTTTGCATATTTAGGTACCTGTTGAATAACATCAAAAAGGGGAATAGTTACCTCAACCTTTTTGAATATCTCTACCATTTTGGGATCAGGTTCCAGCTGCTTCCTGGGCTTCCTTGCAAGTTGTGGAAATGGAATGGGAGTGGTATCTTCTGTAGTGTCTGTGCCTTTTGGTGCTTCCTCTTGTGGTTGCACTTCTTCTTCTTCAGCTATGTCCTGTATGTCCTCTTCTTCTTCAACATCTTCTATTTCCACTACCTCTTCAGCTGAGGCGTGCTCTGGTGGGTTTGGTTCCTCCTGGTTCCTCTCCTGCAGTGTGGTTCCGGACCTGAGGGTAATGGCATTAATACCACCCTTTGGATTGGGTAATGGTTGAGAGGGGATTCCACTGGAGCTCAAAGACTGATTATTGGGGTTATTCATTGATCCAATCTGTGAGACAAGAGCTTGCAAAGTTGCGTTCAGACCATTCAGAGTGGTTTGAATGTTATTTTCTATGGTCTGTTATCTCCGATCAATAGATTGTAGTAAATCATCATTGGCAGATGAAGAAGGATAGGTAATTTGAGAGGTCTATTGTTGGGTATTCTGTGGTCCTTGGGATTGCCTCAGGTGAGGTGCTCTGTAAGGCTGATTCTGATGCTGCTGCCTGTTGTTGTTGTTATTCCACCTCTGATTTCCCTGATTATCTCTGCCTCCTCTGTTGTTGTTGTCCCTCCAATTTTGGTTAGAATTGTCCTGCCATCCATGGCTGTAATTGCCACCTTGATTGTACCCTTGGTTGGGGCGGTCATAAAAGTTATGAGTGGCTGCCACGGTGTTATCTTCCTGTTGGAGCTACGGACATTCATCAGTATAATGGCTATAATCAGCACAAATTCCGCAGACTCTCTGTGGGACTAACTGTTGGCTTTGCTGTGCTGGAGAAGGTTGAGCTCACTGAACTTGTTGTTGATTCAATTGCATTTGCTTCAGCAAGTTGGTCATTTCACAGATACTCTGAGTTAGAGCAGCAGTCTCTCTGCTAGAGGATACTTCTATAAAGGCTTTTGAACGGCCTTGTTTCTGCCTGTGGTTCCTAGTAGATTCAGCTAAGTTGCTGATCAATTGCCATGCCTCGTCAGTGGTCTTGTACTTCTTCATAGACCCGTTGCTAGCACTTTCCAATGTGGTCTTATCTTGGGGCCTCATGCCCTGTGTGACATAACTGAGTAACACTATCTTGTCAATCATGTGGTGGGGGCATGCTTCCAGAAGATTATTGAAGCGCTCCCAGTATTCATAGAGAGTCTCGTTGTCATCCTGAACAATCATGGAGATGTCTTTCCTCAGTTTATCAGTAACTTCAGTTGGGAAGAATTTTTCCAAAAATTCTTTTCTGAGTGTATCCCAGTCGGATACAGTTGCTACGGATTGAGTGTAGTACCACTCTCTCGCCTTTCCCTCAAGAGAAAACGGGAAACCTTTCAGCAAAATTGAAGTTTCATTTGCACCGTCACGCCTGACAGTAGAACAGGCTGCTTGAAAATCTCTCAGGTGCTTGATAGGCTCTTGAGCAGGTAAGCCATGAAACTTGGGCATCAGATTGAGCAGTGCGGTTTTTAATTCAAAGCCTGTAGCCACCGCTGGGTGATGCGCTTGAAACGGTTGCATGGTAAAATTAGCGGCTCCTTCCTCCTGGATGGTAACTCTCCTAGGTGCTGACATGTCGTCTACACGTAAAACAACCGAATCAGTAGAACGGGGGCTGGTTTCTTCCTCAAATGACGTTTCAGATCCACCCTTAGAGAGGACTAACCAACGCCGAGCTCGCCTTATTCGTGAGATGGTTCTTTCAATCTCAGGATCGAATACTGGCAAGCTTGGATCAGGAAGTGAACGCGTCATCTAGCGAAAGAAACAAGCAGCTCATAGTAGCAAAATAAAAATAAATGCAAATAAATAAATAAAAATCTAATTAATAACTTTTAGCACTCTATTGCAACTCCCCGGCAACGGCGCCAAAAATTGACGTGGGCGGAAATCGGTTAATTAAGAATGATTATAAAATATGCGTTGCAAGTATAGTTCTCAACCAACCAGAAATCCGCTTTATCAATTTAGAAGGGTGTCACAAAATTAAAATTAAAATACTGGGAGTATGGATCCCAGGTTGTCTCCCAACGAGTTGCAGGAAAGTGTGCTATTTTATTAATTAGATGTTTTCAAAAGAAGTTGAGTTGGGTAAACAGGGAATTAAATTGGGGAAATTAAGTAATTTAAATAAAAGCCTTGACTGGGAGTTGATTAGATGGAAGCCCTATTCTTGTTGCAATACTCTCAAGATTAATTGACAATTGAGATTTATTGTGTTTAGTTGTCCCTTACTAAGTAAGGAAAAGTCAAACAAATTGGAATGCTGTTCTATCCACAGGTTCCAATCCACTCTTGGGAGGATTGGTGTTAGTGACTAGAGAGCAACCCAACAATAAACCCAATTACAATCTTTCTCTTGAGCATTCCAACTCAAGGATTCCTTTCATCGACTCCCCATCAAGTTAGGGGACTACTCGCTCATTGTAGATGTAAAATTCATAACGTAAGAAAGGGAATTAAAGAAAGGCATGATAAATAATGCTCAAAAGATTAATTTAAAATAAAAGTGATTCTTGTATTAATAAATGCTAAAATAATCTAATAGTAAAATTAAGTAAATTAAGGCACATGGCACATGGAAAGACAGGTGAAGAGAACGAACTAGAATGTCGAAGTCTTGATGAGGCAATAACTCTTCTCAATATCCCAATGCAAAGATAAAAGATAACGACTAATCCTAAAAACTATGAATG
>NC_029785.2:108692080-108712326 GCF_000816755.2 Arachis ipaensis | reverse complement strand
TGTGTAACCATCTAAAAAACAATAATGCGATTTACCTGACAGGCGATCCAGCATTTGATCAATGAATGGAAGAAGATAGTGATCCTTACGGCTTGCTTGGTTGAGGCGTCTGTAGTCAATGCAGACCCTCCAGGCGTTCTGAACTCTGGTTGTCAGGAGCTCTCCATACTCATTCTTCACTGCAGTGACTCCAGACTTCTTTGGCACCACTTGTACTGGGCTCACCCATTCACTGTCTGAGATGGGATAGATGATATCTGCCTCTAGTAGTCTGGTCACTTCCTTTTTGACAACCTCTAAGATAGTGGGGTTCAGTCTTCTCTGGGGTTGACGGACAGGTCTTGTTCCCTCTTCTAAAAATATTCTATACTCACATACTTGAGGTTGATGCCTACTATGTCTGCCAAACTCCACCCAATTTCCTTCTTGTGCCTCCTCAGCACACCAAGTAGCTGCTCTTCCTGTTGAGAAGTGAGTTTCCTTGCAATGATAACTGGAAACTTCTGCCCGTCTTCAAGGTAAGCATATTTGAGGTGTGGGGGAAGGGGTTTTAATTCTAACTTCTGATCATGTTCTGGCTCGGGGTTGTCTGGAGCTGGTAACAAAGGCAAAGTACTGTCATTGTCCTCTGAGAATGTTCCCACACTTGGACCTTGTCCTGTGTGCTTCTCTTCAAATTCCTCCTGGTGAACTTCAGCTACGGTTTCATCTATAATGTCACACTGGAGGATTGAATGATCCTCCGGAGGATGCTTCATAACTCCATTCAGATTGAAGATCACTACTCGGCCATTTATTTCAAAAGAGTATGTTCCTGAAAAAGCATCTAATTTGAACTTTGAGGTCTTCAGGAATGGTCTTCCGAGTAGGATTGATGATGGCTTATCTGAGGCATTCTGGGGCATCTCCAGGATATAAAAATCAATGGGAAATGTGAGCCCTTTAATGCCCACTAATACATCTTCAGCAACTCCAGCCACTGTGATAATGCTTTTATCTGTTAACACAAAATGAGCTGCCGACCTTTTTAAGGGAGGGAGCCTCAAAATATCATATATAGACAAAGGCATTATACTTACACATGCTCCTAAATCACACATGCAATCAGAAAATACTACACCACCTATAGTACAATTAACCATACAAGGACTTGGGTCACTACACTTCTCAGGTAAACCTCCCATTAAAGCAGATATGGAACTTCCTAAAGGAATAGTTTCTAATTCATTAATTTTTTCTTTATGTATACATAAATCTTTTAGAAACTTTGCATATTTAGGTACCTGTTGAATAACATCAAAAAGGGGAATAGTTACCTCAACCTTTTTGAATATCTCTACCATTTTGGGATCAGGTTCCAGCTGCTTCCTGGGCTTCCTTGCAAGTTGTGGAAATGGAATGGGAGTGGTATCTTCTGTAGTGTCTGTGCCTTTTGGTGCTTCCTCTTGTGGTTGCACTTCTTCTTCTTCAGCTATGTCCTGTATGTCCTCTTCTTCTTCAACATCTTCTATTTCCACTACCTCTTCAGCTGAGGCGTGCTCTGGTGGGTTTGGTTCCTCCTGGTTCCTCTCCTGCAGTGTGGTTCCGGACCTGAGGGTAATGGCATTAATACCACCCTTTGGATTGGGTAATGGTTGAGAGGGGATTCCACTGGAGCTCAAAGACTGATTATTGGGGTTATTCATTGATCCAATCTGTGAGACAAGAGCTTGCAAAGTTGCGTTCAGACCATTCAGAGTGGTTTGAATGTTATTTTCTATGGTCTGTTATCTCCGATCAATAGATTGTAGTAAATCATCATTGGCAGATGAAGAAGGATAGGTAATTTGAGAGGTCTATTGTTGGGTATTCTGTGGTCCTTGGGATTGCCTCAGGTGAGGTGCTCTGTAAGGCTGATTCTGATGCTGCTGCCTGTTGTTGTTGTTATTCCACCTCTGATTTCCCTGATTATCTCTGCCTCCTCTGTTGTTGTTGTCCCTCCAATTTTGGTTAGAATTGTCCTGCCATCCATGGCTGTAATTGCCACCTTGATTGTACCCTTGGTTGGGGCGGTCATAAAAGTTATGAGTGGCTGCCACGGTGTTATCTTCCTGTTGGAGCTACGGACATTCATCAGTATAATGGCTATAATCAGCACAAATTCCGCAGACTCTCTGTGGGACTAACTGTTGGCTTTGCTGTGCTGGAGAAGGTTGAGCTCACTGAACTTGTTGTTGATTCAATTGCATTTGCTTCAGCAAGTTGGTCATTTCACAGATACTCTGAGTTAGAGCAGCAGTCTCTCTGCTAGAGGATACTTCTATAAAGGCTTTTGAACGGCCTTGTTTCTGCCTGTGGTTCCTAGTAGATTCAGCTAAGTTGCTGATCAATTGCCATGCCTCGTCAGTGGTCTTGTACTTCTTCATAGACCCGTTGCTAGCACTTTCCAATGTGGTCTTATCTTGGGGCCTCATGCCCTGTGTGACATAACTGAGTAACACTATCTTGTCAATCATGTGGTGGGGGCATGCTTCCAGAAGATTATTGAAGCGCTCCCAGTATTCATAGAGAGTCTCGTTGTCATCCTGAACAATCATGGAGATGTCTTTCCTCAGTTTATCAGTAACTTCAGTTGGGAAGAATTTTTCCAAAAATTCTTTTCTGAGTGTATCCCAGTCGGATACAGTTGCTACGGATTGAGTGTAGTACCACTCTCTCGCCTTTCCCTCAAGAGAAAACGGGAAACCTTTCAGCAAAATTGAAGTTTCATTTGCACCGTCACGCCTGACAGTAGAACAGGCTGCTTGAAAATCTCTCAGGTGCTTGATAGGCTCTTGAGCAGGTAAGCCATGAAACTTGGGCATCAGATTGAGCAGTGCGGTTTTTAATTCAAAGCCTGTAGCCACCGCTGGGTGATGCGCTTGAAACGGTTGCATGGTAAAATTAGCGGCTCCTTCCTCCTGGATGGTAACTCTCCTAGGTGCTGACATGTCGTCTACACGTAAAACAACCGAATCAGTAGAACGGGGGCTGGTTTCTTCCTCAAATGACGTTTCAGATCCACCCTTAGAGAGGACTAACCAACGCCGAGCTCGCCTTATTCGTGAGATGGTTCTTTCAATCTCAGGATCGAATACTGGCAAGCTTGGATCAGGAAGTGAACGCGTCATCTAGCGAAAGAAACAAGCAGCTCATAGTAGCAAAATAAAAATAAATGCAAATAAATAAATAAAAATCTAATTAATAACTTTTAGCACTCTATTGCAACTCCCCGGCAACGGCGCCAAAAATTGACGTGGGCGGAAATCGGTTAATTAAGAATGATTATAAAATATGCGTTGCAAGTATAGTTCTCAACCAACCAGAAATCCGCTTTATCAATTTAGAAGGGTGTCACAAAATTAAAATTAAAATACTGGGAGTATGGATCCCAGGTTGTCTCCCAACGAGTTGCAGGAAAGTGTGCTATTTTATTAATTAGATGTTTTCAAAAGAAGTTGAGTTGGGTAAACAGGGAATTAAATTGGGGAAATTAAGTAATTTAAATAAAAGCCTTGACTGGGAGTTGATTAGATGGAAGCCCTATTCTTGTTGCAATACTCTCAAGATTAATTGACAATTGAGATTTATTGTGTTTAGTTGTCCCTTACTAAGTAAGGAAAAGTCAAACAAATTGGAATGCTGTTCTATCCACAGGTTCCAATCCACTCTTGGGAGGATTGGTGTTAGTGACTAGAGAGCAACCCAACAATAAACCCAATTACAATCTTTCTCTTGAGCATTCCAACTCAAGGATTCCTTTCATCGACTCCCCATCAAGTTAGGGGACTACTCGCTCATTGTAGATGTAAAATTCATAACGTAAGAAAGGGAATTAAAGAAAGGCATGATAAATAATGCTCAAAAGATTAATTTAAAATAAAAGTGATTCTTGTATTAATAAATGCTAAAATAATCTAATAGTAAAATTAAGTAAATTAAGGCACATGGAAGAGTAAAAGACAGGTGAAGAGAACGAACTAGAATGTCGAAGTCTTGATGAGGCAATAACTCTTCTCAATATCCCAATGCAAAGATAACGAAAAATAACTAATCCTAAAAACTATGAATGCGTAGAGAGAAAACCTAGAGGAGGAGTAGAACTAGATCTAAAAAACTAAAACTATGCGGAATGAATCTTCTTTTTTCTGGTTTCTGCATGTTCTCTGGCTCTAGTCTGCTTTTCTGGGCCGAAAACTGGGTCAAAATGGGGCCCGAAATCGCCCCCAGCGATTCTGCAGATTATGCAGATCGCGCATGTCACGCGATCGCGTCGCTCATGCGGACGCGTTATTCGGCGTTCTGCTTTGCCACGTGGTCGCGTCATCCATGCGGCCGCGTCAATCGTGCTATACCATGCCGCGCGGTCGCGTCATCCATGCGGCCGCGTCACTGCGATTTGCTCTTCTCCGTGCGGTCGTGTCGTCCATGCGGCCGCGTCGCTTCTCGCTGGTCATCTCCTCAATTTCTTGTGTTCCTTCTATTTTTACAAGCTTCCTTTCCACTCTCCAACTCATTCATGCCCTATAAAGCCTGAAACACTTAACACACAGATCACGGTATCGAATGGAATAAAGGGGAAATAAAATACATAATTAAAAGTCTCTAAGAAGCAAGTTTTCAATCATGCAACAACTTTAGGAAGGAAATATAAATGCATGCTTATTTAATGAATAATTTGGCAAAGATCATGATAAAACCACACAATTAAACACAATATAAACCATAAAATAGTGGTTTATCATTGCCCAGGCATGCTCTTGGAATCCGCAGTGCATTCTCTAGCTGTGGGTCAATACTATCCGGGCCAGGACTCACACGAACTCATGTAGAACAAGGATGATTGTCATGATTCATCCTTAATTCGTGAGATGAAGAACGAAAATGCACAAGAGAATGGACTCAAACGTGTATTGAAATAGAAACAGTAATATTATTAATCCATGAAAATCAGCAAAACTCCTAACCCTAACATAGGAGGTTTAGTAGCTCATGCTTTTACAGAAAATAATGATGTAATGTACGAATGGGCAAAGATCCCTTACAGTGGTGATCTTTGTTCTATAAATACTAACCTAATAACTAAGAAGTACAAAAAGTATGATATACTAGACTAGAGGCGAAAATCCATCATTGGGCCCACTTTGGTTGAGTACTTGGGCTGAGCTTGGCATCCAACTTTGAAGAATGGGAATTTGAATGCCCATTGGGGGATAATTGGTGCTGCCTTGTGCTTTGGTGGAGGGTGGTTCTTGGGCGTTCAACGCTGGCTTGTCTCCTTGGGGCGTTGAACGCCAGCCAGGGCGTAGTTCCTTGGCGTTCAACGCCCAATATGGGCATGCTCCTTCAAAGAAAAGCATAAACCATTATATATTTCTGGAAAGCTCTGAAAGTTAGCTCTCCAAAGCAGGTGAGAGCGCGTCATTTCGACATGTGTATCTCCAAAAATTTTCTTTTGAATGTATGGAGGTCAGAATCTGACAGCATCTGCTACGCTTTCCTTGCCTCTGAATCAGACTTTCTCAAAGCTCCTCAATTTCAGCCAGAAATTACCTGAAATCATCATAAAATACCACAACTCAAAGTAGAATCCAAAAATGTGAATTTTGCACTAAAACCTATGAAAACATAATAAAACTTACACAAAACATAACTAAAACAATATGAAAATGATGCCAAAAAGCGTATAAAATATCTGCTCATCAGAACACCAAACTTAAACGGTTGGTTGTCCCCAAGCAACCAAAAAAAGTAGGATTAGAAAGAAGAAAAGGATACAATAAATCTCAGAGTTTTCAATGAAGCTCAGTTTCAATTGATGAGTGGGGCTGGCAACTATTTACTTCTGAATAGTTTTGGCATCTAACTATCCTTTGAAGCTCAGAAGTGTTGGTGTCTTTAGGAATTCAGAATCCGGATGATATTACTGACTCTCTTAGTTTAGTTATTTTTTATTCTTGAACACAGCTTCTTTTAGAGCCTGGCTATGACCCTAAGCATTTTATTTTCCTGTATTACCACCGGATACATAAACGCCACAGACACTTGACTGGGTGAACCCCTTAGGATTGTGATTCAGTTTTGCTAAAATCTCCAGCCAGTGGTATCCAGAGTTCTTAAGCACACTCTTTTTCTTTTGGAATCACGACTTTAACTGCTCAGTCTCAAGCCTTTCACTTGACACCTCCACACCACAAGTATTTAGTTAGGGGGAGGAGCTCATTTGATCTTTTTAGGCCAAGATTTTGTTTCTTTTAGGCCCTTATAACCATTGATGCTCAAAGCATTGGATCCATACTCTTGCCTTTTGATTTAAAAAGCTATTGACTTTTTCTTTTTTTTTTCTCTTGCTCTTGCCTTTTGGTTTAAAGAGCTATTGTCTTTTTTTTTTCTCTTTTTTTTGTTTCTTTCTCTCTCTCTTTCTTTTTTTTTTTTTTGCTGTTTTTTCTTGCTTCAAGAATCAATAATTGAATTTTTTAGATTACCAATAATACTTCACCTTTTCCATCATTCTTTCAAGAACCAACATTCTTTACTCCAACATCAAATATGCACTGTTGATTCATGCATTCAGAAAGTAAAAGTATTGCCACTACATCAATTAATTGGACTATTCTTATTATATAACTCGAGTTTCTTGTACCTTACTTCCAAAAATTTGAAATTTTTTTCAAGTTCAATAGAATGATAACAGGAATATTTTATATCTAATTGACAGAAGGGAAATAGCAAAAAAATGTAAAATCCTAATAGTGATCATGAAATTCTCAAATTAAAAGACAGGAAATTAAAATACTATAGTAAGACTTAGATAGGGTGAAACTCAACCACCTTAGTCATGGTGGTCATTATTCTCTTCAGGGGATAATTTCTGACGCTTCAGCTCTTCTAGTTCACACCCCTGCTTCTCTTGTTCCTTAATAAGTTTGCAAAGCATGCAAGATTGGTCATTTTACTCCTCTCTCAATTGATCCAGAGTAGTTTGCAATTGTGTAACAGATGCTTCCAGCTGAGTCTAATATTCAATTGGAGGGTTATTCTGTTCTTGTTGAGGTTCAGGTGTCTTGCTTTTGGGATGACCTTCTGGTATTCTGGCGCTTTTCATCACGGCTTTGGTAATTGGGCTGTCTGTTGGGATACATAAATCTGTGTTAATCAGGACTCCAGCCTCATTACACAAGCGAGAGATAAGATTTGGAAAGGCCAATTTGGCTTGGGTTGATCTCCTGTTTGCAAACTTGTACATTTTAATGGGAATCAATTGGTGGACTTCTACCTTATTCCCCATCATGATGCAGTGAATCATCACATCTCTTTTAATAGTGGCTTTGGATCGATTGCTAGTGGGGAGGATGGAACGCCCAATGAAGTCTAGCCAACTGCTAGAAACTGGTTTGAGGTCCACTCTTCTCAGTTGGTTTAGTTTGCCTTTGGTGTAATTGAGCCATTGAGCTCCAAGAAAACATATATCCTCTATGACCTGATCCATCTTTGGATTGGCTTGTACTCTCCTATTAAAGGATTCTGGATCATCCCTTTGTGGGAGTAATTTAAAGATCTCTCTCACCTTGTCAAGATGAAAATAGAGAGTCTTTCCTCTGACCATGGTACGAAAAGTATGGAATCCTCGTCCATCTTTCTTTTACTTTTCTGTCATCTACATATTTGCATAGAATTTATGGATCATTATTATTCCAACATTGGTCATAGGGTTGGCCAGAGTCTCCCAGCCTCTCTTTCGAATCTGCTTTTGGATCTCCAGGTACTCATCTTTTTTTAATTCGAATTTGGCCTCCGGGATCACTATCCTCTTGCTCATTATTTTATAATAACGTTCTTCATGCTGCTTGGTGTAGAATCTGTAAGGTTTGAAGACAGCTATTGGTGTTGGTAGGTTGTCTTCTTTCTTGCTTCTTGAAGTGGATTTCCCACTCTTTGGATCCATGGAGTTCGAATGAATGAGAGAGCAAGGCTCTTTCCACACCAAACATAAGAGTTTTGCTCGTCCTCGAGCAAAAAAGAAAAAGGAGAGGAAGACTAAGAAGAGGAGGAGAATTCGAATGTAGGGTGAGTGAGGGAGTCAGTGGTACAACTGGTATATAAATAGGGAGGGTGGGAGTGGTTTTCGAAAATTAATTAGATAAAAGATAGTAAAGATATGATTCAAAATCTTTTAAAAAGAAAAGAAAGATAAGATTTAAAATTGTTAAAGCATTAAGGATACGAAAAAAGATTTTAAAAGTTTAACAAAAGATTTGAAATTTTGAAAAAGATTTGAAAAGGAATTGAGAAAGATTTGAAAAGGTTTTAGAATTTAAAAGAATTGAAAAGAATTTGAATTTAAAAGATGATGTTCAAAAAGAATTGAATAAAAAATAGTTGACTTTGGAAAAGGTAAATCAAAAAGATAAAATTTGAAAAAGATATGATTTGAAAAAGTCAAACCTCCCTATCCTGATTGGGGCGTTGAACGCTCAGAATACCTCTATTCTGGCGTTCAACGTCAAAATTGTGCTCCTCATGGGTGTTGAACGCCCAGCCATTGCTCCCTGGCTGGCGTTCAACGCCAGCTTTCTATCCATTTTAGGGCGTTGAACGCCCAGCCTAGGCACCCAGGCTGGTGATCAACGCCAGCTTTTCCATCTCCCTTTGGGCGTTGAACACCCAGCCATTGCTCCCTGGCTGGCGTTCAACGCCAGGTTATTGCTCCTAGTAGGGCGTTGAACGCCCCAAGGGGGTCCTTCCCTAGCGTTCAACGCCAGCAATGCTCCTCCCTCTTGGGCGTTGAACGCCCATCCTTCCCGTTGTCTGGCGTTCAATGCCAGCAAGGGGCTTACCCCAGGATGATCTGTTTTTAGTTCTGAACCTTTCTGTCTCTATTCTAAGAGGTATATATGATCACAAACGTTAGAAAGCAAAGTAACTATGAAAATTAATTGGAATGGAAGGAAGATTAAATCAAATGAGAATAAATAGAGCAACAGAAAACAATAATATACTGTTAATCATTGGGTTGCCTCCCAACAAACACTTCTTTACTGTCATTAGCTGGACTTCAATGTACTCAATTTAGTAGTAGTGTAGAGCTTTCTTGCTCAACTTTGTCTCTAAGGTAATGTTTGACTCTCTGTCCATTAATAGTAAACCTTTTTTCGGAGTCTTTACCTTGGAGTTCTATGTGTCCATAGGGTGACACATTAGTGACCACGAAGGATCCTATCCAACGTGACTTGAGCTTTCCAGGGAATAGTTTTAGTCTAGAGTTGAAGAGTAGGACCTTCTGGCCTGGTTCAAAGACTCTGGAAGATATCTTCCTGTCATGCCATCTTTTAGTCTAGAGTTGAAGAGTAGGACCTTTTGGTTGATAAAACAATCTCTTTTCTCCTACTGCCTTAGCATCAAGGTTAAGGAATCTGGTTGCCCAGTAGGCCTTGTGTTCCAGTTCCACTGGAAAATGACATGGTTTCCCATACACCAGTTGATATGGTGATGTTCCTATAGGGGTCTTGAAAGCTATCCTATATGCCTAGAGAGCATCATCAAGCTTTCTCGCCCAATCCCTTTTGGAGGTGCTCACGGTTCTTTCCAAAATTCTCTTTAGTTCTCTATTGGAGCCTCAGCTTGCCCATTTGTCTGCGGATGATATGATGTGGCCACCCTATGGAAAACGCCTAATCGGTGCAGAAGGGAGTCAAGCTGTCTATTACAGAAGTGAGTGCCTCCATCACTGATTAGTGTCCACGGGACTGGTGCACGAAATTGTGTATGTCAATGTCAATATTACTATTTCTTACAATTTCGCACAACTAACCAGCAAGTGCACTGGGTCGTCCAAGTAATACCTTACGTGAGTAAGGGTCGAATCCCACGGAGATTGTTGGTTTGAAGCAATCTACGGTTATCTTGAAAATCTTAGTCAGGAAATCAATTATAATTATCAGTATGAATTGCGAAGAATAAAAGAGCATGAATTGAATACTTGTTCTGCAGTAATGGAGAATATGTTGGAGTTTTGGAGATGCTTTGTCTTCTGAATCTCTGCTTTCTCCCTGTCTTCTTCTTCACGCACGCAAGGTTCCTCCTATGGCAAGCTGTGTGTTGGTGGATCACCGTTGTCAATGGCTACCATCCGTCCTCTCAGTGAAAAGGGTCCAGGTGCGCTGTCACCGCACGGCTAATCATCTGTCGGTTCTCACTCCTGCTGGAATAGGATCCATTGATCCTTTTGCATCTGTCACTACGCCCAACCTTTGTGAGTTTGAAGCTCGTCACAGTCATTCAATCCCTTAATCCTACTTGGAATACCACAGACAAGGTTTAGACTTTCCGGATTCTCAAGAATACTGCCAATGGATTCTAGCTTATACCACGAAGATTCTGATTAAGGAATCCAAGAGATATTCATTCAATCGAAGGTAGAACGGGAGTGGTTGTTAGGCACGCGTTCATAGATTGAGAATGGTGATGAGTGTCACGGATCATCACATTCATCATATTGAACTGCGAGTGAACATCTTAGATAGAAACAAGCGTGTTTGAATGGAAAATAGAAATAATTGCATTAATTCATCGAGACACAGCAGAGTTCCTCACCCCCAACAATGGAGTTTAGAGACTCATGCCATCAAAGAGTACAAAGTTCAGATCTAAAATGTCATGAGGTACAAAATAAATATCTAAAAGTTGTTTAAATACTAAACTAGTAACCTAGGTTTACAGAAAATGAGTAAACTATGATAGATAGTGCATAAATCCACTTCTGGGGCCCACTTGGTGTGTGCTGGGACTGAGACTTAAGCTTATCACGTGCCTGGGCTATTTCTGGAGTTGAACGTCAGGTTGTAAACTGTTTCTGGCGTTGAACTCCAACTTGTAACCTGTTTCTGGCGCTGAACGTCAGACTGCAGCATGGAACTGGCGTTGAACGCCAGTTTACGTCATCTATCCTTGAGAAAAGTATGGACTATTATATATTTCTGGAAAGCCCTGGATGTCTACTTTTCAACGCAATTTAGAGCGCGCGATTTGGACTCCTATAGCTCCAGAAAATCTATTTTGAGTGCAGGGAGGTCAGAATCCAACAGCATCTGCAGTCCTTTTTCAGCCTGAATCAGATTTTTGCTCAGCTCCCTCAATTTCAGCCAGAAAATACCTGAAATCACAGAAAAACACACAAACTCATAGTAAAGTCCAGAAATATGAATTTTATTTAAAAACTAATAAAAATATAATAAAAACTGACTAAAACATATTAAAAACTACCTAAAAACAATGCCAAAAAGCGTATAAATTATCCACTCATCACAACACCAAACTTAAATTATTGCTTGTCCCCAAGCAACTGAAAATCAAATAGGATAAAAAGAAGAGAATATACAATAAATTCCAAAAACATCTGTGAAGATCAGTATTAATTAGATGAGCGGGGCTATTAGCTTTTTGCTTCTGAACAGTTTTGGCATCTCACTTCATCCTTTGAAGTTCAGAATGATTGGCATCTATAGGAACTTAGAATTCAGATAGTGTTATTGATTTTCCTAGTTCAGTATGTTGATTCTTGAACACAGCTACTTTATGAGTCTTGGCCGTGGCCCTAAGCACTTTATTTTCCAGTATTACCACCGGATACATAAATGCCACAGACACATGACTGGGTGAAATTTTTCAGATTGTGACTCAGCTTTGCTAGAGTCCCCAATTAGAGGTGTCCAGGGTTCTTAAGCACACTCTTCTTTCTGCTTTGGATCTCGACTTTAACCGCTCAGTCTCAAGTTTTCACTTGACACCTTCACGCCACAAGCACATGGTTAGGGACAGCTTGGTTTAGCCACTTAGACCAGGATTTTATTCCTTTAGGCCCTCCTATCCACTGATGCTCAAAGCCTTGGATCCTTTTTATTACCCTTGCCTTTTGGTTTTAAGGGCTATTGGCTTTTTGCTCTTCCCTTTTGGTTTAAAGAGCTTTTGGCTTTTTCTACTTGCTTTTTCTTTTTCTTGCTCTCTTTTTTTTCGCATTTTTTTTCTGCAAGCTTTGTTCTTCACTGCTTTTTCTTGCTTCGAGAATTATTTTTATGATTTTTCAGATTATCAAATAACATTTCTCCTTTTTCATCATTCTTTCAAGAGCCAATAATTTTAACATTCATAAACAACAAATTCAAAAGACATATGCACTGTTCAAGCATTCATTCAGAAAACAGAAAGTATTGCCACCACATCAAAATAATTAAACTATTTAAAATTCGAAATTCATGTACTTCTTTTTCTTTTTTAGAAAACATTTTTCATTTAAGAAAGGTGATGGATTCATAGGACATTCATATCTTTAAGACATAGGTACTTAGATACTAGAGATCATATAGTAAAGACACAATTATAAATAAAACATAAAGCATAATAAGCGAAAATCAGGAAAATAAGAACAAGGAGATTAAGAAACGGGTCCACCTTAGTGAGGGTGGCGTCTTCCTCTTCTTGAAGAACCAATGGTGCTCTTGAGCTCCTCTATGTCTCTTCCTTATCTTTGTTGCTCCTAATAGTTTTGTAGAGGGAAGTACATCCCTTGAGGCATTAGTGGTTATGGAAAAACAAAAAAAAGCAATGCTTTTTCCACACCAAACTTAGAAGGTTTGCTCGTCCCCGAGCAAAAGAAGAGAGAAAGTAGTAGAAGAAGAAGAAAATGAAGGAGATGGGGGAAGAAGATGTATTCGGCCAAGTGGAAGAAGAGAGGGTTGTGTTGTGTGAAAATGAAGAAGGAGAGGTAGGGATCTTGTGGGGTCCACAGATCCTGAGGGGATCCTGTGGGGTCCACAGATCTTGAGGGGATTCTGTGGGATCCACAAATCAATTGGGGTCAAGGACTTAACATCCCTGCTCCAATTAGGCGTGTAAAACGCCCTTACTGTGCAATCCTGGCGTTTAACGCCAGACTGCTGCCTATTTCTGGCGTTAAATGCCCAAATGTAGCTTGTTTCTGGCATTTAACGCCAGGTAGATGCTTGTTTCTGGCATTAAACGCTAGCTTGGTGCTTGTTTCAGGCGTTAAACGCCAGACATATGCTTGTCTCTGGCGTTTAAATGCCAGAATACTCCTCCTCCAGGGTGTGCTATTTTTGTTGCTGTTTTTCATTCTATTTTTGATTTTTTAGTAGTTTTTGTGACTTCACATGATCATCAACCTTAAGAAGACATAAAATAGCAATAAATAGATATAATTAAATAACATTGGGTTGCCTCCCAACAAGCGCTTCTTTATTGTCTTTAGCTAGACCTTGCTGAGCTTTTAATCTAGCCTCAGCCTTGAGCACTCTTGCTCAACATTGCCTTCAAGATAGTGCTTGATTCTCTATCCATTAACAATGAACTTCTTATCAGAATCAATGTCTTGAAGCTCCACATAGCCATATGGTGACACACTTGTAATCACATATGGTCCCCTCCACCGGGATTTCAGTTTTCCGGGGAATAGCCTGAGCCTAGAGTTAAACAGCAGAACCTTCTGTCCTGGTTCAAAGACTCTAGATGACAGCTTTCTATCATGCCACCTTTTTGCTTTCTCTTTGTAAAGCTTGACATTTTCGAAAGCAGTGAGTCTGAATTCCTCTAGCTCATTCAGCTGGAGGAATCTTTTTTCTCCAGCTAATTTGGCATCAAAGTTTAGGAATCTGGTTGCCCAGTAGGCCTTATACTCCAGTTCCACGGGCAGGTGACAGGCCTTACCATACACAAGCTGGTATGGAGAGGTCCCTATAGGAGTCTTGAATGCTGTTCTGTAAGCCCACAGAGCATCATCCAAGCTTCTTGCCCAATCCTTTCTACGGGTACTTACAGTCCGTTCCTGGATTCTTTTTAGTTCTCTATTAGAGACTTCAGCTTGCCCATTTGTCTGTGGATAATATGGAGTTGCCACCTTGTGGCTAATTCCATACCGGACCATAGCAGAGTAAAGCTGTTTGTTGTAGAAGTGAGTGCCCCCATCACTAATTAGTGCTCTAGGGACACCAAACCTGCTGAAGATATGTTTCTGGAGGAACTTCAGCACTATCTTAGTATCATTAGTGGGTGTGGCAATGGCCTCTACCCATTTGGATACATAGTCGACTGCCACCAGAATATAAGTGTTTGAGTATGATGGTGGGAAAGGCCCCATGAAGTCAATACCCCATACATCAAACAACTCAATCTCCAAGATCCCTTGTTGAGGCATGGCATAACTGTGAGGTAGATTACCAACTCTCTGGCAGCTATCACAGTTACACACAAACTCTCGAGAGTCTTTATAGAGAGTGGATCAGTAGAAGCCACATTGGAGGACTTTTGTAGCTGTTCGCTCACCTCCGAAATGTCCTCCATATTGTGATCCATGACAATGCCATAGGATCTACTGTGCTTCTTCTCTAGGCACACACCTACGGATTATTCCGTCTGCACATTTCTTAAAGAGATATGGTTCATCCCACAAGTAGTACTTTGCATCAGTGATTAATTTTTTCTTTTGTTGCCTGCTGTACTCTTTGGGTATGAACCTTGCAGCTTTATAGTTTGCAATGTCTGCAAACCATGGTGTTTCCTAAATGGCAAACAAATGCTCATCCGAAAAGGTTTCAGAGATCTCAATAGAGGGAAAGGACACCCCTTCTACTGGTTCTATCCGGGACAGATGATCAGCCACTTGGTTCTCTGTCCCTTTTTTGTCTCTTATTTCTATATCAAACTCTTGCAGAAGCAACACCCATCTTATGAGCCTGGGCTTTGAATCCTGCTTTGTGAGTAGATATTTAAGAGCAGCATGGTCAGTGTACACAATCACTTTTGATCCTACTAAGTATGATCTAAACTTGTCAATGGCATAAACCACTGCAAGCAATTCTTTTTCTGTGGTTGTGTAATTTTTCTGGGCATCATTTAAAACACGGCTAGCATAATAAATGACATGCAGAAGCTTGTTATGCCTCTGTCCCAGTACTGCACCAAGGGCATGGTCACTGGCATCACACATTAGTTCAAATGGTAATGTCCAGTCTGGTGTAGAAATAACTGGTGCTGTGACCAGCTTAGCTTTCAGGATTTCAAATGCCTGCAGACACTCTGTGTCAAACACAAAGGGCGTGTCAGCAGCTAGCAGATTGCTCAGAGGTTTTGCGATTTTTAAAAAATCCTTTATAAACCTCCTATAGAATCCTGCATGCCCCAGAAAGCTTCTGATTGCCTTAACATTGGCAGGTGGTGGTAATTTTTCAATTACTTCCACTTTAGCTTGATCCACCTCTATTCTCTTGTTTGAAATTTTATGCCTAAGGACAATTCCTTCAGTCACCATAAAGTGACATTTTTCCCAGTTTAAAACCAGGTTGGTCTCTTGGCATCTTTTCAGAACAAGTGCTAAATGGTCAAGGCAGGAGCTGAATGAGTCTCCAAATACTGAAAAGTCATCCATGAAGACTTCCAGAAATTTCTCTACCATATCAGAGAAGATAGAGAGCATGCACCTCTGAAAGGTTGCAGGTGCATTGCACAGACCAAAAGGCATCCTTCTGTAGGCAAACACTCCAGAAGGACATGTGAATGCTGTTTTCTCTTGGTCCTGTGGGTCTACTGCAATCTGGTTGTAACCTGAATAGCCATCCAAAAAGCAGTAGTATTCATGACCCGCTAGTCTTTCTAGCATCTGGTCTATGAATGGTAAAGGAAAATGATCCTTTCTGGTGGATGTATTGAGCCTTCTGTAGTCAATACACATGCACCACCCTGTAACTGTTCTTGTAGGAACCAGTTCGTTTTTTCATTATGAACCACTGTCATGCCTCCCTTTTTGGGCACAACTTGGACAGGGCTCACCCAGGGGCTGTCAGAAATGGGATAAATAATCCCAGCCTCCAGTAACTTGGTGACCTCTTTCTGCACCATCTCCTTCATGGCTGGATTTAGCCGCCTCTGTGGTTGAACCACTGGCTTAGTATCATCCTCCAATAGGATCTTGTGCATGTATCTAGCTGGGCTTATGCCCTTAAGGTCACTTATGGACCACCCAAGAGCTGTCTTGTGTGTCCTTAGCACTTGAAGTAGTGCTTCCTCTTCCAGTGGATTTAAAGCAGAGCTTATGATCACCGAAAAAGTGCCACCTTCTCCCAGAAATGCATATTTTAGGGATGGTGGTAATGGCTTGAGCTCGGGTTTAGGAGGTTTCTCCTCTTCTTGAGGAAGTTTCAGAGGTTCTTTCGATTCCTCTGAATCCTCCAAATCAGGCTGAACATATTTAAGATGTCTTCCAGCTCTGATTCGAGACTCGCAGCCATGTTGATCTCCTCTACTAAAGAGTCAATGAGATCAACTTTCATGCAGTCTTTTGGTGTGTCTGGATGCTGCATAGCCTTGACAGCATTCAACTTAAACTCATCCTCATTGACTGTCAGGGTTATTTCCCCATTTTGGACATCAATGAGAGTTCGTCCAGTTGCTAGGAAAGGTCTTCCTAGAATGAGAGTAGCACTCTTGTGCTCTTCCATTTCCAGCACCACAAAGTCAGTGGGAAAGGCGAATGGCCCAACCCTGACGACCATGTCTTCAATCACGCCTGATGGGTATTTAATGGAGCCATCAGCAAGTTGGAGACATATCCGGGTTGGTTTGACTTCTTCAGTTAAACCAAGCTTTCTGATAGTGGATGCAGGTATTAGATTGATGCTTGCCCCAAGATCACATAAAGCTGTCTTGGTGCAATTACCCTCTAATGTGCACGGTATCAGAAAGCTCCCGGGATCTTTAAGCTTTTCTGGGAAGCTTTTCAGAATGACTTCACTACATTCTTCAGTGAGGAGAACTCTTTCAGTTTCTCTCCAATCCTTCTTATGACTCAAGATCTCTTTCATGAACTTGGCATAAGAGGGTATTTGCTCAAGTGCCTCTGTAAACGGAATCTTTATTTCAAGAGTCCTGAGATAGTCTGCAAAGCGAGCAAATTGCTTATCCTGCTCCTCTTGGCGGAGTTTTTGAGGATAAGGCATCTTGGCTTTGTATTCCTCAATCTTAGTTCTTGCAGGTTTATTTCCTACAGAGGTGGTTGGAGAAGCCTTTTTAGAGGGGATGTTATCAGCACTTGTGTGTGTCTGATCCCTCACTGGCATTTGAATGCCAGAGTTAGAAGCTGGAGTGGCGTTGGACGCCAACTCCTTACTTGTTCCTGGCATTTGAACGCCAGAACTGAGCTTTCATTGGGCGTTTGACACCAGATTCCTGCCTGTTTCTGGCGTCTGAACGCCAGAGTTATTCCTCTCTGGGCTCTTACTGTCCTCAGAGGGATTTTGAATAGCAGTTTGTTCATTTCTTGGCTTCCTGCTGCCTTGAAGTGAGGTATTTAATGTTTTTCCACTTCTTAATTGAACTGCTTGGCACTCTTCTGTTATTTGTTTTGATAACTGCTGTTCTGTTTGCTTCAACTGTACTTCTGTATTCAGATTAGCCATTCTTATGTCTTGTAGTATCTCTTTGAATTCGGCCAGCTGTTTTGTTAGAAAGTCCAATTGCTGATTGAATTCAGTAATTTGTTCTGCAGGACTGAGTTCAGCAGTTACTGTTTTAGCCTCTTCTTTCTTGGAAGATTCACTGCTTAGGTACAGATGTTGATTTCTGGCAACTATATCAATAAGCTCTTGAGCCTCTTCAATTGTCTTTCTCATGTGTACAGATCCACCAGCTGAGTGGTCTAGAGAAATCTGAGCTTTCTCTGTAAGCCCGTAATAGAAGATGTCTAACTGCACCCATTCTGAAAACATTTCAGAGGGGAATTGACGTTAGGATTTTTGCCAGTAAAGAATTTCATAAAAACATTCGCGTTGTAGATATAGTCTCTAAACCGACAGAAATCCCTTCGTACAAACGTTTTGGTTGTCACAAGTAACAAACCCCTTAAAAATTGTTAACCGAGTATTCAAACCTCGGGTCGACTGGAATAAAAATGTCCTTAGATGGAAAGCAATGGTAACACAATGTAAAGAGAAAGCAATCAATAACTGAAATACCTCAAATAATCATTAATTCAAATCATAACATGGAAAGGGTTCATAAGCCAAATTGGCAACATTTATAGATACGAATAAAAGCATTAAAGTAAAAGTAGCATAGAAACATAAATTAAAGTAAATACTAAACCTGGATCGAGAGTTACTCTTAAAAACTAAGAGAAGTCCTAAATCCTAATCCTAAGAGAGAGAGGAGAGAACCTCTCTCAAACTAAATCTAAATCATGGAAAGTGAAAATTGGCGAGCTCCCTTTGAATGGATGCATTCCTACACTTTATAGCCTCTAATCTATGTGTTCTGTACTTGGATCTGGGCCAAAAGGGCTTCAGAAATCGCTGGGTGCATATTCTATGAATTCTGGTATGTGGCCTCTGTCACGTATCCGCGTGGGTCACGCGGTCGCATCATTCGGAGCATTTTCTTGCCACGCGGTCGCGTCAGTCACGCGTCCGCATCATATACGTTCTGCTTAAGGCGCACGGTCGCGTCAGTCATGCGGCCGCGTCGCTGCTTCTTTGCTTCTGGCACGCGATCGCGTCAGTCATGCGATCGCGTGGATGCTAGTTCCTTCAGGAACTCCGTTTCGCACTTCCCTTCCATTTTTGTACGTTTCCTTTTCCATCCTTTAAGTCATTCTGCCTTAGAAAATATGAAACTACTCTACACACTAATCACGGCATCGAATGGAAATAAAGGTAATTAAAATAATTAATTTTAAAGCTTAGGAAACATGTTTTTCACATACATCACATAATAAGGAAGGGAAAGTAAAACCATGCAATTAATATGAATAAGTGGGTGAAGGATTGAATAAATCGCTCAAATTAAGCACAAAATAACTCATGAAATATGGGTTTATCAACCTCCCCACACTTAAACAATAGCATGTCCTCATGCTGAATCCAAGGTAAAGAATAAAGTAAGGTTAAAGTGGTGGAATGTTATGCAATGCAACCTATTCTAAATGCATCTACCTAAATGAGTCATGCAATTCTAATTTATCCACTCATATATAAAGCTTACATATAGTTAATTTAATTCACATTCTCAAGGAGTCATATGCATATATATATATAGCCAACCCTTAAATAATAAAGCACTTCTGCAAATGAGATGGGAAAGAAAAATATTGTACAAACTTGCAAAACAATTAGTAATTTAAGCACAGATATATGTTGATGAGCTATTGAACCCTCACTGGATTTTGTGTTTACCCTCTAGTCACTCAGTGTTTATTGGGTTTATTCACTCTACTTTTCTTTTTATTCTTACTTTCTATAACTTTGTTCTTCATCTAACCAATCAACAATTATAGAGTACAGTCATACCAAAAATCATGAGGTCTTTACTTAAGGTTGTAATGGGGCTAAGGTAAAGGTAAGGATATATGTATAAGGCTAAGTGAGCTAATAAGTGAATCCTTAATTAGACTAAGATCTCACCTAACATACATATTTAGTAAAACATAACTTCTTTACCTATTTTCCCATATTTTCCACTTGTTGTTACATGCTCATGCTTCAATTTTTTTATTTTTATCCCATGTGCATTTATTTTGCATTGGGAAATTTTGTATCCCTTTTATTAATTGCCGAAAATTAACTTCTTCTTTTTTTTTTTATGCACATGGTGACTTAACTTTGATTTCTCATGAGCATGCTTCCCAAAGTTTCTGAGTTATTTTATTTCTTTCAACTTTTTCTACCTTTTGTTTCTATCATCCATGTTCCCAATAGGTTTTCCACATTTTAATCTATTCATAATTTTCTATCTTGAGCTAACCAAGGATTCAACTTGGGATTTTATTTTGTTTTTCTGCTTAAGGCTAGTAGTGTGGCTAAATAGAATAAAAGGGATTTTAAAGGCTCAAGGGGGCTAACAAGAGTGATGTGAAAGGCAGGTTATTTTGGGGTAAGTGAGCTAAAATCAAATGATGGCCTCAATCATTCTTTTGGTATGTATCTATATTCTATATTTGGACATATAGATTAAAGTAAAGTAAAGGACATCAGAATAAAAAGAAGCGAAACACACAGGAATGAAATTATGGTTTGAATGTAACCATACAATTAAGCTCAAGACTTACAGGCTGTGTGTTCTCTAACTCAAGCATCATATATCATTCATATATATTATGCAGGTTTAGTTAAAAATTCCCATTATGCATATAAAAAAAATTATTTAGGGTAGCCTTTAAAGTTTTAATGTTC
>NC_029785.2:108689349-108692055 GCF_000816755.2 Arachis ipaensis | reverse complement strand
GTAGTCCCTGCTACGAAGTAAAATTCACACCCCTCCAGCGGTAGAGACCGCAAAATAAAACCACTTGGTGATGTAGAGAAAAAAGAAAATAAAACCTATAAAAAGACATAAAAAGAAAAATGACAATAAAAGACTCATGAATATGTAACGATGAAATTCAGTCAAGCCGGGTGTGAAGGATGTCATCACTGGTAGGGATGGTAGCTGGAGGCTCTGTGGTGGTGGTGGGCTGAGGATCTGGCTGCTGTAGAGGAGGGGCTAACTGGATCGGGATCTCTAGATCTACAGCCTCAATCTGATGTGGGACCTCCTGATGTGGTGCAGCCTGCTCTGTGCCTGCCTGCTGATGGGTCTCCGCCTGGGAATGAGTCTCCTCCTCGTGATCATCCTCCTCCTCCTCTGATGGCTCTGATGGTGTGTCGGGCTCGGAGGGGATGTCACCACCCTGTCGGATCATCAGCTTCAGATGCGAATAGCGTCGCTGGCTACGACGCTCCAATCTCTCATACCGGCGCCGGTTACGGCGCTCCATCTGATCAAGCTGTCAGAATAGGCGGTGCACGAGGCAGTATACGGGCTCAGAGGCAGGTGGAGGTGCAGTGGTGGCAGCAGGGGCAGCAGGGGCAGCTATGGATGAAGAGGGTCCAGCAGACGGTGGGGTTGTCTCATCAGTAACAGTGAAGGGTGGTGGTCTGTAGCCCAAAGCTAGAAAGTTCCTACTGTGAGGAATGATCTTCCTGCAGTCTGCCGCTGGTGGTCTCTCATCGGCATCCTCCCATGGCACGTCAGCTCGACGGCCTAGCTATGTAACCAGATACGGAAAAGGGAGGGTGCCTCGGACGTGGACCCTGGCCATATAATGCCGGATAAAGCGTGGCAGATAAAGGTCCTTACCATCCATCACATACCATAGGAGGGTGATCATAGCAGCCGGGATCTCCGTCTCATGAGTACTCGGCATCACATAGTTGCTCAAGATCTGGTGCCATAACTGAGCCTCATCATTTAAGTACGCCCTCTTGATCCCTCTAGGCATGGTGGTGTCCTGACCCATCTCCCAAGGAACAGTCGGGTCGAGAGCTATCTGTGCCTTCACAGCATCCCAATCAAACCGCATCAAGCGCATGTCCTCCTCAGCCTTTTGATAACCATCAGGCTGATCGGACTTGGCTGGGAGCCGGAGAATGTCCTCTATGGCCTCCTCAGTGACCAGAATCTACTTTCCTCTCAGGTTCACTGCATCTAGGGTAGTGATGTAGTAATTGCAGTAGAATTTCCTGACCCAAGATGCATTGACCTCTGTTAGTACTCTCTCCAGAAAGAACCAGCCTCTTTGCTTGATTTGCTCAGTGGTGTACAGCTGGAGTGCTTCTGGAATCTTCAGAGTTCTCTCCAGGTATAGGTTCCTGGAGTTTGCAAATGCCGGATACTTCAGCTCACAGTATCGGTTTGCAAATTTTATTGAATCATTTGCAGGGAGCAGCTGGTCAGCTTTTTCCTGCTGTGTAAAGTTCTTCTCCCGCCATGAGGAATCATGCATTAGGTCAATGATGGACTGTGAGGAATCTCCTCTTTTGCGCTTGCCAGTAGCCTTGCCTTTGCCTTTTCTCTGTGACGCAGACATCCTGAAAGATGGAAAACCAGGATATATAAAAATAGGAAAGCAAGTAGGCCTATAGTCAAAGAAAACACAAAGTGGCAAGGGAGAATTAGAATGAGGTAAATGAGTTAAGTAAATGTGCATTAAGGATTGTATAGTAGTTTAAAAGTTTGAAAGGAAGAATTTACAATCCAAAATGTATCAGAATTCAAGTTAAATAGAAAAATTGTCATTATGCCATGGTTAGAAAGTTAAAGGAAAGTGAAAAATCAGAAAGGAGATTTTAGAAGGTTAGTATGATTAGAATTTGAAAAAAAATAAGTTAGTAAATAAAAATTAGAGAGTCAGTAAAATGTGGGTTAAAGTCAGTGGCATAAAGAAAATATTTCACGTAACAAGGATTCACAGGTATGAATAGAAGTAACTCATAATCGAACAAGGAAAACAGGGTGATGCTGATTCAAATAGATATAAAGAAAGCAAAAATTGGAATCAGAATATCACAAATGCAGTTTATAAACCAGGAAATCAAAGAGGATAAGAAAGCCTGCCATAGCATTCATGAAACAGTTTGGTTAAAACAGAGGACAACAGAGTTCAGATTGCCAAACCAAAACATGAATGAGAACAATTTACAAAAATTTGGGCAGCATTCTGGCTAAAATTGGATTGTCCCAGAAAATAAACAGCAAATAAACAGTTCATATGAATTAAAAATTGAAGCTTGCAATTTACACATAATGAATATAAGAATGAAAAGCAGAGTAAAGAGCAGCATGAATTAGGAAATAACAGCATATGAACTAATGTCATAGCAGCAGCAGGATTGCAAAAACATAAAGCAGTAAACAAGAACGGTGCAATTAAACAGACCTAAATCCACTAACCACAGCCTAATCTACCTAACAACCTAAAATCCACTACAACATGCATATCTAGCTATCCTAAACATGAACATAAACGGAAAAAAAAAAGAAAAAGTACGAACGGATAAAAGGGCTTGCGTGTTGCGGAACCTGGAAAGCATAAGAAGTAGAACGGGGCAGAAAAGCGGCTGGGTGGTGACTGCAGCGGCATCCGGCGCGGTGGAGGGCACGGCGGCGCGG
>NC_029785.2:108684307-108689272 GCF_000816755.2 Arachis ipaensis | reverse complement strand
AGGGGGTGATGCGATCGCGTGGGTCGCGCGATCGCGTCGCTGGAATTTGTGCTAGACGCATGACTCCAGCGTCGTTTCAGCGCAACTCTCTGTCTCCTCCTAGGGTGTTGTGCAATCCATGCGACGCGATCGCATCGCTCACGCGGTCGCGTGGGATTGGTTTTATGCAAGTGACGCGATCGCATGGGGCATGCGATCGTGTGGGCCAATTTGTGCAAAACGCACAAGGGCCGCACGATTCCAGCCTAACTTTTTTGGACGTTGGATCTTTACGCCGATCTCCAGGGCACGCGGTCGCGTGGGTGACGCGGTTACGTGGATAGTGTTTTCGTAATATGACGTGATTGCATGGGCATGCGGTCGCGTCGTGCACCCTTTTTTTTATGTATGATAAATGCAGGATGCAATGATTAATATGAGTGCTATGCATGATTCCAGGTTCAATAAAGTAAAATGAAAAGGGAATAAAAATAAAAACAATTAACAAGAAATAAACTGAAAAAGAAGCGACCATACCATGGTGGGTTGTCTCCCACCTAGCACTTTTAGTTAAAATCCTGAAGTTGGACATTGGAGGAGCTTCCTATTATGGCGGCTTATGTTTAAATTCGTCCAAAAATGTCCACCAGTGCTTGGAATGCCAATAGCCTCCGGGATCCCAAACTAGGCATGTAAAGCTTCTGAACAGCTTCGAACAGATTGTTAGGCTCCCGGGGTGACAAATGTCAGAATAAACTCCAGGATCCCAAGCCTTGCTTTTAAATCCACCTCCGTCTTGATCTACATATCTCTATCCGGGCGGTTTAAAGAGTAGAATCTCACCATGGTGACCAAACGTTCTCTGTGATCCATGCAGTTGAGCATGATACCAATCCGTGTACTTCGAGGTGAAGCATGGAACCTTATTGAACCTTGTACACCAACTCTGAGTACGAGTCATTTCCCTCTTACTCTTAAAGCCGCAAAGAGCTCTAAGCTGGCCATCTGTTTCAAGCAAACCATATTCAAGTGAATAAGTAAAGTTATAGGTTAAGGATTATACCCACTTGAAGCTTGTATTAGGTGGTAATGGCCTTGGGGTAGGTGTTTCCGGTGGTTCTGTAAGTTCTACTCCCTTGTGCTCTTCTGTGAATCCCTCCACTTCCTTGCAAGGTTCTACAATTATATCTGTGTCCTGGTCAAAGTCTTCTATGTCTTCCTCATCACTTGAGTCATAGATTGGAGGTTGAGAAAAATCTACCTCCACATCGTCTTCGTATTCACTTGGGAAAGATTCTTCAGTCTCAAAGAATTCACTTGCGGATGCAAGTTCATTACTAAGAAAGCCAGACTTGTGACTATCATCATCAAGGGAATTTGTGTCCTGGGTTATTCCGTCTGATTCTTCATAAACGACTTGCCTTGGGGATTGTGCACTATCCTCCTTAGCATCAACTGTAACGTCCTTGACGGAGTTCTCCTCAGTTCTGGATTCTCATAGAGGTTCAGCATCTCCTAGATCTTCAACCAACTCTTCTTCTTGTACAATGATAGCTTCTTCTACTTGTTCTAGTACGAATTCATTCTCTGTCTTGTCTACTGGAGTTTCTGGTATCTCCTTTATGCTCCGCTCTTCATTAGACTGTCCACATGGGGCTGTGGCTGATCCTTGTATATTTGAGCGCCTAGAAACCCATTGAATTACTGCTTGCTCCAGTTGTCAAATGGTTGTTTGAAGTTTATTTACTGTTTCCTTTAGGCGAACCTCTGCTTCTCGGGGTGCCGAATTTGGACATGATACATAGGAAAGTGGTGGTGGTTGGGAGTGATTGGATTGGAATCGGGGTAAGGAAGGATCATATGGTGGCGAATGGTGAAGAGAAGCTTGTGAGTGTGGTGGTTCGAGGTTATGTTGAAAGGATGGTCTATAGGCACGGGGTGGGGCTTGTTGGTAGTTACAAGGTTGTCCACCATATCTTTCAGCTGGGTATGCATTGTAGAATGGTCCTTGTCCAAGATATCTCGGAGGGTGTTGTTGCCTAAAGGGTTGATTAGATCCTCTTGGCTCCATCCATCCTTGATTGGTCTGAACTTGATGCACATTCTTGCGGTAACTTCTATTTCCTTCAACAAAATTAGAACCAAACTCAAAGCGAGAGGGGTGAGAGTTCATGGTAACTAATGCAAATAAAAATAAAAATAAACAAATAAACAAGTAAAAGAAAAAATATTTACAATAACCAATAATAAGGCACACGTTAGCAGTTCCCCGGCAACGGCGCCATTTTGACGTTAGGATTTTCGCCAGTAAAGAATTTCATAAAAACATTCGCGTTGTAGATATAGTCTCTAAACCGACAGAAATCCCTTCGTACAAACGTTTTGGTTGTCACAAATAACAAACCCCTTAAAAATTGTTAACCGAGTATTCAAACCTCGGGTCGTCTTCTCAAGGAACTGTAGGGAAGTATGTTCTTATTATTGGCTATAAAGGTTATAATCGGGGTTTAGAAGGTGAGAAGCTAGTGATTTAAATGACAAGTAAAGTAAATGGCAATTAAAATAAATAAAACTGTAAAGCAAACTTTTGGCAAGGTAAGAGAAATTGGAAGTCCAACTTAATTATCTCTCTCAACAATAATGAAAGTTGAATCTACGAGAGAGAGGAGAGAACCTCTCTCAAACTAAATCTAAATCATGGAAAGTGAAAATTGGCGAGCTCCCTTTGAATGGATGCATTCCTACACTTTATAGCCTCTAATCTGTGTGTTCTGTACTTGGATCTGGGCCAAAAAGGCTTCAGAAATTGCTGGGGCATATTCTGTGAATTCTGGTATGTGGCCTCTGTCACGCGTCCGCGTGGGTCACACGGTCGCATCATTCGGAGCATTTCCTTGCCAGGCATTCGCATCAGTCACGCGTCCGCGTCAGTCACGCGTCCGCGTCATATACGTTCTGCTTAAGGCGCGCGGTCGCGTTAGTCATGCGGCCGCGTCGCTGCTTCTTTGCTTCTGGCACGCGATCGCGTCAGTCATGCGATCGCGTGGATGCCAGTTCCTTCAGGAAATCCATTTCGCACTTCCCTTCCATTTTTGTACATTTCCTTTTCCATCCTTTAAGTCATTCTGCCTTAGAAAATCTCAAACTACTCAACACACTAATCACGGCATCGAATGGAAATAAAGGTAATTAAAATAATTAATTTTAAAGCTTAGGAAACATGTTTTTCACATACATCACATAATAAGGAAGGGAAAGTAAAACCATGCAATTAATATGAATAAGTGGGTGAAGGATTGAATGAATTTTGAATTTTGGAAGTTGAAATTTGAAATTTGAAATAAGATAAGATAAGATTTTGACAAAGATATGATTTTTTTTTAAAAAGATTTGAATTTTGAAATTTTAAAACTAAGATAAGATAAAATAAAAAAAAATTAAAATAAAATCTGAATTTTTAAAAGGAAAATTCGAAAAATTAATTAAAATAAAGGAAAAAGATAATTTTGAATTTAATGAGGAAAGAAAAAAACAATAAAAAGACACAAAACTTAAAATTTTTAGATCTAATGCTCCTTATTTTCGAAAATTTTGGAGGGAAACACCAAGAAACACCAAACTTAAAAATTT
Organism: Arachis ipaensis; assembly: GCF_000816755.2. Taxonomy (NCBI): domain Eukaryota; kingdom Viridiplantae; phylum Streptophyta; class Magnoliopsida; order Fabales; family Fabaceae; genus Arachis; species Arachis ipaensis. The sequence continues at coordinate 108,685,663 of NC_029785.2, read as the reverse complement.
TAAGATCAAAACACAAGGAAAACTCAAGAACACTCTGAAGACTCACAAGAACAACAAGAACATGAAGATAGAACACCAAACTTAAAATTTTTAGAAAACCAAAATAAAATTTTCGAAAACTAAAGAAAAATCAACAAGAAAACACCAAACTTAAAGTTTGGCACAAGATTTATCCAAAGAAAAATTATTTTTGAAAAAATTTTTAAAAAGAGGATAGCCAATTACCAAGAACATAAGCACAACGCTCTAACTAATTAAGCTATAAATTTAACGTATTTTAATAAGATATTTAATAAATAAAGATATATATATATATATTTTGGATACTAATAATTCGAAAATGCACAAGAAAAACAAGAAAAATCACAAAACAAGAGAAACTAAAGATCAAACAAGGAAAATAAACAAGAACAACTTGAAGATTAAGAAAGAACAATGAACACAAATTCGAAAATTTAAAAGAAAATAAAAAACATGCAGTTGACACCAAACTTAAAACATGAAACTAAACTCAAACAGAAGATTAAATCATGAAGTTATTGGTTTTTTTTTAAATTTTCGAAAATAATTAAGAAAAAGGAAATAAGGATTCTAAAATTTTAACAAGAACAATAATAAAAGACTCTGACCCAAAAGACAAAATCTTCCTAATCTAAGCAACAGGATGAACCGTTAGTTGTCCAAACTCGAACAATCCCCGGCAACGGCGCCAAAAACTTGGTGCACGAAATTGTGTATGTCAATGTCCATATTACTATTTCTTACAATTTCGCACAACTAACCAGCAAGTGCACTGGGTCGTCCAAGTAATACCTTACGTGAGTAAGGGTCGAATCCCACGGAGATTGTTGGTTTGAAGCAATCTATGGTTATCTTATAAATCTTAGTCAGGAAATCAATTATAATTATTAGTATGAATTGCGAAGAATAAAAGAGCATGAATTGAATACTTGTTCTGCAGTAATGGAGAATATGTTGGAGTTTTGGAGATGCTTTGTCTTCTGAATCTCTGCTTTCTCCCTGTCTTCTTCTTCACGCACGCAAGGTTCCTCCTATGGCAAGCTGTGTGTTGGTGGATCACCGTTGTCAATGGCTACCATCCGTCCTCTCAGTGAAAAGGGTCCAGGTGCGCTGTCACCGCACGGCTAATCATCTGTCGGTTCTCACTCCTGCTGGAATAGGATCCATTGATCCTTTTGCGTCTGTCACTATGCCCAATCTTTGTGAGTTTGAAGCTCGTCACAGTCATTCAATCCCTTAATCCTACTCGGAATACCACAGACAAGGTTTAGACTTTCCGGATTCTCAAGAATGCTGCCAATGGATTCTAGCTTATACCACAAAGATTCTGATTAA
>NC_029785.2:108660956-108684208 GCF_000816755.2 Arachis ipaensis | reverse complement strand
TGCGAATGAACATCTTAGATAGAAACAAGCGTGTTTGAATGGAAAACAGAAATAATTGTATTAATTCATCGAGACACAGCAGAGCTCCTCACCCCCAACAATGGAGTTTAGAGACTCATGCCGTCAAAGAGTACAAAGTTCAGATCTAAAATGTCATGAGGTACAAAATAAATCTCTAAAAGTTGTTTAAATACTAAACTAGTAACCTAGGTTTACAGAAAATGAGTAAACTATGATAGATAGTGCAGAAATCCACTTCTGGGGCCCACTTGGTGTGTGCTGGGACTGAGACTTAAGCTTATCACGTGCTTGGGCTGTTTCTGGAGTTGAACGCCAGGTTGTAACCTGTTTCTGGTGTTGAACTCCAACTTGTAACCTGTTTCTGGCGCTGAACGCCAGACTGCAGCATGGAACTGGCGTTGAACTCCAGTTTACGTTATCTATCCTTGAGTAAAGTATGAACTATTATATATTTCTAGAAAGCCTTGGATGTCTACTTTCCAACGCAATTAAGAGCGTGCCATTTGGACTCCTGTAGCTCCAGAAAATTCATTTCGAGTGTAGGGAGGTCATAATCCAACAGCATCTGCAGTCCTTTTTCAGCCTGAATCAGATTTTTGCTCAGCTCCCTCAATTTCAGCCAGAAAATACCTGAAATCACAGAAAAACACACAAACTCATAGTAAAGTCCAGAAATATAAATTTTATTTAAAAACTAATAAAAATATAATAAAAAGTGACTAAAACATATTAAAAACTACCTAAAAACAATGCCAAAAAGCGTATAAATTATCCGCTCATCAAGGACACCGAAGCTACTGAAGATGTGTTTCTAGAGAAACTTAATCACTACTCTTGCATCATTAGCGGGTGAAGCAACTACCTCAACCCACTTGGACACATAGTCCACTGCCACAAGGATGTAGGTGTTCGAAAATGAAGGTGGGAAAAGTCCCATGAAATCTATTCCCCACACATCAAACAGCTCAATCTCTAGGATCCCTTGCTGAGGCATGTCGCGTCTGAGAGGCAGATTGCCAGCCCCTTGGCAGCTATCACAGTTATGGACAAACTCTCGGACGTCCTTAAAGAGTGTTGGCCAGTAAAAGCCACTCTGGAGAACCTTGGTGGCTGTTCGCTCACCTCCAAAATGTCCTCCATAAGCCATGGCAGTGCCATAGGATTTGCTGTCCTTCCTCTTCAGACACACACCGGTAGATTATACCGTCTGAGCACCTTTTGAAGAGGTATGGTTCATCCCACAAGTAGTACTTTGCATCATATATGAGTTTTCGAGCTTGCTGTCTACTGTATTCCTTGGGGATGAACCTTATGGTCTTGTAGTTTGCAATATCTGCAAACCAAGGGGTTGTCCGAATCACAAAGAGTTGCTCATCAGAAAAGGTTTCAGATACCTCATTAGAGGGAACCGCAGCCCCTACTAATGGCTCAATCCGAGATAAGTGGTCTACCACTTGGTTCTCAGATCCTTTTCTGTCTCTGATTTCTATATCAAACTTTTGCAGGAGTAGCACCCATCTTATCAGCCTTGCCTTAGAATCCTGCTTGGTGAGAAGATATATGAGAGCAGCATGGTCAGTGTAGATAATGACCTTAGACCCTATTAAATAAGATCTGAACTTGTCAATGGCATAAACCACTTCAAGTAGTTCCTTCTCTATGGTAGTATAGTTCTTCTGTGCGTCATTTAGAACACGACTAGCGTAATAAATGATGTGTAGTAGCTTATCATATCTCTGCCCCAGAACTGCGCCAATTGCATGGTCACTGGCGTCACACATCAGTTCGAATGGTAAGTCCCAGTTGGGTGCATAAATAATGGGTGCAGTTATAAGCTTGGCCTTCAGAGTTTCAAAGGCATGCAGGCACTCCTTGTCAAAAATAAACGGAGTGTCAGTGGTCAATAGGTTGCACAGGGGCTTTGTAATTTTCGAAAAATCTTTTATGAACCTCCTGTAAAATCCTGCATGTCCCAGAAAATTTTTGATTGTCTCAACATTAGTAGGTGGTGGTAACCGTTCAATTACTTCCACCTTAGCTTGCTCCACTTCTATCTCCTTATTTGAAATCCGATGTCCAAGAACAATTCCTTCAGTTACCATGAAATGGCATTTTTCCCAATTTATAACCAGGTTTGTTTCTTGGTATCGTCTCAGGACTAGGGCCAAATGGTTAAGGTAGGAGTCAAATAAATCTCCAAAGATAGAAAAATTGTCCATGAATACTTCAAGGAACTTTTCCACCATGTCAGAGAAAATGGAGAGCATGCACTTCTGAAAGGTTGCAGGTGCATTACATAGGCCAAATGGCATTCTTCTGTAAGTGAACACCCCAAATCGGCATGTAAATGCTGTCTTTTCTTGATCCTGAGGATCTACTGCTATTTGATTGTAACCTGAATATCCGTCCAGGAAACAATAAATTACATGTCTTGCTAGTCTCTCCAGCATTTGATCTATGAATGGTAAAGGAAAATGATCCTTTCTTGTGGCGTTGTTGAGTCTCTTATAGTCAATACACATACGTCACCCTATAACTGTTCTTGGGGGAATCAATTCATTTTTTTCATTATGAACCCCTGTCATTCCTCCCTTCTTGGGTACAACTTGGACAGCGCTCACCCAGGGGCTATCTGACATAGGATATACGATCCCAACCTCCCAGAGTTTTGTGACTTCTTTTTGCACCACTTCCTTCATAGCTGGATTCAGTCGCCTTTGTGGTTGCACCACAGGTTTGGCATCATCTTCCATCCAAATTTTGTGCATGCATCGGGTTTGACTAATGTCCTTGAGGTCACTTATGGTCCACCCTAGAGCTCTCTTGTGTGTCTTCAGCACTCTAAGTAGTGTTTCTTCTTCCTGTGGCTCTAGAAGAGAGCTTATAATCACAGGGTAAGTGTCCTCATCTCCTAAAAATGCATATTTCAAGGATGATGGTAATGGCTTGAGCTCGAGTTTAGGAGGCTTACTCTCTTCTTTAGGAGCCTTTATGATCTCCTCCTTTTCTGCTGGCACCTCCATATCAGGCTTGGCATCATAAAAGATGTCTTCCAGCTCTTCCTCGAGTCTCTCAACTATGTTTACTTCTTCCATTAGGGAATCAATGATACCAATGTGCATGCATTCCTCTTGGGTGTCTGGATGCTGCATAGCTTTAACAACATTCAGCACAAATTTATCCTCATTGACCCTCAGGGTTACTTCCATTTTCTGAACATCAATGAGGGTCCGTCTTGTAGCTAGGAAAGGTCTTCCTAAAATATGGGATGCATTCTTGTGCTCCTCCATTTCCAACACCACAAAGTCTATGGAAAAAGCAAATAGTCTAACCCTAACAATCATGTCTTCCACCACTCCTAATGGAAATTTGATAGAGCCATCAGCAAGCTAAAGGCATATGCGGATTGGCTTGACTTCTCGAGTCAAGTAGAGCTTCTTTATTAATGATGCAGGCATGAAGTTAATGCTTGCTTCAAGATCACATAGGGTTGTCCTTGTACAGGCGTCCCCTAGGGTGCATAGTATCATAAAGCTCCCAGGATCCTGAAACTTCTTTGGTAAGTTCTCTTAGATTACTGCACTGCATTCTTCAGTGAGGAGGACTGTTTCTACCTCTCTCCAATCCTTCTTGTGACTTAATATGTCTTTTATGAACTTAGCATAAGAAAGTATCTGTTCAAGAGTTTTTACAAAAGCAATCTTGATCTCTAATGTCTTGAGATAGTCTACAAAGCGGGCAAACTATTTAACTTTTTATGCTTGATATAGCTTCTGGGGAAATGGCATCTTGGTCCTGTACTCATCAACCTTAGTTGATGTAGGTTGAGTGCCTACAGTACGGGAAAGGGGGTTACTGACTTGCTTAGGAAGGGTGTTATCAGCACTTGCACATGTCTGATCACCCCTGCTTGGGCGTTCAAAGCCCTTGCTACCCACTTCCTGGCATTGAACGCCAGAAGTACTACTCCCTTCTTGGCATTGGACGCTAGGAGTATTGCCCCCTTCTTGGCGTTGAACGCCAATGGCACTCCTCCCTGGGAATTCAACTCTCTCAGAGTTTCCTTGCACTACAGTCTGGTTGTCTTCTGTCAGCTTTTCTTCCCTTTGTCTCCTGTTGTTCTGAGGCTGGGTGTTCAAGGTTTTTCTACTCCTCGGTTAGATAGCCTGACACTCTTCTTTTATCTGTTTAGATAATTGCTGCCTAGTTTGACTCAGTTGTGTCTCTATATTCCTATTGGAAGCCTGAGTTTCTTGCAAAGCCATTTGCAATTCCAACAATTGCTGTGAAAGGGTGTGTAGTTGCTGAGTCAATGGGCCATTTTGTTCTGGAGGGTTAGATTCAGTAGATACTGCTTTAACCTCTCCTTTCACCGAAGTCTCACTAACTGAGTACAGATGCTAGTTGGTGGCAACTGTCTCAATGAGTTCGTGAGCCCCTTTAATTGTTTTTCTCATATGTATAAAACCACCAACAGAATGGTCTACAGACATCCTAGCCACATCTGTGAGTCTGTAATAGAAGATGTCTAATTGCACCCATTCTAAAAATATGTCAGTGGGGCATTTCTGTAGCATCATTATGTATCTCCCCCAAGCATCATGAAGAGACTCATTATTCTCACCTTGGATGTCCAGTCTTAGCTAGGTTAACTTCCTTGGAGGGAAGTATTGATTTAAAAACTTGTCTACTAGCTGCTTCCATATTTTCAAGCTAGACTTGGGCTGGTTGTCCAACCACCTCTTTGCTTGGTCTCTTACAGCAAAGGAAAAGAGCAGTAATCTGTAGATATCCTGATCAACTCCTTCAGTGTGCACTGTGTCAGCAATTTATAAGAAATTTGCCAGGAATTCAGTAGATTTTTCCTGAGAAAGTCTAAAATACTGACAGTTTTGCTGCACCAGAGTAATTAGCTGAGGGTTTAGCTCAAAATTGCTTGCTCTAATGGGAGGTATACTGATACTTCTTCCATAGAAGTCAGGAGTGGGGTCCGTATAGGACCCCAAAGTTCTTCTGAACTGTTAATTCCCACTTAGGTCCATAGTGAACTCTTCTTGTTCCTATACACACAGTTAGAAAACAAGGAAATAGAAAGTGGGTGTCTCTATGTCAGAGTATAGAATACTTTCAGTGAGATGTCTTGAGAAGACAAAAAGAATGGAGGTAGAAGAAGAAGTGGAATTCAAATTATTTAGAGGAAAGAGAAAAGAAAATTAAAAATTAAAATATTTTGTTTTATTTTATTTATTTAATTAATTGATTTTCAAAAATACAATTAAATTAAAAGTCAAGACAACTAATTACTAACAAGATTTGAAAATTAAATGTGATTCTAAAAGTGGTTGTCGAAAATAAAAGAGAGAAAAAATCAATCAAAGATTTGAAATTCAAATTTAAAAGAAAGTAAAGATCTAAAAAGATAAGAATTTGAAACTTTAAAAGAAGATAAGATAAGAAGGAATTAAAGTAAAAAGATATGATCAAGATTTGAAAAGATAAGATTTGATAATTAAAATTTAAACTTTACTAACAAGAAAACACCAAACTTAACATTTTTAAATCAGGATAAGAAAAGATAGTAAAGATTTCAAAAATTTTAACAAAGATAAAAGAGATATTTTTGTATTTTTCGAATTATTAGGGAAAAGAAAAATAACCAAAAGATACCAAACAAAAAAAATTTAAGATCAAATGATGCTAATTTTCAAAATTTTTAAAAGAAAAATACCAAAAGACACCAAACTTAAAAATTTTAAGATCAAACAAAGAAAGGAAACAAGAACAATTCGAACACAATGAAGAATATTCAAGAACAATTTTCGAAATTTTAAGGAAAATAAGGGGGACACCAAACTTAAAAACTGACACAAGACTCAACCAAAAGATAAAGAAATTGAACTTGGTAGTTTGTCAAACTCAAACAATCTCCGGCAACGGCGCCAAAAACTTGGTGCGCGAAATTGAACTCTGCACAACTGAACCAGCAAGTGCACCGGGTCATCCAAGTAATACCTCAAATGAGTGAGGGTCGAATCCCACGGAGATTGTTGGATTGAGCAAGCAATGGCTATCTTGTAAATCTTAGTCATGCGATTAGAAAAAATGGTTATTTGTTGAAAGCATAAACGAAAAGTAAAGGAAACGAAATACTAGATTAGTGTAAAAGCAATGATAGATATTCAATTTAAGGCTTTGGAGATGCGTATTCTTTCTGGATTAACGTTTCTTATTGTCTACTTTAATGACGATTAATTCATTCAATGGCAGCCGTATTTGACTAACTCACGTAGCATTCTCATCAAGTTAGTCTCTTTTAAACTATGGCAGTCCACCATATCCGAGCAACTCATGTAGCATCCTCATACAGTTAACTCATGGCTTCCCACTATAGTCGAAGGTGAAGACCTAATCAATTTACTCTCCTTTACGATCCTACTCAAAACGTCACAGACAAAGTCGGATCTTCCAGATTAGGGAACACTGCTTCTCATACTCTAGCCTTAATGCCACAGAGACCTCAGTAACCCACGGTCAACGGGATTATATGTCACATATCCAAAGTCGCCCAGGCACGCTCTTGGAATCTGCAGTGTATTCTCTAGTTGTGGTTCAATGCTATCTGGGCCAGGACTCACACAGAACCCATGTAGAACAAGGATGATTGTCACAGGTCATCCTCAATTCGTGAAATGAAGAACAAAAATGCACAAGAGAATGGAATCAAATATGTATTGAAATAGAAACAATAATATTATTAATCCATCAGAATCAGCGAAGCTCCTAACCCTAACTTAGGAGGTTTAGTAGCTCATGCTTTTACAGAAAACAATGGTGTAATGTACAAATGGGAAAATATCCCTTATAGTGGTGATCTTTGTTCTATAAATACTAACCTAATAAATAAGAAGTACAAAAAGTATGATAGACTAGACTAGAGGTGCGAAAATCCATCCTTGGGCCCACTTTGGTTGAGTACTTGGGCTGAGCTTGGCGTCCAACTTTGAGGAATGGGCATTGAACACCCATTGGGGATGATTGGCGTTGCCTTGTGCTTTGGTGGATGTTGAACACCCCAAGGGGGGTGGTTCTTGGGCGTTCAACGCTGGCTTGTCTCCTTGGGGTGTTGAACACCAGCCAGGGGTGCCTTGGTGTTTAACGCCCAATATGGGCATGCTCCTTCGAAAAAAAATATAAACCATTATATATTGCTAGAAAGCTCTGGAGTTTAGCTTTCTAACGCCATTAAGAGCGCGCCATTTGGACCTCTGTAGCTTCATAAATGCCCATTTGAATGCATGGAGGTCAGAATCTGGCAGCATCTGCTTCGCTTTCCTTGCCTCTGAATCAAACTTTGCCAAAGCTCCTCAATTTCAGCCAGAAATTACCTGAAATCATCATAAAACACCACAACTCAAAGTAGAATCTAAAAATATGAATTTTGCACTAAAACCTTTGAAAACATAATAAAACTTACACAAAAGATAACTAAAACAATATGAAAATGATGCCAAAAAGCGTATAAAATATCCGCTCATCAAAAGGTCAGGCATATAAGCCAAAAGCAAAATGACCGAGCTAATGCCCTCTTCAAATTAGCCAATACAAAGCCTGGGAAAATAATAAAATCCCGATTCAAGAAACACTACAGTAATCTTCAGTATCAAAAGAAGTCAAAAAGACAAACATCCTAACAATCTAGAGATGGATGACTCCAAGCATTGAATATATCAAATTCAACATCCTTCCTCAAGAGTAAAGGGAGGAAAGAAGATTAATGAAAGAAGCTCAGCATTACATCTCAGTTTGTAATATTCTCTATAAAAGAGGGATCTCAACACCTCTATCAAAGTGCGTCCTGACTTCGAATACAAGAGGTTATAGATGAAACCCACAGTGAAATCTGTGAAATTCATCCGGGGGCAGGTCACCGGCAAAAAGGTGTTACGAGCTGACTTCTACTGACCGAATTTTCAGAGCTCACACAAATGCTATAAGCACATGAAACAACTCAAACTAGCATGGAAGAATCTCCCTTTCAACATACATATGGCACAGAAGCCATGATTTTCATCGACATAAATAAAGAAAAATCAAGGGCAATATTCTACAATGAAGTCAGAGCACAAAAGAAGAACTCGACGTCCTTTCAGAAATCTGAGAGCAAACTCAGATAAGAGAAGAGGCATTAAGAAATTCTACAACAAAAATTGGTAACATTCAAGCTCAAAAAAAAGAGCTCAACCTCCTTCTAGAAATCTGAGAGCAAACTCGGATAAGAAAAGTGGTTTTGAGACAAAGGATGGCTATGAGGTACGACAAGACTCGCCACAAAAGACCTCATCCTGATAAGAAATAATATCGGGCTACTGGGTCAGGCGAAGGGAAGTTGACAGCAAATTGGGTAAGACACTACAAGTTTACTGAAGTCTTAGGAAAGGGATACTACAAAGTGTTTGACCTCAAGGGTGAAGAACTGCCCAGGTCGGGACACGCCTCCAACATAAGAAGATACTACAATTTCTTACGGAAATTAATTTTCTACAATTAAAATACACCAATTGAAGCTCGACAAACTGCAAAAATCACGGGCCGACCCTATAAAGATCGCTCGGATAAAGTGACAAGGAACCAATTGGTGGAAAGAAGTTACATACGCGAATTGGAAAAGAACACCTCGAATCAGCTCGGGCCCAACGGGTTGAAAAAGTTGTGTTTAGAACAAGTCGCAAAAGTAACTTAACTGAATATGCCCCTCGAGGCATAAATTCAATTTAACAACTCGACTCACACGAGTAACAAATAAATCATACAAAATTTCAAGCCCACGAGCTCATCTCTACAAGTTCGAAAAATAAACGACTTGTATTAAAAACAAGTCGTATAAAATGGAACAAACTTCACAAAAACAAGTTGCCCGAAAAAAAAATTATTCTAGCATCCACCATAACATAAGGACAACTCGGTTTAAACGAGTTGTGCTAGTCAATCATATTTTCAACAAACTTGTATCAAGCACAAGCCATGTCAACGTGAGAGCAAAGCTTTAAAAGTGATTTGTATCAAAACAAATCATTAACGCAAAACATTAAAAAATTATTTGTATCAAAATGAATCACTAAAGCAAAATTGAAACAACTAGATATAAAATGAGTTGTAAAAAATTAAAAGGGACAAGAAAAAGAATCCTTCAACCAAACGACTCGTACAGAAACGAGTTGGAAAAGAAAGAAATGATTGTAAAAGTTTTGAATAAAATCAAAATGTAAAAACAATCCTCCAATTAAAATAGTTCGGGAAAAAACGAGCTATATCATAACAAGGATGATAACCTTGTAAAAACTTAAAAGGGGAGTGATGAGTGGATATTTTATACGCTTTTTGGCACCATTTTCATATAGTTTTTAGTATGTTTTGTTTAGTTATTATTATATTTTTATAGGTTTTAGTGTTAAATTCATATTTTTGGAGTCTACTTTAAGTTTTTGTGTTTTTTTGCAATTTCAGGTCATTTTTGGCTGAAATTGAGGAGTTGGAGCAAAAGCCTGATTCAGAGACAGAGAAAGCACTGCAGATGGTGTCTGGATCTGACCTCCTTGAACTCAGAGGAGCTTTTCTGGAGCTACAGAAGTCCAAATGGAATGTTCACAATGGCTATGAAAAGCTGACTTCCAGAGCTTTTCGGTAATGTATAATAGTCTATATTTTGCTTCAGATTAGAAGGCCCAAAACTGGCGTCCAACGCCAGTTTCCTGCCCCCTTCCAGCGTCCAGCACCCACAAAGCAGAGACCAGTGTCCAAACGCCCAGAGAGGCCCTAACCAGCGTTCAATGCCCTAGGAGCCTCATAGCATGTGGATCTCACCAAAGCTCAGCCCAAACACTCACCAAGTGGACCCCAAAAGTGGATTTTAGCACTAAAAAGACTGTTTTACCCTTACTAGTCATTAGTTTAGTATTTAAAGTAGAAGATCACACTTTGTTAGGGATCTTCGCCCATCATTCAACCTTTTTATGACCTCTTTTATCACTTTACACGTTTTACATAGTATTTTCCTTTCAGTATAAGTTTCTAAACCTCCTAACTTGAGGGGAGGAGTCCTGCTGAGTCCTATGAATTAATAAAAGTATTATTGTTTCTCTTCGATCCGTGTGTGATTAATTCTAAGATGTATATTTGTACTTCAACATGGTGAATAGGATTATCAGTGACAATCAGCTCTATTCATCATACTAAGATGAACATGCCTGACAAACACCCGCGTCTACTGGGTTCGTGTGAATACTTCAGTGGAAAGCACGAACCGCCAGCTTGAATCATACATCTCTCAGACGGCTAATCCACGACTTCGTTGGGACTTTTCGAGACACCAGTTTAGCCGATTTATGGGGAGATTAGGGTCTCTGTGATAGAGGCTAGAACCCAAAGATGCAACATTCTTTGATCCGGAAGATCCGACCTTGTCTGTGGCTTTGAGTAGGATCATTAAGGAGAATGGACTGTACGAGCTTCACCCTCAAGCAGAGATGGATCCACACTAACCTTGGGGTTTAGATCCGGAAGAGTATTGGCAGCTGCTCAAACCAGCATCAATCACTTACAGCCTGCCATTGAAGAGATCACTCACAAGCAAAGAAGACAGTAATACCAGAGTTAATTCAGAAAGACAACGCAACTCCAATCCTTAACCATATTCCTATTACTAATTACCCTTTTCTTTATTTACATGCCAACTTAGTTTAGATCTCACAAATATTTATCAATCAACTTCTGTTTTTGCCTGACTAAGACCTGCAAGATAACCATAGCTTGCTTCAAACCACAATCCTTGTGGGATCGACCCTAACTCCCTCAAGTATTACTTGGACGACCCAGTGCACTTGCTGGTACAGCTGTACGAAGGTGTGGGATTCATGCACCAATTTTTTGGCACCATTGCCGGGGATTGTTCGAGTTTGGACAAACTGACGGATTGTCTTGCTCCCTAGATTAGGTAATTTATTTTATTTTGTTGAGTCTTTTATTTTTATCTTCTTCTTTTTTTTTCGAAAAATTTAAAAAACTTTTCAAAAATATTTTTATTTTGTTTGTTTAATCTTTGTTCTTAGTTTGAGTCTTTTGTGTTTGTTCTTGGTTAAATTTTCGTTCTCTTTGAGTCTTTCCTATTTTCTGTTTTTTAATTCCAAAAATTTTAAAACTTCTTCAAAAACTTTGTTCAAAAATTTTTATTTTCTTTATTAGATCTTTGTTTTTGGTTTGAGTCTTTTTGTTTTTGTTCTTGTTGAGTTTTTCATTTTCTTTAAGTCTTTTTTTCAAAAAATTTTCAAAAATATTTTTCTTGGTTTAATCTTGTGTCAAATTTCTAAGTTTCGTGTCTTGTTGCTTTTCTTTAAACTTTCGAAAATTTTGTGTCTAGTTTTAAAAAATTTTAAGTTTGGTGTTTTTTACATGTTCTTGTGTTCTTTAAATTTTTTTAGTCTTGTTCTTGGTATTCTTGTCAATCTTCAAAGTGTTCTTATGTTATCTTTTTGTTTTGATCTTAAAATTTTTAAGTTTGGTATTCCTTTGTATTTTTCCTTCAAATTTTCGAAAACTTGGGGCATTAGATCTAAAAATTTTAAGTTTTGTGTCTTTTACTTGTTTTTCTCTTTTCTCATTAAATTCAAAAATAAAAAAATATATTTTCATTCAAACTTTAAAATGAAATTTTTTTCAAAATCAAATTTTAAATCTTATCTTTTTAAACTCTTTTTCAAATCTTTTTTGTTGTTTATCTTATCTTTTCTAATCTCAAACTTTAAAATTAAATCTTTCTTAAATCTTTTTAATATCTTTTCTTATCTTTTTAATTTCAAATTTTTAAAATTCAAATCTTTTCTTATCTTATCTCTTATCTTATTTTAAATTCAAATCTTTTCTTAATTAATTACTTATCTTGTCTCCTTTATTTTTCAAAACTTCCTAACTAACTCTTCTCTCTCAATTTTCAAAAACTTTCTCTTCTTCTCTCTCTTCTATTTTCAAAAACCACTAACTAATTTTCAATTCATTTTTTAATTATTAACCTTATTTTCGAAAATAATTAACAAATAAAATAAAACAAAAATATTTTAATTCTTATTTATCTCTTTTAATTATAATTCTTCTCTTTTCTATTTATATTATTCGAACTCTTCTTGTCTACCATCCTCCATCTTCACTTTTCTATCTTCTTCTTTCTTCACATCTCACTGGAAGCTCTTGGTTCAAGTGGCACAAAAAGCTTTCTTTCTTTCTTTCTTTTCTTTTTTTCTTGTTTATGACTAGGAACAGGGATAAAGAACCCCTTTTTGATCTGGATCCTGAACCTGAAAGAACTTTGAAGAAAAGCTTACAACAAGCTAGAGCACAACACTCCAGAAGAAACTTTTCAGAAAACTTTGAACAAGAATTAGGAGACATGGCCGAACCTGAAGGTGATGCCAGAAAGGTTCTTGGTGACTTCACCATGCCTACCTCTGACTTTTATGGCAGAAGAATCCCTGTACCTGCCATTGGAGCTAACAATTTTGAGGTTAAGCCTCAGTTAGTCTCTCTTCTTCATCAGAACTGCAAGTTCCATGGACTTCCAATGGAAGATCCACATCGGTTCTTAGCTGAATTCTTACAGATCTGTGATATTGTAAAGACTAATGGAGTAAATCCTAAAATCTACAAGCTTATGCTCTTTTCCTTTGCTGTAAGAGATAGAGCTAAGATATGGCTCAATTCCCAACCAAAAGAGAGTTTAGACTCTTGGGAAAAGCTGGTTAATGCTTTTCTGGCTAAGTTCTTTCCTCCTCAAAGGATGAGCAAAATTAGAGTGAAATTTCAAACCTTCAAACAGAGAGAAGGTGAATCCCTCTATGAAGCTTGGCAATGATACAAGCAACTGATCAGGAGATGTCCTCCTGACATGCTCTCAGAGTGGTCTGTCATAGGCGTGTTTTATAATGGTTTATCTGAGATGTCCAAAATTTTATTGGACAGCTCTGTAGGTGGATCACTCCAGTTGAAGAAAACACCTACAGAAGCTAGATAACTCATTGAGATGGTTGCAAACAACCAATTCATGTATACTTCTGAAAGAAATCCTATAAATCATAGGACCTCTCAGAAGAAAGGAGTTCATGAAGTTGATACTCTGAATGCCATATTGGCTCAGAATAGGATCTTGACCCAACAGGTCAATATGATCTCCTAGCATCTGACTGGAATGCAAACTGCAGCTTGCAGTAATCAGGAAGCTTCTTCTGAAATAGAAACTTATAATCCTAATCAACCCACCATGGAAGAGGTGAATTACATGGGAGAACCCTATGGAAATACCTACAACCCTTCATGGAGGAACCATCCTAACCTCTCATGGAAGGATCAACAGAAACCTCAGCAAGGTTTCAATAACAATCAAGGTAGAAGGAACTAGAATAGGTTCAATAACAGACCACCATTCCCATCTTCTCAAGGGAATATGGAAACCTCTAAGCAGAGCCTCTCTGACTTAGTCACTCTGGTTTCCAGCCTCTCTAAGACCACTCATAGTTTCATTTATGAAATAAGGTCCGCCATTAGAAATTTGGAGGTGCAAGTTGGTCAAATGAGCAAGAGGATCTCTGAGACTCCTCCTGACACTCTTCCAAGTAACACTGAGGTGAATCCAAGAGAAGAGTGCAAGGCCATAACCATGGAGGTAGATGCCGAATCTGAGAAGATTAGGAAGGCATTGAACGCCAGTGAAGAAGGTTTCACTAGGCGTTCAATGCCCATAATGGCAGGAAGCCTGGCGTTGAATGCCAGTGAGGAATCCCTCACTGGGTGTTCAACGCCCATCCTGGCAGCAGAGCTGGCATTGAACGCCAGCCAAGGAGCCACGGCTAGGTGTTCAACGCCCAAACATCCAGGCTTTCTGGTGCTGAACGCCAGTGAGGAACCCCTCACTGGGCGTCCAACGCCCAAACATGCAGCCATTCTGGCACTGAACGCCAGTAAGGAACCCCTCACTGGGTGTTCAACGCCCATACACCTAGGGTAGTTGGCGTTGAACGCCAACAAGGATACCCCTGCTGGGCGTTCAATACCCAAAATACTAGAGGGACTGGTGTTTAACGCCAGTAAGTGTTGATAGCAAGGGCGTTTAATGCCCAAAGAGCTATCAGAGCTGGCGTTGAACGCCAGTAAAAGTACACCCTTTGAGTGCTTAAGTCCCACTCAAGAACCTTCTAGCCCTAAACTCAAAGAAGTCCATGCTCATGTAAAAACCATAGAGGTTCCTTTGAATGCACTTCTGCAGTGTATGAGTTCTGATGACTACTCATCCTCTTATGAGGATGAGGACACTAGGAAAGAGCAAGTTACTGGGTACCTAGGAGCTCTTATAAAGCTGAATGCCAAGTTATTTGGTACAAAGCCACTGGAGGAAGAACCTCCATTGTTTTCCAAAAAACTCAATGCTTTGGTTCAGCAGAAGCTACCTCAGAAGCTTCCAGATCCTGGACGCTTTCTGATTCCTTACACTATACATGGGAGAACCCTATGGAAACACTTACAACCCTTCATGGAAGAATCATCCTAACCTTTCATGGAAGGATCAACAGAAATCTCAACAAGGTTTCAATAACAACCAAGGTGGTAGGAACCAGAATAGGTCCAATAGCAGACCACCATTCCCATCTTCTCAAGGGAATATGGAGACCTCTAAGCAGAGTCTTTCTGAATTAGCCACTCTAGTCTCCAGCCTCACTACGACCACTTATAGTATCATTAATGAAACAAGGTCCTCCATTAGAAATTTGGAGAAACAAGTTGGTCAGCTGAGTAAGAGGATCCCTAAGACTCCACCTGACACTCTTCCTAGCAACACTGAAGTAAACCCAAGAGAAGAGTGTAAGGCCATCACCATAGAGGTTGAGTCCGAATCTGGAGAGAATGGGGTGGCGTTGAACGCTAGTGAAAAATATATCACCGGGCGTTCAACGCCCAATCTGGCAGCTAGCCAGGCGCTGAACGCCAGTGAGGAACCCCTCACTGGGCATTCAACGCCCATCCTAGCAGCAGAGCTAGCGTTGAACGCTAGCCAGGGAGCACTGGCTGGGCGTTCAATGCCCAAACATCTAAGAACTCTGGCGCTGAACGACAGTAAGGAACCCCTCACTGGGTGTTCAACGCCCATACACCTAGGGTAGTTGGCGTTGAACGCCAACAAGGATACCCCTGCTGGGCGTTCAATACCCAAAATACTAGAGGGACTGGTGTTTAACGCCAGTAAGTGTTGATAGCAAGGGCGTTTAATGCCCAAAGAGCTATCAGAGCTGGCGTTGAACGCCAGTAAAAGTACACCCTTTGAGTGCTTAAGTCCCACTCAAGAACCTTCTAGCCCTAAACTCAAAGAAGTCCATGCTCATGTAAAAACCATAGAGGTTCCTTTGCATGCACTTCTACAGTGTATGAGTTCTGAGGACTACTCATCCTTTGATGAGGATGAGGACACTAGGGAAGAGCAAGTTCCTCGGTACCTAGGAGCTCTTATGAAGTTGAATGCCAAGATATTTGGTACAAAGCCTTTGGAGGAAGAACCCCCACTACTTACCAAAGAACTCCATGCTTTGGTTCAGCAAGAGCTACCTCAGAAGCTTTCAGATCCTGGACGCTTTCTGATTCCTTGCACCATAGGTACCATGACCTTTGACAAGGCTCTGTGTGACCTAGGGTGAAGCATCAACCTCATGCCACTCTTTGTAATGGAGAAGCTGGGAATTCTTGAGGTGCAAGCCGCAAACATCTCATTAGAGATGGCAGACAAGACAATGAAGAAGCCATATGGCTTAGTAGAGGATGTCTTGGAAAAGTTGAAAACCATTACATCCCTGCAAACTTCATAGTCTTGGATATTGGAGAGGATGAGGATGACTCTGTCATCCTTGGAAGACCTTTTCTAGCCACTGCCAATGCTATCATTAATGTAGCTAAGGGAGAACTAACTCTACAGCTAGGAGAGGATCACATCTTGTTCAAGATGCCTCATCCCAATTCTCCCTCTAAAAGAAAGATAAATGTGCAACAGTTAGTGTTCTAACCCTCTCTTTCTGTGCTGAGCCTTGCAGAGCCCCCAGACACCAATTCTAAGTTTGGTGTTGGGTAGCCATCAACAAGCTCTAAGCAAAAAGGTGCTAAGAAGAAAGTACCTAAAGGCTAGAAGAACAGGAAAGTCCCAACTGAAGGCCTCTTACCTGGCATGAGAGTTGTCTTCACCAAGAAACCAGTTTTACCACACACAGTGAGTCGTATCCTATCTCTAGAGCACGTGGAGCTCATTCATGAGGAGACAGGAAGAAAGTTCACTGTAAGGGGCAAAAATCTGAGCCCATACTCACCTCTGTAAGGAGCTAACCGTCAAGCTAATAACGTTAAATAAACGCTTATTGGGAGGCAACCCAACCTTAATTATTATTATTTCTATTTTTCTTTCATTTTGTTTTTTTAAGTTATTTCTTTTAGAGTCATGATCATATGCAGCAGTCAAAACAGAGACAGAATTCATAGCAGTAAAAACAAAACACTCTGGATGGAGTGTTGTTAAAGTTGAATGCCAGCCAGGGAGCTCTGGCTGGGCGTCCAATGCCCCTAATGGGCAGCATTGTTGGCATTGAACGCCAGCCAGAGAGCAGACCCTGGGCGTTCAAATGCCAGTGCAGAGAGTAGAAAATCTGAATTTCTTAGCCTCTCAGGACTAGTGGGTCCCACAGCATCTTCACCTACCCCACTTACTTTCACACTTCCCCATACACACTTCTCTAAAACCATCATAACTCCCACCAACCCCCACCCAATTCAAAATCAAATTTCCCACCCAAAACCCAACCCATGGCCGAACCTAACCTACCCCACTCCTATAAATACCCCTCTTCATAACCTGTCATACACACACCTCTCATACACTTATACACCCCACATGGCCGAGCCCTCTCTCTCCCTCTATCTTCCTCTATCTTTTCTTTATTTTTTCTCGAGGACGAGAAAAGTTTTAAGTTTAGTGTGGGAAAAGCCTAGCTTTTTTCTTTCCATTATCATTCATGGCACCCAAGGTTGGAGAACCCTCTAGACAGAGGAAAGGAAAGGCAGTAACCACCACCTCTGAATCTTGGGAGATGGAAAGATTCATCACCCAAGCTCATCAAGACCACTTCTATGAAGTAGTGGTAGAGAAAAAAGTAATCTCTGAGGTCCCTTTCAAGCTCAAGAAGAATGAGTATCCGGAAATCCGAAGAGAGATCCGGAGAAGAGGTTGGGAAGTCCTAACCAATCCCATTCAGGATGTTGGGATTCTAATGGTGCAAGAGTTCTATGCTAATGCATGGGTTACTAAAAACCATGATACTAGTGTGAACCCAAATCCAAGGAATTGGAGCACTATGGTCTGAGGGAAAATCTTAGATTTTAGCCCGAAAAGTGTGAGATTGGCGTTCAACTTGCCTCTAATGCAAAGAGATCCTCATCCTTACACTAGGAGAGTCAACTTTGATCAAAGATTGGATCAAGTGCTCTCAGCCATCTGTGTGGAAGGAGTACAGTGGAAAAAGGATTCCCATGGCAAGCCCATTCAACTAAGAAGGGTTGACCTAAAGCCCATAGCTAGAGGATGGTTAGAATTCATCCAACGTTCCATCATCCCCACTAGCAACCGGTCAGAAGTGACTATTGACAGAGCCATCATGATTCATTGCATCATGATTGAAAGTGAGGTGGAAGTACATAAGGTAATTCCTCAAGAATTGTACATGATAGCTGAGAAGCCTTCCACCAATGCAAGGTTGGCATTCCCATACCTCATCTATCATCTATGCAATTCAGCTGGAATTGTCATAGAAGGAGATATCTCCATTGGGGAGGACAAGCCCATCACTAAGAAGAGGATGGAGCAAACTAGAGAGCATGCACATGAACCTGTGCAACCGCCTCAGCATTAAATCCCTGAGATGCCTCAGGGGATGTATTTTCTTCCTCAAAGCTGTTGGAATCAATGGCAGACTTCTCTTGGAGAACTGAGCACTAACATGGAGTAATTGACGGTGGAGCATCAAGAGCATTCAATCACCCTCAATGAAATAAGAGAAGATCAAAGAGCCATAAGAGAGGAACAAAGGGCTATGAGGGAAGTACAATAAAGGCAAAAAGAATGACATTGAAGAGATCAAGCATCACATTGGATCCTCAAGGAGGAGCACTAACCGCCTCCACTAAAGGTGGATTCGTTCTCTTTTACTTCCTTTCCTTTTTTTGTTTTCTGTTATGTTTTATTTGTTCTTTTGTTCTTGTTGCATGATCATTTGCATTGATGTCTTTAAGTTGTAAAATGTTCCATATATCTCACACCTTGCTTAAAAAAATTTTATTTGAAAAGAATTGAGAGATACATGAATTTCAAGTTTAAAATAAGAATAGTTTAATTACATTAATGTGGTGACATTGCTTTTGTTTTCTGAATGTATGAATGAACAGTGCATATTTGAAGTTGGAACTTTGAAATGTTGGCTCTTGAAAGAATAAGGAAAAAGGAAAAGTATTATCGGTAATCTAAAAAATCTAAATAAATTAATTCTTGAAGCAAGAAAAAAGCAGCAAAAAGAAAAAGAAAAAGCTTGCATGCAAAAAAAAAAGTGGGAAAAAAATAGAAAAAAAATGCAAACAGAAAAAGCCAATAGCTTTTTAAACCAAAAGGCAAGAGCAAAAAGCCAGTAACCCTTTAAACTAAAAGGCAAAGGTAAAAAGATCCAAGGCTTTTAGCATTAATGTATAGGAGGGCCTAAAGGAATAAAAGCCTAGCCTAAGCGGCTCAACCAAGCTGTCCCTAACCATGTGCTTGTGGCGTGAAGATGTCAAGTGAAAAGTTTGAGACTGAGCAGTTAAAGTCGTGATCCAAAGCAAAAGAGTGTACTTAAGAACTCTGGACACCTCTATCTGGGGACTAGCAAAGCTGAATCACAACCTGAAAAGGTTCACCCAGTTAACGTGTCTATGGCATTTTTGTATCCGGTGGTAATACTGGAAAACAAAGTGCTTAGGGTCACGGCCAAGACTCTGAAAGCTATGTTCAAGAATAAAAAAGAACTAAACTAGGAGAGTCAATAATATCATCTGGATTCTAAGTTCCTAAAGATGCCAACCATTCGAAGTTTCAATGAGTAGTGAGATGCCAAAACTATTCAGAAGTAAAAAACTACTAAATCCCGCTCATCTAATTGTAACTAAGCATCATTGGAAACTTAGAAATTTATTGTATCTTAATTTTCTTTTCTATCCTACTGTGTTTTTAGTTGCTTGGAGACAAGCAACAGTTTAAGTTTGGTGTTGTGATGAGCGGATATTTTATACGCTTTTTGGCATCATTTTCATATAGTTTTTAGTATGTTTTCTTTAGTTTTTATTATATTTTTATAGGTTTTAGTGTTAAATTCACATTTTTGGATTTTACTTTGATTTTTTATGTTTTTTTGCAATTTCAGGCAATTTCTGGCTGAAATTGAGGAGTTGGAGCAAAAGTCTGATTCAGAGACAGAGAAAGCACTGCAGATGCTGTCCGGATCTGACCTCCTTGCACTCGAAAGAGCTTTTCTGGAGCTACAGAGGTCCAAATAGAGCGTTATCAATGGCTATGGAAAGCTGACTTCTAGATCTTTCTAGAAATGTATAATAGCCGTATTTTTCTTTAGATTAGAAGGCCCAAAACTAGCGTCCAACGCCAGTTTTCTGCCCCCTTCCAGGCGTCCAGCGCCTACAAAGCAGAGACCAGCATCCAAACGCCTAGAGAAGACTCCCTAGCCAGCGTTCAACACCCTAGAAGCCTCATAGAATGTGGATCTCACCAAAACTCATCCAAAATACTCATCAAGTGGGCCCCAGAAGTGGATTTTAGCACTAAAAAGACTATTTTACCTTTACTAGTCATTAGTTTAGTATTTAAAGTAGAAGATCATAGTTTGTTAGGGATCTTCGCCCATCATTCAACCTTTTTACAACCTCTTTTACCACTTTACAAGTTTTACATATTATTTTCCTTTCAGTATGAGTTTCTAAACCTCCTAGGTTGAGGGGGGAGCCCTGCTGAGTCCTATGAATTAATAAAAGTATTACTGTTTCTCTTCGATCCGTGTGTGATTAATTCTAAGATGTATATTTTTACTTTGACATCGTGAATAGGATGATCAGTGACAATCAGCTCTGTTCATCATACTAAGATGAACGTGCCTGACAAACACCCGCGTCTACTTGGGTTCATGTGAATACTTCAGTGGAAAGCACGAACCGCCAGCTTGAATCATACATCTCTCAGACGGCTAATCCATGACTTCGTTGGGGACTTCTCAAGACACCAGTTCAGCCGATTTACGGGGAGATTAGGGTCTCTGTGGTAGAGACTAGAACCCAAAGATGCAGCATTCTCTGATTCAGAAGATCCGACCTTGTCTGTGGTGTTTTGAGTAAGATCATTAAGGAGAATGGACTGTACGAGCTTCACCCTTAAGCAGAGATGGATCCACACTAACCCTGGGGTTCAGATCCGGAGGAATATTGGCGGCTGCTCAAACTAGCGTCAATCACTTACAGCCTGTCATTGAAGAGATCACTCACAAGCAAAGAAGACAATAATACCAGAGTTAATTTAGAAAGACAATGCAACTCCAATCTTTAACCATATTCCTATTACTGATTACCCTTTTCTTTATTTACATGCCAACTTAGTTTAGATCTCACAAATATTTATATATCAACTCTTGATTTAGCCTGACTAAGACCTACAAGATAACCATAGCTTGCTTCAAACCACAATCCTCGTGGGATCGATCCTGACTCGCTCAGGTATTACTTGGACGACCCAGTGCACTTGCTGGTACAACTGTACAAAGGTGTGGAGATTCGTGCACCAGGGAGGGAATAAGCATATAATCCCTTCACCTAAGGCGCCAATTTATGCTCGACAAAGTGCAAAAATAATTTGTATTAAAATAAGTCATTTAAGCTGCAAAATAACTCAAACTAAACGAGTTGCATGAAATCCGATCAAAAAATAATAATCTACAATCTTTAAAACAGCTCGGTATAAAACGAGTTGTACAAAATCAGAATAAATTTCAGAAAGAGGATTTGTATTAAAACAAGTCATGCATCCTCAAAACAACTCGAATTGAACGAGTTGTACGAAATTATGACAACAAATATTCTCTAGTTAAGCAAGATGTGCTAAAACCAGTCATACAGAGCTTACAAGCCTTAAATAACTTAGAAAGAACGAGTTGTACAAATCAGTTCTAGAAAAAAGACTTGGTCAAAAACAAGTCGTATAAAACAGAACAACTCGCACAGAACATAAAAACGACTTGTAATATCAGATTGCAATACCATAAAGTAACAACTACCCTACAACAAAATGATAGCGCATGGAAAAAGCACACAAATAGTTACGGACAGAGGCGGATTTAGGGGGGACCAGCATGGGCCATGGCCCCTAAATTTTCAAAACTTAAAATATATTTGATATAGTGCTAAAAGTTTTAACAACATACTTTCTAGTTCAATGGTTACAAGAAGGCATTTTATACTTTAAAGCATGGGTTCAAATCCCATGTCATGCATTTTAAATTTATTTTCTTTTGTTCTTTCATTTTTTTTTGTAATTCTTCTATCTATCTATTATATAAAAATACTTTGGTTTTTATAATAATTTCTAATTCTTTATAAGATTTCTGGATCCGCCATTGGTTACGGAGTAACATTACAAAAACGTTATATTATTCAAAGCATGTTGAGTCGACCAACCTCCTTGGCTTCAGATCTTAAAACTACTAAACAACTCCATAACTCAACATTTCGACTTGGTAATCTAATTGCTCGTGTTCGACTTTGTAAAGCTTGACCTCGAGTAGGGACACTGTTCATACCCTGATCAAAAACACAAAAGTCAAGCCCAATAAGAATGAAATGCCCACCTAAGAGGGTGGCCTCTACCACATACCCGACCTCTTTAAAGAGGTCGGATACGATGAAAAGGGACAGTTTTGCTTATCCAAATAAGTAACTGTCTCCCCGAATCTTTCTCACTATCTCTATTTCCACTAAAAAATAGATTCCAACAAACTCCCAAGATAAAGGGAACAGTTATCCACCGATAAAGGTAGAACTACCCCAAAAGGTGGTTATCAATTCTACTATAAATACACTGACACCCTTTAAGTATATTCATCTTCTAATCTACTAAAAATCTACTAAAAATCTTCCTAAAATCCTTGCTAACTTAAGCATCGGACGGCAGCACCTCGGCTTGTGAACAAGTCAGACGCTGCTTCACAAGAGATCTGAATCTCACGTTCTAAGTCCAAATCAACGTTTCAGGTAACCCTCGGAAGAACAACCATAATAAAATCTAATACAATTTAACAAAATATATTAAATCAAACACAATTCAAACACAAATTTAACATAATAATATACATATAAAATTTTAATATATAAATTAAAATAAAATGAATTAAGATTACTTATATAACTTATAATTCATCAGACTTACATAACTTATATATTTGAGCATTTAAGTAAATTTTTTTCGTGGGAATTTCATAGAGTCAGAAGCACTTCATTTCTGCTACTTGTTAGCATCTTCGTTGCGGATAATGCCAGCAGATATTTAAAAGAAGTGCGAGTTATGATACGAGACTAAAATGCCTGTTATCTTGACTATTTGATATTTACACAGTTATTTTTAATTTATTATTATAGATAATTTTTTATTTATTAAATCTTTCTATCATTTTATATTTATTCATCACTACTATACAATAAATAATTAATATTTTTCTCATCAGTAAACCACAAAATTGTTCCAAAAATTTTCTATAAAAATTAAAAACATAATAAAAATATCCCAACACAAAGTAAATTGTTTTTATATATTTACTTTGAAAATAAGTTTAAAATAAGCCGATTTAAAATAATTTTCATCCTTAAACACTCTTTACCAATAAACAAAACTGGGATATATATATTTTCTAACAAAAAAAATCCATAATCCACTACTTTATTCATTATCTCTAATTATAATAAGTCATTTTTTTAAAGAGAATTGTACTCTATATTTTTTATGGAGTACATTCACATTTGCCATTTACTTTTCATAGAATTTTTTTTATCATGTTTTAAAATTTTCAGTAATTTTTTATTATTTTTCT
>NC_029785.2:108638624-108660885 GCF_000816755.2 Arachis ipaensis | reverse complement strand
TAATTAGATAGGTGTGTAATTTTTTTTATAAAATGTAAAATTTTATTTATCTTAGCCGTTAAGTTTGAAAGAATTTTAGTAATTTAGTTTCCTCCTCCTCCTCCCCTCTTATTGAACTGTCATGTTAAGTATTGAGTTAATGACATTTAGTCATTTACACACATAATGATTGTTGAGGATTAAACTTTGAGAAAATTACACTCTTCTTTTTAGAGATGTTAAAATAATATTTTTCTCCTTTTTATTTATAAAGGATACATTTTTCTTTTTTATAATTTTTAAAAAACTCACTCTTTAATCAATTTTAAATTTTTTGTGTTAACTAACGTTAATTTTATCCATTTTTTTTAAATTTATTTTTTATAAAAATATCTTTTAGCAAAATTTTATTTTGTTTTGTGATTAAATTTTGTTTATCAAAATACCTTTTAACAAATTATTTTTTTAGAAAATTTTTAATAATTAAATTTTTTTTATAAGATAAAATTATTTTTTAATGATCAAATTATTTTTTTTCAAAAACACAAATGACAATCATAAGAGAGAGATAAGTATCATCTTAGCAGACGACTGAAATTTTCTATTAAACTTTAGATTGTGTGATTTATTCTCTTAACTTTACCCTAAACCATAGCCATATCCGATAAAAGTGGGTAATTAACAAGAAAGTGTCGTGCGCCTATCCCGTACTGTGTCCAACCAAAAAACTCTGCGAGACTGAAACAAACAGCATCCCAAAAATTGAAATATAGAAAATGGGAGTAGAGAGAGAGAGAAAGAGCACTACTAAGAAAGAAACCCACGCACCACTACCCCAACTACTGGTACTGGAAAAGAACCACGTCGCCACTTAAAAGTTGCTACGACCACTATATATGGTAACTCCAAAAAAACACAGGACTACCATTCCAAGACACCTGTCCCTAATAACGGTATCACTCGAAAAGAACCAACTCCAAACATTTGGCTCCTCTCTTTCACTTACTAAATATTCTCTCTTGTTTTACTCGGTCTTTCCATTCACTCCGCAGGATCCGCATATTAACAGAAAGCAAAGCCTTCTCTGAATTGGACGTGATCAACAAAAATCAAATGCAAACACATACCCCATCATTTCAGTGCTGCCAAAAAGCTTCACCATTGTTGCAAGTTGATTTCTTTTCTCTTCCTCAGAGGTTCCAGCATCTGAGTTAGGTGGTGGAAACAAAATTAAACAACCATGACCCTTAAGGGTGGAACCACACAGGCCTGCGCTGCATGCAAATTTCAGAGAAGAAAGTGCACTCCTGAGTGTCTTCTTGCACCATACTTCCCTGCAGACCAACCAAAAGTGTTCCTTAATGTCCACAAGCTATTTGGGGTGAGCAACATTGTGAAAATATTAAAGGACGTGGATCCTAGTCAGAAGAAGAATGCTATGGAGTCCATCATCGTTCAAGCTAGTTATCGCGATAAGTACCCGGTTCGTGGTTGCGTGGAAGAAATTTGCAGGCTGCAAAACCAAATTTGGCTGCACGAAGAAGAGCTTCATGCTGTGTATCAGCAGCTTGAGATGTGCAGGCAACACCAACAGCAGCAGCACCAAGGGATTCATCACGTTGTTCCTGATGATCTTGCATCACAGTTAGAGTTGGGAATGGCGCCACGCGCTGCCAACAATGCTCTTCCGCTGTTTAATCACGCGCCACAGCCCCAGCAGCAGCAGCAGCAACAGGTTTACAATACTTCTGTGGCTGCTTTGCCTGTGTCACAGCAACATTCATATTCCAACAGCAACAGTGTGGATTATAACTCCCTTTACATTGAATCCAAGGAAAACAACAATAATGGAACAAATCCTTTGTGGGTACCTTATGCAAATAACAATGGAAGTCCCATAGCAATGCAGTCTCAGATGGTTACCTCACAGGCACTATCCATGCAGCAAGAAGCTGCTGGGGATTATGATGAGATGCATCCATTTTTCGAAACAATTGATGATAGGCAATCATATATTTATTCCAAGGAGGCTTATGAATCAAGGTATATTTATCAGTTTTGGCATAATAATCAACCAGATAGTATTTTGAGAATTTAATGCAGAAATTACATAATCTATCTCTGCTCATTTTTTTTGCACTTTATATCTATCTGCTTGCAGCTCAGAAGAATCATTGAAAGATTCAAGAAAGTGCACCGAGCACGTTGCTGAGAATGAATTGAAGAGTGCTGCCGCATGCTTCAGCCTTACCAGTGTCAACTGATAAGTGAGCTTCGCTCCTCCCCTTGAACAAATTGAAAAGATCTAATAGGTTTCCTTTCCTTTTTGGATTCATTTTTTGCTTTTGATTATTAAATTTTCGATCCTTAACTTGTAAACATTTTAAATAGAAGCACATACTTTTTATCATCTATCAATTGCATGGCTTATGTAGTGGAAGAGAATATTATACAGACCTCATGTTTTCCTCAATTCTGTGTTCTGTTTATATGCTTTGGCTGTTATCTACTGCCATTCTTAAATGTTAACACTTTGAGGGCTGACATACCCATACAAAGGCTCTATTTTCGGGGAGAAAAAAATCAGCATAACTCCATACAAATTTGGGAGCAACTTTATATATTTCCTTCCAATATTTATTAACATCATCTCGGAAAAAAAAAATACTTATTTCAATAACAAAGCCTTATGAATCAAGAAAAAGCTAACTGTGCCGTCACAGGCCTAAGCCATATCGAGCATCATTATATGAGAAATTGAAAGGAGACATAACATGAAAAAGCAAGTAAAGAATATAAATCAAGCACCAGTATGGTGGTTAAATTAATATTTTCTTAAAAACATTGTAGGCCATTCTTCTATTATACACTTTTAACACTATAAAAAAGACTTTCTACTCTGTTTTTTCAACAAAGCAAGTAAATCTGGAAACAATATGGTAATTCATTTTGTTAAAAATATAACTCCGGAACATTCTTCTGTTGTCATAAGTGAAGAAGGCTTAAATAAATCAAAGTATTAAACACTCATTTGACAATCAATACGCTAACTGAAGTGCACTGGAGGGTTGGATATATCTGAATCAACATATGGCACAATATGAAGATCTTTGCTAGAGTAACTTCAATGTACTTAAATCTACCAGACCATGCATGCATTTTGAAACTAGAGGTTAACTGCCTTCCTATTTGTTGTACATGTTATAACTATTTCTGTATTTGAAGATCACTGACTAAGTAATAAATAGTTTTCTTCAGGATTGCTGTTTATTGGTTCTATCTTCTATGCATTGATGAGGGCTCTTCAATATCAAATAAGAAAATACTAATATTATTTGCTTTTCATGTTGTAAATAATTATCCATCTCCATATATTATCAAAATGTGAGAAGTGTGGTATTCCTTGGGTGCACTGAGTCTGAACCTCATTATTAGTGTCTGGGAAAAACTTCTATGATTGAAACTAGCAAATTACTGTTGGAAAATATGGATCAATATCACTCACCAAGTTCCTCCTTTTTGAAGTTTTTGTTTCATTAATGAAGCCTTTTTAGATTCAAATTTATTATTGAAAATAAAACAAGAAATGTAACCAGCAGAAAATTACAAGAACTATAACAAGTCTTTTTTCTAGTAGGGTAGGGTCATATATCAAACAATGCCTATGATTTTGGGCAAAGACCTAGTCTCCGTAGTAACCATTTCTCCTTTCTTTTATCATATTACAAAATTAAAAGTATAGAAAGTATTGTAAATGCATTCACTAATTCTTTATGCCAGTCCTAGTGTCACTATGTGCTGTACACATCAACTTCTAGCCTCTGTACTTCTCAATTAAAATCATACACAAACCTATAACTTCCTTATTATAGTTTTTTCTGGTTGTGGTCAAACAGACGAACACTGCTGCTGTAGTGCTGTATGAAATGATCAAATATGTCAAAATTATAGTTTATGAAGTTTAGGCTTATCCCTCACTCCTTTAATTTGCCAGTATATCTGATATCATCTCAGCTTTCTTGGCAGCCACTAAAGATGGCAATAGGTAGAATAAGGTGAGTTTTGACCCAACCTGACTATACCCCACACACTTTTAAACAAATCTCAATATCCACCCAAGACATCTTGCAGGTCCTAAATGAAAAATACTCGCACCTTATGAACCAAGATAGAACTAAAGCAACACCAGCACTAGAAGGCAAATCGCTATGAATGGAAAGTTATGGCTAGCATTTCTTGATTTGTAAACTGATCATGCATTGATGATTCTTGATAATTGCGGAGCAAGATTAGATTTTAAATCAGTACATCTCATAGGTAACAAGATAACTGTTTTTGCATCAGAATACTATTATTTTGGCTTATGCCATAGAAGGCAAACTTCAAAACATAAAGTACAATATAATGTTTTAATACACAGAAGCTAAGGAGACGCAGGTACTTATTATTCTCACAGTGGAAGTCTCATAGAACTCTGGTGTTGTAGGAACCACAATAAGGGCATTTGTGGTAACGCCAGTGGAAGGGAGCTACTCCTTTCTTTTCGCAGTCATTACATAATATAACCTACAGTTTTCATAGGGTCAATCAAAGATATGCATTTCATAACATTGTAAAGTTTATATCAGACATGATTCAAGTAAAATAGTTGACAAACCTGAGTTCGACTGGAAAGCTCATCAGACATTTTCTCTTCGGCCAATAAAGAATCTAACTTCTTAAAATAGTCCTGAAAGACATTCTCATGACTTTAGAGAGATGAATGATGATTACAACCAAGATAATTGGAGCACTGATAACAAAAATGGAAAACCAACTGGGATGTTCTGCTAATTCAAACAGGCAAATTGAATCGTGAACAGCTGCTAAGAGTTTCTTAATCCCGTATTACAGAATAAAGTGATAGAATCTCACAAAGTCTTAAAAAGTAGAAAGAAAGAAACGGGAAAAAGATCGCTTATGCAGTTAAAATATACGTCTCCAATGAATACGTGTCGTTTGGTATCCAGTAACAAATACAAATACAAAGAGACAAGAGAAACAAAATTTAACTCCACTTTTAAGACAGAATGCTTTATTTCTGTCTTTTGATCCAGAAACATTCCTTAAGTTGTTTGGGTGTCCTTAAGTTTATTTGACGAGTTTGACAAAATTTTAGCAATAAAAATAAAATTATTAAAAGATAAAAAAATAATTTTTTTTAAAAATAATAATTCATATTTTTTTAAACCAACACTAAGTATTGGCAGCACATGTAGCCTTATAACATATGAAGTATCGATACTTCGTTGAGTTGCTGTGTCTGCGTGTCAGACACATTTTAAATACGATACTCATCGATACTCGTCGTCCGACACGCGTGTGTGCTGTGTCTAATCGTGTTTTAATAAAAAAATTATTTTCTAGACACACTTAAGCACATCTAAATACTATCATGTGTCAGTGTATTTAATTTTATTTTTCACATATATTCTTGAAATAAGTTTAGAAATCATATATATTATTATTTATTAAAACAAAAAATATTTTAAATACTTTATATAATTAAAAAATATTTAAAATTTTATATTATATTTTAATATCAATAATATATAAAAAAATCATTATAATTCATTTAAAAAATACTTTATATTTTATATATATGCAATGTACTCATATCTTATAAGATTTTAAAATTCGTATATTCACGTATCATGTGTCATGTCGTGTCAAAATTCGTGCCCGTCTCCATGCATCATAGCGTATAACTTATAAGGTTGTCCTCAAAGTTCAGTGATAAAATGTACTTGAAGCTACCTGGACAATATTTCCTTATACATACATACAGGATAAGGAATAAAGTCAAATAATAACTAACCTGCATGTCTACAATTGACTTGCTACATATGGGGCAGGTATAGTTAAAGCCGGTATATTCCTGGAAGAATCATCATAAATACTAATAAGTAGTTGTCTTTATTTTTTGCATACTTGAGGAGCTTTTCTATATATTTTATACTTTTTAAGGTAGTAGTACCTGAAAGCATGCTGAGTGCATCACATGACCACATGGAAGGGCTTTTACCGGAGCCAGGGATGTGAAGATATATTCATGACAAATTGGACAGTTGTCCTCTAAATGTTTTTCCCGGCATGTGTGTACCAAAAGACTACGCGACATACATGCATTGCAACTCATGCAATGAAAGTACGTGGTACCCAAGCCCTTCCCAACTCGGCACAGGTTACAATAGGGACAGTGGTAAATTTCCCTGTAGAAGATTTCAAGTGTTAACGGTTTTGCAATAATAGTTTTTCGTTTAAATGATAAAAGATTAATCGGACTAACAAAATTGGATAGCTTAGCATAAAGATAAACAGTTAGATAAAGGTGACAAAGCACAAGTTCCAGAGAAATTAAGTTACATTACTTTTCATCCTCAAATAATCTGCAGATCCAGCAGTAATATTTTGCCATGGTTAACTTGCAGGAAGAAGTTGAGCATGTGGCATTAATGGGCTGAATGTTTAAGCACTCCATGCACATCATTTTTGTAATAGATTTCCTAAAATATATAATTAGGCAATCGGTTTAAATATGAATTCAGAGAAATGAGATTTCTTAATTCAAAACTTAAAATATTAACTGACTGTATGTTTACCTGTCAATTATATGGTCTGATACCTCATTATGGCAATGTATGCAAGTATGAAGTTGGTTGCAACAGGGGCAAAATATCTTACAGTTTCTCCTGTAATGTTTGCAACCATAAATTAGTTTGAGAGGATCCCTATAGGATGGATGCTTCCCAGGAAATTCCTGCTCATCATTTTTGACATCAACTTCTGTAAAGGATATCTTCTGTCTAATAATCCAACGGCTGAAATAATGTAGATATTAATGTCAAATTCCTATGTCAAATTCCTCCGTCATATTTCCATTGGTTCTTGAAGAGTAGAATAAAACTATATAAGTTCCACATAATTCATGTATACTTAAAAGTTAGGATGCAAACTTCAGTTGATTTTAAATATCAATATTCTCTGATGCATGTTGCAATAATTCATGTATATTCCACGGCTATTCAGATGTAACAAATAGATTTGATCCTCTTGGTGATGCATAGTTTACCACTTTGCAAATTTCAATGATAAAAAAACGAGATTCCATAACCTTGCTATTAAATTGTGTTCTGATAGTCTTATGTAACAAACGTACAAAATTAGCTAAAAACACTCTTGGCATTTTGATTATATGATTCTTTAAAAGAAAAATAAGTAGTTATAAACAAAGCAACGTTATTAAATAGATGCTCCAGAATATGAGATGTGTTTGACCTACCTTATTAGCAGGTTCTGTATTATGTATGACTTTTCTTGAGGATCTAAGCAGGAATCGCGAGTTACCCTTCTTATTGCTTTCTCCAGATCATCTTGACTCAGTTTCAGAAGTCGGTCATGATGCCTGGAATTGTGACGAAATTGAAATGATTGATCTTCAATTTTGATTGGATTTGTGATTCCTTCCTTTTCTTGATTCCAACCATGTTTGTTGTTATCATGAAAACGATTTGTGGATTTTGAAATTTCATTTTTATTCTGTGCTGCAGCTTGAACCTTAACGGTGCCATCAAATTTGTTGTTAGACAGCTGGACATTATCACCAATATGATCCTTCTGATGAAAATCAGTATTTGTGTTGGATGAGGGTTCTTCTTGTAATTCATCAAGAACTTCTTCAGAAAAGTATTTAGATATAATCTCCAGTGGCTCAACAGTCTCTTTAAGTGCATGCTTTGTTCCCTCTTCTGGCTTAGTTATACTGTACCCATCCCACCATTCACTTAACCACTCGTTGAACATTGTATTTTTAGTAGCCATGGACCATAAGAACATTAAAACATGCTGTTCTTTCTGTGTTAACGATGCCATTAGCCAAGGTATCATATCTTGCAATATCTGTGCTCCTATTCTTCCAAGCATACATCCTATGATCTTCCCTTGCTCTTTATTTGAGAAGAATTCTCTACTTAGAGGCCAAATTTCAGCTTCCTCCCGGTCAATATGGCCTGAAAGTGATTTATGCATTGATTTGCAAATTTGTTGCAGCTTCCTACATAAATGCTGATACCTTACCAAGGATGTAGAAACCGAAATATCTAATACAGACATCTTATGAAGGATGTGGGATATTTTATTGAAGTGTTTAACTTCAACATTGTGATCGAAAGCATAGGCATGGCTAATGTTTTTTAGCCTACCACTTGCCTCCAAAGCTGGGAAAACTATTTCATCCTCTGCATCACTATGGATTTGATAAAGAAAATATATGATGTGGAATCGCTTGTGGAAATCCATAAGCAACTCAGCATTGTCTTCTAACTGAGCTGAGCCAAGAACTAGGTAGTCCAAATCTTTCTTGATAGCCTTGTGAAAGAAAAAAATTATGTCAATTGGTTTTGGATCTTCAAGAAAGGAAACAGAAGAACTATTTGCTGCATGGCATCCCAGCTTCTGATGCAACTTAACAACTGTGGCCGGAAAAAGTATATGCAGATTAATTCCTGTGGAGTATGGTGTCTCGTACTTGTTGGATCCCGAAGGTGAGGGATAGGACAGACACATCTTGCTAGAGACCTTATGAGGCAGGCAGTCAGAATTTAAAGAAAACCCAGGCGCTTTCTTGATTTGCTCAGGTAAGAAAGAGTATTTGCTTTTGAACATATGGTGCAAGTCCTGTCGGAATTTTTCAATAGCAGTTTTACCTGAATAACCAATGCGGAACCACTCTTGTAAGAGCGATGCAAAACCTTTACAGGCAACATGATTTCCTTTCTTTTTGAAATAGAGAATGGACCTGGATTCTTTTTCAGGCAGGTGAACTGAAAACCAAGTTATAGCACCCTTTACTAACCCAAGTGGCATCATATACAGGCTCAAGCTCAGAAGTCCCTCTTGCATCCCATTGCTGCAATTCTTTCTAATGATAGGAAATACCTGATCAAAATAAGGGTGTCAAAATTTCAAACATTTTAAGCATCCCTTTATAGAGGGAGTACAATGTTTTCATAAGAAGAAGTAATCAAAACTAGACTTTTCCTAGACACATCACTAGTTGTATTCTGCCTTTCATTTCTTGTTCGTTCTTCTCTCCTAGTAAGAACCATAATTATGAATAACTTAATTAACGAATGTGTATGCATATGCTGGTAGGTCCGTTTAGTAGAAATACAATAGTTTCAAAACCACAATATGCGTATATGTCCCATCATAATATATGTACTAATATGATGTTCTCTTGTTCCCTTCCTAGATTGGTAAAAGAAACTAAGAACCAAGTAATGACTTTAAAAGGTACAGTGCAGTTGTAACCAAGAGAAAGGTATACCTCATTTTCTTGAAAAGCAAATTGCTTTCTGAGCCTTGATACGAATGAGTCAAGTTTTTGACAAAGGTTCCCTACGAATTCGCACAAAGGCATTCCACTTTCCGATCTATAGAATAACAACTGCTGTAAATCTTCAATGTGACTTACGTCACAAAAGTGTTCCGTAGACTTTGACAACCAGTCACCAGCAAGTTTCTTCAATACTAATCTTTTCTGAGCATTGCTGTGATTGGAAATTCATATTCAACGATCAGACAACTGAACAAGCATTCTAGAAAGAAGCGAAGGATAGTTGTTCATGAACTTTAGCAAGAAAAACTTGGCTAAAACGAATTAGTTAGATAAAATTTGACGAGCACAGAAAAAAATGTCAGAGGCATTACCTGTAGAAGGTGAGGACATCAGCAAAGAATTTCAGTTGGATAAGCAGTGATTCTAAATTCTGAAAGCAGCTGCAGTTTTTTATTAAACAAAGTTCTTTCAGAATTTCTTCCAAATCCTTTATGATGGCATCATGCCAAAGATGAAGAACATTAACCTGGGTGATCCCATCTTTGTCTTTTGAGCCATTCACTTCCATCTGACTTGAAAGTTCTTTGAAGTTCCTATTGCAAGAACCCAACGGAAATGATCTTGCAATATCTAAGGATTGAGCACCACCTTGAACTTCATCCTTAAAAGAGACTTCAGTGAAGCTTTGTTTGTTGCTTCCAATCCAAGAAACCAAAACCTTCGATATGTTATCTGAATTAGAAAAATACACAAAGTTCATAGAAAGAGATAATCAAGAAGTGAACTGGGGCCTACCTCTTGGAGTGTTTTTTCCATTGGTGCAATTTCATTTATACACTGAGTGACTTCTGCTTGTTTCTCTTCGGAAAGGAAGGATACCATCCATGGTAAAAGTTCCTCCAGCAATATTATAGGAACACTACATATGAATTGCCACACAAGCGAAGCCTGTTCTTCGGTAGGTAATTTTTGTATCACCAGTGGAAAAACCTGCATCAATATACAATTTTTTTATAACAAAAATGTCACTATTGAAATTCAATTCCACATTGTACGAAAAATACTCGAACCAGGATACATCTTTTTATTTGAATTAAGTAGGTTTAATTCAACTTCAAAGACTAACATATGAGAGTGAGGGTTGTCTAAGCGCTTATAAAGCCTAAGTTCCATTTAGAGGTGATGTGATACTCT
The DNA here is from genome assembly GCF_000816755.2 of Arachis ipaensis. Lineage (NCBI taxonomy): Eukaryota > Viridiplantae > Streptophyta > Magnoliopsida > Fabales > Fabaceae > Arachis > Arachis ipaensis. The sequence goes on along the minus strand of NC_029785.2, from coordinate 108,650,333 downwards.
CAACAATATTAAAGAATATGATACCAAAATTATAGATGCTATGTAGCCCATATAGGTCAAGAAAGATGATCAGTTCGTACGATTTGTTGTCTTGTTTTACCCATCATGTGGTTCAGACACTGCTTTGACAGATAATAACTGTATGTACCAACAAACTTAAAAGTAAAGCAATTAATAGTGCTGGCCAAACAACCAATCGTAACTGCTACCCAATTATCATTTTTCTTTGGTCAGATCAATGTCTGCTGAATGCTAGCACACTATAATATTTTCCTTGGATAGATTAATAATATTAATATTTCCTTTTTTTTATGTTTTTGTTTTGAGAGTATTTCCCTGTGATCTGATCCGCTATACGCTTATAGTAGTTATTTGCATGGTAAATGCTATGGTGCCTAAAAAGTGGTGCTTATTTACTCAAAAAGGTTAAAAGTTATTATTTAATTTAAAAAATATAAAAATAAATAATTTTAAAAAAATCAAAACTTACTACAAAAGTAAGTTAGATAAAAACTCATAAGCACCATAGAATTGGCCTATTTTCATATAGTAGGTTGTCAAGCAAATTCAGTACGAAGGACAATAAAAATAATTTTTTGTTGAATTTAAATTTTGAATTTTTTTTAATTAAATTTTGAATATTCTTATTTTTAAGAAATTTTTAAATGTTTTTGTTACGGCTTGGCCCAGATTGAATGTGGGCCGGCCCGACTTGGGCATCACCCGACCAGGATGGTTAGGAATAAGGCGCCCGATCGCCGACTCGGACACGCGTCCCTGACAGCTTCGCTACAGCAGTTAACAAGATGTAAGACTTGGAATGCCGGCTAGCAGACCGGAAACACGACCAGCACACCCCAGAGCAAAGCCACTCTCGTTCTCATTCAAGGAGCCATTCCAGACGCACAGCCAGCCCTCAGGCTGAATCCGAGAGCGCTGGGGAAAGAGGGCGCGCGAGAAGACGCCACGACCCCCTCATCTACGCCAGGCACGAGAGGCGGCGTACGACAGATCGCAACCACGAGGACACTCGTCAGGAGGACGACGAAGGGAGAACAACGAGAATGCGGGGACCCGTGATAATGGGAGCGACCCCATTTCATCGTTCCATCCTCGAAGTCCGGTTGCCAAAACACTTTGACAAGCCAACGGACATGAGGTATGACGGAATGCAAGACCCGCTGGAACACCTCACGGCCTTTGAGGCCAGGATGAACCTGGAGGGAGTGGGAGACGAGGTAAGGTGCCGCGCTTTCCCGGTCACCCTGGTGGGACCTGCAATATGGTGGTTCAATAACCTCCCGCAGGGCTCAGTGACCAGTTTTGCGGACATCAGCCATACCTTCCTAGCCCAATTCACGACAAAAATTGCAAAAGCAAAGCACCCAATCAACCTGCTTGGAGTGACCCAACGGCCCGGAGAGCCGACCAGAAAATACCTAGACCGATTCAACGATGAGTGCCTGGAAATAGACGGGCTGACGAACTCAGTTGCGAGCTTGTGCCTGATAAACGGACTCCTGAACGAGGACTTCAGAAAGCACCTCACCACGAAGCCGGTGTGGACCATATAGGAGATTCAATGTGTAGCCAAGGAGTACATCAACGACGAAGAAGTTAGCCAAGTCGTGGCCGCCAACAAACGGCAGCCCTCTTACAACCAAGACCGGCACCGCGGGAGTAGAGAAGGACAAAAGGAACACGCTAGGGACGGCGGCCCGAGCAAGGCACCCAGACCGTTTCCTTATGTCGGGAAGTTCACCAATTACACTCCCCTCACCGCACCAATCATGGAATTTTATCAACAAATCGCCGAAAAGGGGATCTTGTCGAAGCCCCAACCACTAAAGGAACGAACAGGGGAAAACCGAAGCCTCTACTGTGACTATCACAAGGGCTATGGACACAAGACACAGGATTGTTTCGACCTGAAGGACGCATTAGAACAAGCGATCAGGGATGGAAAGCTAGCTGAATTCTCCCACCTCATTAGAGAACCGAGACGACGGAATCGCGACCACGACAGCGAAGACAGGACACGGGCAGCAAAGCGACGCCAAGAACCGGAGGACGACGACCGAGGCCTCACGATAGTGAACGTGGTAACAGCTAGGAATGCGGCGCCTAGGTCAAGGTCGGCACACAGGAAAGACGCCGAAGTTCTGGCGGTCTCCTCGTCCTCAGCACGAAGCACGAGGAAGCACCCATCCATTTCATTCGGCCCGGAGGATCAATGGTTCGACGAAGTCGGAGAAAGCCCTCCCATGGTCATAACGGCCAGAGTAGGAACCGGTCTCGTCAAGCGAATCCTTGTAGATACGGGGACCGACTTGAACATCATGTTCCGCAATGTGTTCGACGCTTTAGGCCTAAGGGACGCCGACCTACAGACTCACTAGCACGGCGTCGTAGGGCTCGGCGACCATTTCATCAAGTCGGATGGCATAATCACCCTGCCGACCTCATTGGGACAAGGCCAGGGGAGAAGAACAATAATGGCGGAGTTCGTGATCCTACGAGACTCCACCGCCTACAACATCATCCTGAGGAGAAAGACCATCAACGACCTATGAGGAGTCATCAGCACAAGGATGTTGGTAATGAAGTTCATAACTGAAGAGGGGTCAGTAGGATCTATGAGGGGAGACCTGGAAATGGCAGTCGCTTGCGACAACGCCAGTCTCTCGTTAAGAAAGAAATCTAGGGAAGCATCGGGGGTATTTCTCGCCGACTTGGATGCCAGAATTGACGACAAGCCCAGGCTCGAACCAGAATGGGACCTGGAAAAGTTTAGGGTCGGGAACACGGAGGACAAGATGACGTTCGTGAATAGGAATCTCCCCCATGAATTAAAAGAGCCCCTGATGGAAATGATCAGAGCTAATGGCGATTTGTTTGCCTGGACACCCGCTGATATACCGGGGATAGACTCTGGACTCATGTCACACCGCCTAGCCATCAGGCCGGAAGCCAAACCAGTGGCTCAAAGGAGAAGAAAAATGTCTCAGGAAAGGGAAGAGGAAGTGGCCAGACAAACGGCCAGCCTCCTTGAAGTAGGGTTTATCCGGGAACTAGACTATTCTACCTGGTTGTCAAATGTGGTCCTGGTAAAAAAGCACAACGGGAGATGGAGGATGTGTGTAGACTACTCTGATCTCAACAAGGCATGTCCCAAGGACTGCTACCCCCTCCCCAACATTGATGCACTCGTTGACGCGGCCGTGGGGTACCGGTATCTAAGCTTCATGGACACCTACTCCGGCTACAACCAGATACCGATGCACCGGCCAAATGAGGATAAAACAGCGTTCATAACGCCAGGAGGGACCTACTACTACAAGGTGATGCCTTTTGGCCTGAAAAACGCGGGGGCGACATACCAGAGGCTGATGAACAAAATATTCAGTGATCTTATTGGCAAAACGGTGGAAGTCTACGTGGACGATATCCTCGCAAAGACCGCCCGACCCGATGACATCCTAAGCGACCTGGAGAATGTGTTCACATCCCTCCGACAACACGGCATGAGGCTCAACCCGCTTAAGTGCGCCTTTGCCATGGAGGCCGAAAAGTTCCTGGGGTTCATGATGACCCAAAGGGGAGTGGAAGCCAACCTCGAAAAGTGCCAAGCGATACTCCAGATGAGGAGTCTGGTTTGCATCAAAGACGTTTAGCGGCTGGCGGGAAGGCTCACCACGTTGTCCCGATTCCTTGGTGCATCAGCAGCAAAGGCCCTACCCTTCTTCAACCTGATGAAGAAGGGAATAGCGTTTGAATGGACTCCCGCGTGCGAGGAGGCATTCAACCACTTCAAAGAAATCCTAGCAGCACCACCTGTGCTCGGAAAGCCCAGAGCCGGAGAACCACTCTACCTATACCTAGCCATAACAGAAGCAGCGCTTGCAGCGGTGCTGGTGTGAGAAAAATGGAAGGCCCAGCAACCGATCTACTTCATGAGTAGAGCGCTGCAAGGGGCAGAACTTAGGTACAGCAAGCTGGAGAAACTGGCACTAGCGCTCTTGATCTCTTCCCACAGACTACGACAATACTTCCAGGGTCACCAGGTGGTCGTGAGAACGGACCAGGGGATCCGTCAGGTGCTCCAAAAACCTGATTTGGCGGGGAGGATGATGACCTGGGCCATCGAGCTGTCCCAATACGATCTGAGCTACGAACCCCGACACGCGATTAAGGCACAAGCAATGGCAGACTTCCTAGTGGAAGTAACCGGAACCGAGGACACGGGCACACGGTGGAAGCTCCATGTAGACGGAGCTTCCAACCAGACGTCCGGGTGCACCGGGATCATCCTAGAAAGCCCGGCCGGAGTTATTTACGAACAATTGGTTAAGTTCGAGTTTCCCGTATCAAACAACCAAGAAGAATACGAAGCCCTTCTGGGGGGCTTGGTTCTAGCTCAGGAAGTCGGGGCCACAATGTTGGAAGTATGCAGCAACTCACAGGTCGTCACCGCGCAAGTAAATGGAAGCTACCAAGCCCGAGACTCGCTGTTGCAAAAATACTTGGAAAGGGTCAAAGAGCTGAGCGAACAATTTGAGGAGGTCACGGTCCAACACGTCCCAAGGAAAAGGAACACACGAGCAGACCTCCTATCCAAGCTGGTAAGCACGAAACCTGGAACCGGCAACCGCTCCTTCATCCAAGGCATCACGAAAGAACCCGCAGTTGCTCTACACCTGACCAAGATGAGCCCCTCTTGGATGGACCCCATCACCGATTTCTTGAAAAACGGCAAACTCCCTGGGGACGGGAAGGAAGCCAAAGCATTGAGAAGGGAGGCTGCCAAGTACACGGTCATACAGGACCAGCTATTCAAAAAGGGACTCAGCCAACCTTTGCTGAAGTGCCTACACCCCGACCAGACGGACTACGTGCTCAGAGAAGTCCATGAGGGATGCTGCGGCCACCATATCGGGGGCAAAGCCCTAGCAAGGAAGCTTATCCGAGCTGGATATTACTGGCCGTCAATGATGAATGACTCCAAAGAATTTGTGAAAAAATGCGCCAAGTGTCAACAGAACGCCAACTTCCACAGGGCGCCAGCTTCCGAGCTGAGCCTACTGACGTCTTCCCGACCTTTTGCACAATGGGGAGTCGACCTCTTGGGGCCCTTCCCGGTTGGCCCAGGGCAAGTCAAGTACCTCATAGTTGCCGTCGACTACTACACCAAATGAATAGAGGCTGAATCGCTGGCCAGCATATCCTCATCCAATTGTAGAAAGTTCATGTGGAGGCAGTAATAACCCGGTTCGGCATCCCAGAAATCGTCATTTTGGATAATGGGACGCAATTCACCGACAAGAAGTTTGCAGAGTTTCTCACCGGCCTGGGATAAAACAGAAGTTCTCCTCGGTTGAACACCCCCAGAAAAATGGACAAGTGGAGTCCGTAAATAAAGTCATCCTGCTAGGCCTCAAGAAGCGTTTAGATAGTAAAAAAGGCGCATGGGCCGACGAGCTCGCCTCAGTCCTCTGGTCCTACCGAACAACCGAGCAAAGCTCTACTGGGGAAACCCCCTTTTGCCTAACATACGGGGTCGACGCGGTGATACCTGTGGAGATTGGCGAATCGAGCCCACGACTACTTCTAACGGGAGTAGAAGAAGCGGTGGAAAAAGACCTGGTGGACGAGGCCAGAGAGATGGCCCACTTGTCGGAGGTAGCACTGAAACAAAGAATAGCCCTGCGTTACAATACCAAGGTCCTCAGAAGGGAGTTTGAGGAAAGAGACCTCGTCCTGCGACGAAACGACGTCGGGCTACCAACCCCAGGAGAAGGAAAACTGGCGGCAAACTGGGAAGGTCCCTACAGAATCAGAGGAGTGCTTGGCAAAGGCGCCTACAAACTGGAGAGACTCGACGGCAAAGAAATCCCGAGAACATGGAATGCAGGTAACCTGAGGAGATTCTATTCGTAGCTTGGGTACACCGGTTAAGCGGCCTGACGAGCTAGATAACCTTTTAATTTCCAGTGATTTACTTTCATTAAGTGCCTACCATGTTCATAAACTTGTTTAGCTGACGATTAATGTTTACTTGTCTGAATTCTCCCATATACTATTCCCCAATATATATCCCACACCATCGCGTTCTTCAACGGCAACCCGGGACTGATCACCCCGGGAGCCAATCGAATCATAGCCATAACAAACGGCCGCGATAATAAGACCAAGACGGTTTCAACCAAGTTACCAACACAAACGGCAAAACGGACACAAGCAATAAGTCCACACCGAAAAAACGGTAACAAAACAAAAAATGCTACTAAACAGCAAGATAAAGGTGATAATTATAAGCCGACCAGGAGACCACTAAAGTATAACAAAAGTTAACGGTCTCAACAAGTGTTCTACAAATCCACATAAAAAGCGCAAGTTACAAGAGTTCACTTTCGGAGCATGTCAACAATCTTGCCGTCCTGAATTGTTTTGAAGACCCCAATAGCCGACGTGTCGAAGTTTGGGACCACGATCTTCACCTGGGCCTTGAGAGCCTCTTCGTTCATAAAGATCGCATTCTTTCCCTGCTCCCTGACCGCCCTATGTTTCCTTTTCAGCTCTTCGACCTCAGCTCGCGCAGCCTCAGCCGACGAGACGGCCGCGTCACGCTCCTTCTCCATAGCGACCACCCGACCTTGCACGGCGTTAAGCTGGCTCTCTAGAGGCATCTCCCGCTCGGTTAAACGGGAGACGGTGGCATCAGAGACCTTCATTTTTTCCTCAAAGGACGCAGCCTTCTCCTCGGCATCCTTGTGCCCCTTCTCTGCCGCGGCCAGTTGTTCCTGAAGCTTTTCGACCTGGAACTTGAATTCGTTGTTGGCCTGGGCAGCAGTATCGAGCTTCCTTCGCAATGCCTGCATGCCCGATAACTCGAACTCGGCCTTTCGAGCTATCACCGCTCCGCGGAGAAGGGTGCGGTACATCCACCTCGCCTGCCCCGCGAGTTCGGTACTAAGAAAGTGATCCTCCGTACCGGGAATCAGCTGATTATCAATAAAGGCCCCAGCATCGAAGTTCCTCTCCATCACGGTGAGAGTTCCTTCCGGGCTGGAGGATGCCCTCTGCCTCTTGGGAGTAGGGACAAGCTTCAGATCATCATACTCCCGATGGGTAGAGGACGACTGCCCAATACCGGCCGTCTCCTCGCAAATAGGAGAAGCCTGCATCCCGGCAGAATTCTTGTCGGACATCTCGATATCCCGAGGCGAAGGTACAGCTTGATCCTCTTTCTCCTCGGTAGGGTCTTCTGGATTCCTGGCAACCTTCTCGTCAACCTTCTCCTCGTCGCTATCCTCCAAGAAGGTCTTAACTAAACCTTCGAGTCCGGTTACCGAAGCAGAAATCTCCACTACAACAAACAAACAAATACGTCAGTCGTGAAGTTGGCGATAACAAATTAAACGATAAGCAACACAAAAGTATAAGACAAAACAGCTCACAAATATAACTCCTGGCAACCTCTCGTTCACCCATAAGGAGGTGGGGGTTCACGTGGTTCTTTCCAAAGACCGCCCACAACACATCGGCAATTCTCTTATTTACGGCGGACATCCCCTTATAGGTCACCTTAATGAAGGTGTTGGACCCCACCCCGAAGCTCCAATACGTCGGGATGAGGCGTTCCCCCTCCAACGACAACCAAAAGGGATGGCGACCTTTGGCGGGACGGACCTTGAAATACTTATCCTTGAACCCATCATAAGAGTCCTCGAACAAGCCAAATATCCTCCGACCCTGGGCAGATCGGAAAGACAAGAACCCTTTCCTCGCTTTCCCCTCCTTGGAAGGGTTAGTAAGGTTGAAGAAAAAGAGAAAGATGTTCACAGACACCGGCAGCTCGAGATATTCACACACCATCTCGAAACAGCGGATAGAAGCCCAACTGTTTGGATGAAGCTGCGACGGCGACACGGATATCCGATTAAGAAGCACCATCTGGAAGTCGGAAAACGGTATGTGAACGCCTACCTGGGTGAACATGGCTTTGTAAAACTAAATCCAGTCGGCAACCCGGGGGGAGTGGAAATTAATCTCACACAACCGTTCGTGGGAGGCAAGAATGAAGACGTCATAATTGGCCTCCTCGTCTGTCCCCCCACACAGATACTCGGCTTGTCGGAACTCCGTCAACTCCCCCTCGTCCATCTGATTTGGCGAGTCCTTCACATCCTTAGTCACCCAGGCATAGGGGTCGTAATTCGCGACGGAAGGAGAAGCCCGGGAAACGATGCAAGGCATACCTACAGTGGGGTACCACTCCATTAGTCTATGAGGTCGGGAGTCCAAAAAAAGCCCAGAAACCATGTTCGTCCTATTCAACAGTTAAGATCAAGGATGGCTAAAAGTTATCTATCATGCAAGCTACCTAAAAGCCTACCCTGGAATGGTACCCCTCCCCTAACGCATCTACTTGGCACTAAAAAGTCATCTACCAACAAAAATCAAACAAAACAACAAGAACACGGAGCGAATACAAGCAACAAACGTACAACAATGACGCAGAAAAGAGAAAGGATCAAAGATTACCTGAATTGGTTGCGAAAACTGAGAAGGAAGAAAGAAAGATGCACGAGGATGCTAGAACGACGCTTTGAGATTTTTGGAATAAAGAAGAGGGAGATAGTAGGGAGATAGTAGGAGCAAGAGTGGGAAGGAAAAAAATTAAAGCAAAACTGTTTAAAACTGCCACCCAGGAAGCGCGAAAGACCTGGGGGCAAAATAGTCTTTGCATACAGGGTTTTCTAGCCCATTATGAGCATTAAATATCCCGCGCGAAGAACGAGGCGGCAAGCGGTCGTTTCAACAACGAACAGACACGTGCGCAAGAGGCACGTCCCCTCCACGGATGGCCGACCTGGCGACAACGCACGAAAGGAGAGATGACGCGCCACCAACGATCCTCACGGTCGTTGCCGGTGCGTCGGGGGCACTGTTACGGCCTAGCCCAGACTGAATATGGGCCGGCCCGACCCGGGCACCACCCGACCCCGATGATTAGGAACAAGGCGCCCGATCGCCGATCCGGACACGCGTCCCTAACAGCTTCGCTACAGCTGTGCAAGGGAGGTCTCCAAGAAGGTGGGCCTGCCGTTGCAGGGCCCACCTCTGACATGGTAGAAATGGGGAAGGACCTACCCTTCCCCCAAAGTACGTCACATACCACTCAATCTTTACTCGCATGCACACTTCACTGACTTGAGCGTCGGAGTGTCTTTGCAGGTAACACCCCCCTCTACATACGAAGAGCTCGGGACCTCGCCTACCCTCAGCCCAGAGACGTGCGGCCAGACGACTTTCCCTTCTCTGATCAGGATATCAACCTAACCCGTCCGGTATCCGACCTACCGAACAGTTTTTTTTCTCGTGTTGAAGTTATCAACAATATTAGTTTGTGTAATGTTAGCTTTTACGACTATCTCTAAAGTTTATTTGGATAGGCCTATATTATGTTGAGAATATTTTTTATTTGAATAATGCTATTTGAGTAATAAAATTTATGATTTTTTATTAATATTTTTTCAATTCTAAACTTTAAACCTTAAATTTTATNNGAGATAATTATAAAAGTAGTAAAAACTGGTTTATATGTTTTGAATGTGTAAATTAATTTATATTTGTTTATATTTGAATGTTTAGGCTTGGCAAAACCAGAATTTTAATATTAGGAGGGCCAAATTTTTATAACTATTTTCAATTTTTTTAAAAAAATTTACAATATTTTTAACTTTAGATGTATTGTGTGATTTAATTATTCTGTTACTTTTAATAGTTCCATCAAATTTTTAATTAAACCTTTATAATGTAAAAGTTTATAATTGTGTTTTTATATTAGATAAAAATTAGGTTCACTCACACTATTTTTGTTAAAAATACAAAATATTTTTGAAAATTTTATTTTTGCGTCTAATATAAAATACATTATGAAATATTCTAAAAGTAAATATTCTAATATTTTAACACATAATATATTTTAAATTGTTATATTTTGCAAAAATACAATACCAATATTTTAAAAAACATAACGTTAACCTTCTTTACAAAGATATTTAAGTGATGAATAATATCACTTGAATAAATAAAGTGACTGACGATAAATTTTACCAATTTTTAAGAGAGTTCAAAGAATATTAAAATTAAAACTTAAGCAAAATATTTTCTGTATTTTTCCTGAGCTGTATTTTTTTTCCCTTTCTAAAAGTAAGTTGTGGCACGTTTGACTTAAAATTAGGAGGAATAGAGGATGGAGTGTTATTTGGACTATTGAGAATAATAAAAATGTGGGTCTTACAAATTCTTTTCCCAACTAAGTAAAAACACACATAATTCTCTATCTAACCATTTTCATAAACTACAACAATAGAAATCAACTACCTGCTCTTCTTCTTTCAGCATATGTTGGTAGATGGAAGTTTGCAAGATGCCGATGCAGTACACAAGTTCTTGGAACAGCTTGGAAATATTCTTATGAAGGGACATCGGCTCATCCAATAAGTGAATAATGGAATCGTAGAGGTCATTGGTGCTTTTATGTTCAAGGGAATATGTAGATACCACATTTTTCACGTGTCTATCCAACGCAATGAAGATAACCTGGGGAAAAAGTTGTGAAGTTATATTCAGGAATCAGAAGAGCGAGCCTTAGCTTAGATGGATGATAATCGCAGTTATTTATTTAGTTGTTACCTTTTACATCTATCAGTTATTACTATTAAATACAATAGGATATAATATGAATCACACTAATTAAATTTTACAACTCTTCATTTGATAATTAAAGAAATAAATTTCAGGGGATAATTGGTATAAGAATCTCTTCTTAACAAATACGCACAACTCTTATAGCTTAAATTTTATCTAGCGTTAACAAATAAAATAAATCAATAATTTTGCTCAAATATATCATAGTTTTTACTTGTTAAACTAGTATTAACAAACGAAAATGTAACTCAACTACTCAAGTAACTTGCTAGCAAATTGCAAATGTGCAAGGTTATTCCGCTATTTCTTAAAACTTTTTTTATTGGTATTTATATCCTATCATTTTGGACCAACGTAACTTTCAGTATAGAATATACTGATATAGCTACTTCTCCCAATACGAATTTTTTTAAGTTACCTTCCCAATATAATCCGTGGAACACTATTGTTGTATACGAATTAATTAGAATGTTTGCTTCTCTTTCGGACAATTAGCAATTATTTTTGTTTGGACTTGAAACAGGAACCTACTTAGATACAAATTTTAGGCCAATTATACACTGCATACACTGTGACGTAACATGTAAAGTTTATTTAATAGAAAAAATAAAATAAAATAGCATCATCATCTAAGAACCAGACAAGTTTTGGTAGAAATAGATTATTCGATTGTCAACCAACACAAAACAGACTCTGCAAAATTTTGGATTAAGATCGAACTTCATGACTGGAACTCCAAATTCCTCAACCATCGCATACAAATTATAATTAATCACGAGGCATACAAATCCATGATTTCTTAAGTTTATCTATATTCTCTTCTTCGCGATTTGCAACGTTGACAATAACAACAACAATAACAATAATAATAAAGCAAAAGCTCAAAACACAAATTGATAGCTCAAGCCTCAATTAAACGCACAGTTTAGCAAAACAAGCAGTTAGGTAGTTACTTTCTATACCTTCATGTGCTCAACAGTATCAACAGTATCA
>NC_029785.2:108614068-108637911 GCF_000816755.2 Arachis ipaensis | reverse complement strand
CATGATTAGTAGCTACTTTATATATAAGTTCATATATCGGTTAGAACTGACCTCGTCTTCCGCAGCACAGTGATACTTGAAAGCCAGTTTAAGAAACCGGAACCGCCGTTGAAGCTTGAGAATAACTTCTCGTCTCAGTTCCTGAGACCGATCATCGAACGACGCCGTTTCTGCCAAGCGGCGGAGCTGGCTGAGTTCAGAGCGAACAGCGTGGTGGAAACAAACAAACAAGAGCACGGGAGCGTCGACGAGTCGAACTCGGGAGAGAATGTCCGGTAGTTCGTTCTCGTCCTCATCGTTATCGGAGAGGGAAGAAGAATGATCGCCGCCGTCCATCCACGGCGAGGTCTGCGGCAGAAACCACCATCAAACAGTTACAGAAAAGGAGAGAGAGAAAGGGGAGGTTAAATGAAGCTTTGAAGGGAATTTATTAGAGCCTGTTTGGGAGTATTTTTTAAGAAAAAATGAACGTTGAAATTAAAAAAAATAGTTGGATGTGATATGCATAATATTGTTGTGGCTGTTGCCACGAGTGCTAGATAGGGACTTTGGAGCAAAGGGCCAAGGGTTGTTGCGTCTTAGCGCTTGGTATTGGAATATGATATGCGAGAGCGGCATGGAGAGTGCCTTGTTTTATCTCTTTATGAGTTTTGAATCTGGGACGGTAATTATTGAAGGCGTGAACAAGCCAACTATGGATTTTGGTTACCTGACAACGCTTGTCTAGTTTATGATTTTTCTTAATTGTCATTTTTTTCGGCCTAATAAAGCTCTTTTGGTGGTTTAAAAAATTTGAATATAGAAGTAGAATAAGTGATATACTTTAACATGTTAATTTTTAGTATTTTTTAAAATGATCATCTAATTTGTATTTAAAAAATAAAAAAGTCGAACATTTTGATTTGTGTTTAAAAAATTAAAAAAGTTTAGAGTACATAAATCAGATCGTCCAATTTGTGTACTCCAAATTTTTTAATTTTTAAACACAAATAAGAGGAGTTGAGTATAAAAATTAGACGGTCCGATTTTGATATCTAAAAATATAACTATCTGATTTTTGTACTTCTTCAACATCAGACGGTCTAATTTGTACTCCCTAAATTAAATCATCCCATATTTTAAAAAAATACTACCGTCGTTCACAATTATAAAATTTTATTATGTTTGAACAATTTATTAGCATAGTATTGCTTATGCTTCTTTTCTTTGAACAATTTAATTTTATTATGTTTGTAACCCCATTTGCATCATTTTAAATTTCGTTTGTTAGATTTTAATATTTTATATTTAATTTAAGATTTTTTTACTCCACTTTCCAAAATATAAAAATCCGTTTGCTAATGCTTGGTTGTACCATCATGGTGAGAAAGCAATGTATCAAAGGCGAAGAAAGATCTTCAAATGGAAGATGAGAAAGAAAAAAGATTTTAAATTATTCTTAAAAAAGCTGTACGCAAAAGTTTGGGTATATATATATATTTTTGTTGTCATATTTAGTCAGGTTGCGACTTGTTAAATGTATACCTTTTCTTTTAGGAATGTAAGTGCCTGTTGTAAACAGTTAATATGTGCACTAGATTTCACAATTAATTTCAGCATTCGACAAAGAGAGCTTGTGCAATTTCAAAATCTAAAGCACCATTGTTCTTATGTGAAGATATAGGTGGAAATTCTCTCAAATCCCTGTCATTCGGGCTGGAAAGATGGTTTACTTTGAGTTAAACTTCAATCCAAATTCAAATGCCAACTTTCTCGATGATTGATCCTATATCTTTACATCATCTGCCTGTTGATTGCGGATGTGTTTAATAAACACGTTGAAAGCACAAAAAGTCCGTTTAATTTTTTTGAATGCTGTAATTTTTGTTTGCTAATTTTTTTTTTCTTTTAAATGTGAACATAATTTTGGGTTTAAACTCTTGTTCACCAAAAGCAATAAATTGTATCTTTTGCATTTAGTTTTTGCATTCACTTGATAAATTAAAAAACTAAAATACTAAAATACTAAACAACGTGAACAATGGATATATCAGATATTCAATTTACTAGGTGTGCGGATGATTATCCTAATATTAAAATTTAGGTGGGTAATAGTGTGTTTTTACTTTATTAAGTTAATTTTAGAGTCAATTGTTCACATTGTTTACAAAAGTCATTGTCTACCTAACAAAAAGTCTATTAAAAAATTAATTGACATTCTACTAATTTTGTCATTCAATCTCATTTACAATAAAAAATACCAAAAGCAATCATCAAAATTATTGAATTTTTTTTATGACAATGTTTTACAAATAAATATTTTTTTAATATTATTATTAGAACTCTTTGTTAAGTTTTAATTTTTATCAATTATTTATTGAGTATTAAAATAATATAGTTTTAAATGATATAAATTTATGTCTTTTTAATAATTTTTATTTAAACGTAATTTTGAATAATGTAATCCAAACAACATTTATCTTATTATAATTCATTTTGATACAAAATTACCAAACACAAATCATGTTAATACCAACTTATTTTTTATTAGAGTCAATTTATAAAATCAATTTTATACAAATTTTCGTTTACATATTCTAATCCAAACGCACACTTTATTTTGTTGCGTATGAAAGAGCCATGGAGTTTGATAGCGGAAAGTACTAGTCTTTTTCTCAAATTTGGATTCGGATTTTTATGTTGGAGTTACTGTTAGATATCTTCACTTGCAAGTCAAAAGATGATATGTATAAGGTTGTGGTATAAACATAAATTATTACACAGTGATATTAAATTTTTTCTTGTGGAGAAAATTCTCTGATGATCTGGGATAATTTTAGCAATTTGGACAGAATTAATACGCTAAAAGTCAAGACAATAAAATTTATCGTCTTTTAACTTAGAAAATTCCTCCTAAAAAGAGCAAAATTGGGTGAAAACTAAAAAGTAAAAGTTGTAACGAAATTAATTAATTTTTTGCAAAAACGGTGTATTACGTGTTTTTTTTATTTTTCTTTTGTGAAAAAGTATTCTTTATTAAAAATCACCAAAAAAATGATAAATAGATTTCTATTTATTTCAAAAATAAAGTTTTTCATCAAATTTAGTTACAACAACTATTTTGATCTTTGAAAATGTAGGATACATATACTAAATTAAAACGAGTTCATAGAAATCTATGTCTCTTATTTACACAAAAAAAATTAATTATATTTTAATTTGATAAAAAAAAAGTATTTATCTTCATGATGAAGATAAGAAATTTATTTGTTTTTTTTTTCCTCAAAAGCATTGTATTCTATAGTATGATCTTTTGAACTTTGCACAATTTTTTTAGCATGTGATATTTTCTAGTTTGGTAGGTCAAATACTAATTTATCGCGAATTAAAATTTGCTGACTATTAGGTTGCTGCGTTTACAAGAAGAGATTCAATTTTTGATACTTGTTTAAATAGACAAATGAGCTAAACACTTAACCAATCTAAGTTGATTTGTTTACATAAATTTTACAAATACTTTTTTTGTTCTCTTTTTGGGGTTAACATCGACTGAGTTCTCCATTTTTTGTTATAAAAATTCTAATACTATATTATAAAATCACTCTACCAAAAAGATTAAGCTAATTAAGATAGACACATAAATAAATTTAATTATGAAATTTAATACACATTTTAATATGTTTTTCTTTTTTCCTTTATTTCTCTTCGAATTGTTGTGTCAAATTGTATTAATAATTTTGGAAGAAATAAAAAAAATTAGTGTATCAACAGGTATATTAATTAAAGATCATACTAGAATGAAGCATATTTTTCAACAAAGAATTAAGATTTTTTATAATAAAAAAATACAAAATAAAATATCATATATAAGACATATTTTTTTCAAAAATTTAGTTATAATTTTCACACTTTATCCAATATTATACTTCACAAAAAAATATTTCTTTTATTAAGTGCAACTACGTATGAAATTTGAGTGCATTACATAATTTATCTCACCTCGTTCATTTTTTTAATACATCGTTTTGACTGAATGAATATTACTAACAATTCTTAAGTGTTAATGAAAAGAAAATAATAAAATAATTTCAAACACTTTTATCAAATAAGAATATACTTAAGAATCCAATAATAAATTTACATATACAAATTGAAAAAAATGCATAATATCATAAAAGTATGTAAGTTAAAGAATCACTAGAAAATTGTCCCAATAAAAGAACAGACATTGGACACTAAAGTTTTAACATGTTTATAGAGAAGTAATTAAATAAAAAAAGCTTGTAATTGAGCTCTCTAATTTTGGGACACACCTCTTAGAAAGATATTTAAGATTTTAGGATTTTATCTAAGGATAACAGAAGAATCATGCTATTTCACAACATGCATTTTTCATGTTAGTCAAAAAGTAAAGAAAATCTCTGAAAGGTTATGCATATTTTCTAAAAAAGCAAATGAATTTCTGTGCCACCAACAACACGCAGCCCTCGTGTTGATGGAGGCTCACCACGCGTACCTCCTACCTGTAAAAGTTGCTTGCACCAAAAGTAACACGCAACTTGGGTGTTGATGGCGATCACCACGCAACCTCTTTCCTGCAAAAGATGATTCCACCTAAAGCAAAACGTAGTCTC
The DNA here is from genome assembly GCF_000816755.2 of Arachis ipaensis. Lineage (NCBI taxonomy): Eukaryota > Viridiplantae > Streptophyta > Magnoliopsida > Fabales > Fabaceae > Arachis > Arachis ipaensis. Next base: position 108,633,298 of record NC_029785.2, on the reverse strand, counting down.
CGTATTGGCTCAGACAATGTTATAATTCTACATTTCTACATAACACACCATGATGGAATATAACTACATAGTACACAAATATTTTCTATGTTAAAAATAATTTCTGAATATTATTACATATCTTATGTAATTATGTTGTCTCAAATGGTTGACAATACGTTCTGCTATCAATGCATAATCATGTACCATTTTACTAAACACAAGTCTATAATTTTTTATGTATAAATCTCACACTAAATTCACTAAATACTCTCTCTAAATATACTGTTAGCTCTCTGTACACTTTTCGCCCTCTGTACTTTTTTCACTCTCTTCACTATGTGATTCTACTTATTTGAGGAGGGATGATCGAGTGAGGGAATTTTAAAGCCAAGCTTCAGTAACGTCACATGTTCCCGAAGCAGGCATGTCTACTGCATGCAAACATACTGACAACTCGCATTTTTCGTACTGGTCAAAAAGCTAAAAGAATCTCTGAAAAGCTATGCAAATTTTCTGAAAAAGAAAAGGAATGTTTGAGCTATTTGCAGCAACACGCAGTTCACGTGTTGATGGAGGCTCACCACATGTCCCTCTTTCCTGCAAAAGCTACTTCCACCAAAAGCAACACGCGACCTGCGTGTTGGTGGGGCTCATCACGCGTCCTTCTTCCCTACAAAAGCTGCTTCCACTTAAAGCAAAACATAACCTGTGTGTTGGCTCAGACAACGTTGCAGCTCTACATTCCTGCATAACATACCATGATGAAATATAGTTATATAACACAAATATTTTGTATATTAAAAAAAATTTCTGAATATTATCACATAAAATCTGTAAAATTTAATCAAACAATTAATTACACTAATATTATTTAAAATAATATTAACCAAAATAATTAAACTAACAATAATATTAACCAAATAATCTCTAAATTTGCATAAATAATAAACTTACGTAATTATATTGTCCCGAATAGTTGATAATATATTCTGTTGTCGACGTATAATCACGTACCATTTTTACTAAACACAAGTCTATAATTTTTTATGTATAAATCTCACACTAAATTCACTAAATACTCTCTCTAAATATACTGCCAGCTATTTGTGCTCTCTTCGCTCTCTATACTTTGTTCACTCTCTTCACTATGTGATTCTACTTGTTTGTGGGGGGAGCTCAGGTGGGTGCTTTTAAAGCCAAGCTTCTGCTGCGTCGTGTGTTCCCTGAGCAAGTATGTCTCCTGCATGCAAACATATTGACAACACGTATTCTCCGTGTTGGTCAAAAGGCGAAGAGAATCTCTGAAAAGTTGCGTAGATTCTTTAAAAATGCAAAGAAATCTCTGCACCACATGCAGCAACACGCAGCCCCTATGTTATTTGGTGGTCCCTCTTCCCTGCAAAAGATGCTTCCACAAAAGCAACACGCGGCCTACGTGTTGATGGGGGCTTGCCATGCCTCATTTTTTTCCTGCAAAAGCTGCTTCCACCTAAATCAACACATAACCTATATGTTGGCTCAGACAATATTGTAGTTTCATATTTCTGCATAACACATCATAATGGAATGTAGCTGCATAACACTCAAATGTATTTCATATTAAAAATAATTTCTCAATATTATCACATAAAATCCATAAAAAACTAATCAAATAATTAATTACACTAATATTGCTTAAAATAATATTAATTAAACAAAAAAAATTATATTAACCAAATAATTTCTAGATTCACAAAAATAATAAACTTACATAATTATGTTATGCCAAATAGTTGACAATATGTTCTCCTGCCGACATATAATAACGTACCATTTTTACTAAACACACATGTTTAGTTTTGTATGTGTAAATCTCATACTAAATCCACCAAATACTATCTCTAAATGCACTGCTAGCTTTCTTTACTATGTGATTCTACTTGTTTGAGGAGAGGAGCTCTGGTGCGGGGATTTTAAATCCAAGCTTTCTGCTGCATCGCGTGTTCCTGAAGCAGGCATGTCTTCTACATGCAAATTTACTAACAACGCGCAATTCCCGTGTTAGTTAGAAAGCGATGGGAATCTCTGAAAAGCTATGCATATTCTATGAAAAAGCAAAGGAATCTCTACGGTACTTGCAACAATACGCACCCCCCCGTGTTGATGGAGGCTCGCCACGTGTCCCTCTTCCCAGCAAAAGTTGCTTCCACTGAAAGTAACACGCAACCTTTATGTTGATGGGAGCTCGCCATGCGTCCCTCTTTCCTGCAAAAGATACTTCCACCTAAAGCAAAACGTAACCTGCATGTTGGCTCAAACATTGTTGTAGCTCCACATTCTCGCAAAATACACCATGATGGAATATAACTGTATAAAAGACAAATATTTTTCTTATTAGACATAAATTCTAAATATTATCGCATAAAATTCGTAAAAAATTAATCAAATAATTAATTACACTAATATTGCTTAAAATAATATTAACCAAAGTAATTAAACTAAAAATAATATTAACCAAAATAATTAACCATTTTTACTAAACACATATTTATAATTTATTATGTATAAATCTCACACTAAATTCACTAAATACTCTTTCTAAATACAGTGAAAGCTCCCTGTACTCTCTTCACTATCTTCACTCTTTATACTTTCTTCATTATGTAATTCTACTCGTTAGTGTAGGGGATGCTCCAGTGAGGGGCTTTTAAAGCGAAGCTTTAGCTGCATCGCGTGTTCTTGAAGCAGGTGTGTCTCCTGCATGCAAATATACTAACAACATGCATTTCCCGTGTTGGTCGAAAAGCCAAAAGAATCTCTGAAAAGCTACATGGATTCTCTGAAAAGTAGAAGAATGTCTGCTTTACCTGCAATGACATGCAACCCGCTTGTTCATGGAGGCTTGCCACACGTCCCTCTTTCCAGCAACAACGGCTTCCACCAAAAGCAACACTCGAGCTATGTGTTGATGCGGCCTCACTATTCGTCTCAATTCCCTGTAAAAGCTTCTTCCTCCTAAAACAACATGTAATGTGTTTGTTGGCTCAGACAATGTTATAGCTTCACATTCCTGCAAAACGTACCATGATGGAATATAATTGCATAACACACAAATATTTTCATATTAAAAATAATTTCTGAATATTATTACATAAATTCCATAAAAATTTAGTCAAATAATTAATTGCACTAATATTGCTAAAAATAATACTAACCAAAATAATAAACCAAAAATAAGATTAACCAAATAATAAGCTCTAAATTAGTAAAATAACAAACTTACATAATTATGTTACCCCAAATAATTGACAATATATTTTGTTGCCGACGTATAATCACGTACCATTTTTACTAAACATATGCTTATAATTTTTTTATGTATAAATCTCATACTAAATCCATTAAATACTCTATAAATACACTGAAAGCTCTCTGTACTCTCTTCACTCTCTTTACTATGTAATTCTACTTGTTTTAGGAGGGAATTTCGGGTGGGGGACTTTTAAACCCAAGCTTCTGCTGGGTCACGTGTTCTCGAAGAAGGAATGCTCCTGCATGCAAACATATTGACAACATGCATTTTTTTGTGTTGGTAAAAAATTGAAGGGAATCTCTGATAAGTTGTGCAGACTCTCTGAAGAAGCAAAGAAATCTCTGCGCCACCTGTAGCAACACGCAACCCCGTGTTAATAGAGGCTCACCACACATCCCTCTTCCCTGTAAAGTTGCTTCCATCGAAAGCAACACATGACCTGCATGTTGATGGGGGCTTGCCACGCATCTCTCTTCCTTGCAGAACCTGCTTCGACCTAAAACAACACGTAACCTGCATGTTGGCTCAGACAATGTTGCAGCTCCACAATCCTCTATAACACACCTTAATGGAATATAGCTGCATAACACACAAATATTTTTCATATTAAAAAAATTTCTCAATATTGCTTAAAATAATATTAACCAAAATAATTAAACTAAAAATAATATTAACCAAATAATACTCTTTAGATTAGTAAAAATAATAAACTTACGTAATTATGTTGTCCTAAATAGTTGATAATATGTTATGTTACCGACGTATAATCACGTACTATTTTTATTAAACACATGTTTATATTTTTTATGTATAAATCTTACAGTAAATTTACTAAATACTCTCTCTAAATACACTGAAAGCTCTCTGTACTCTTTTCACTCTATGTACTCTCTTCACTATGAGATTCTACTCGTTTGTGGAGGGGTGCTCGGGTGGGAAGACTTTTAAAGCCAAGCTTCTGCTTTGTCGCGTCTTCTCGGAGCAGGCGTGTCTCCTGCATGCAAACATACTGACAACAGGCATTCCCCTTGTTGGCCAAGAATCAAGGGGAATCTCTGAAAAGCTTCACAAATTATCTAAAAAAGCAAAGGAATCTATGTGCGACTTGCAGCAACACGCATCTCCCGTTTTGATGGAGGCTCGCCATGCATCCCTGTTTCCTGCAAAGCTGCTTCCACAGAAAGCAACATGTGAGACTAGGGATGTTTGCAGTGCGATTTGGTTCGATTTTTTAAAGAAAAGCCATCCGATCTAATTTTATATTAATAGTGTGGTTCGGTTTGGTTTGATTTTTTATTAAGAACATTCGAACCAAACCAAACCGGATTTAGGTTTGTTTGATTTTTCAGTTCATTCAAAAAATTTCATGTTAGTGTACCAATTCCACAAATTTTTCCTCTTTCCTGCACTAAGAATCAATTAACAAAATCCATCATTCCATGTTATTACCCAATTCAAAAATCAATAGAAAAATGATTCAATTTCAATTTAATTTGTTGCGTTTGTAGGAACTAAAAAATTTTTCGGTCACCTTGCTTCAAATTCCTTGAGGCTAGGCATTGTTTCTCCTTTCACATTCTATTCTTCCATATTGCTTAAAAAACTCAGAACAAACAACCCTAAACATGCAAACAATAATAAAAAAATAGAACCATAGCTTCAACTCTAAACCAAAATTATTACAAATCAAAATCAAGAACCCAACCATAGAATAAAGAACAATTCAACCAAGTGTTCATTACAAATTAATCAACAAGAAGCAGACTAAACTAGAACTAAAAAAAAGGAATAGAATCAGCACACAAAAAATCAAAACAAACCTAAGGCTTAGGCTCTATTACAGAGGACGATGAGATGACGACAGCAATGAACCAAAAACTAGAGAAGGAAGGACAGAGCGGCTTCAACGACGGAGAAGAAGAAACTGAATGGACGGCACGACTTCAACAACGAAGACGAAGGGGCTGGACAGATGACACACGACTTCAACAACGACAAACGAATTCAACGAAGGCCGTTCCGATTGTCGAAGATAAAAGACGCATGGAAAGGGAATCGCTCAATCACTTTGTGTGTGGATGTGTTGTGTGGTGTGTGCGGCAGCAGTGATGAACGAATGTGAAAGAGAAGAGTGTGAACAAGTGTGAGAGTGTGAGGGCTGTGTATCGCTATGTGTTAGTGTTAGGGTTAAGTTTGGTGAGGATAAGGATATTTAAGGGTTTATTATGCTGACCAGTTTGCTTTGGTTTATTATAGTTTTTTTTATCAAAACCAAACCGAACTGATGAAAAATAGCAAAAATTTAATTTTTTGGTTTTTTTAGTTATCGGTTGTTTTATTCAGTTTATCAGTTTTGTTTGGTTTGGATTGGTTTTGAACACCCTTGGCTCGGACAATGTTGCAACCTCACATTCCTGCATAACAGACCATGATGGAATACAACTGCATAACACACAAATGTTTTCCATATTAAAAATAAATTCTGAATATTATCGCATAAAATTCATAAAAATTAATCAAATACTTAATTACACTAATATTGCTTAAAATAATATGAACCAAAATAATTAAACTAGAAATAATATTAAGCAAATAATAATCTCAAGATTAGCAAAAAATGGCATGTTTCCTGCATGCAAACATACTGACAATATGCATTTTCCATGTTAGTCAAAAAATGAAGAAAATCTATGAAAAGTTGCGCAGATTCTCAGAAAAAGAAAAGGAATCTCTGTGCCACCTACAGCAACATGTAGGCCCCTGACGATGGAGGCTCGCCACGCGTCCCTCTTCCCTGCAAAAGCTGCTTCCACCTAAAGCAACTTGTAATATGCGTATTGGCTCAGACAATGTGGAGTTTACATAACACACCATATGGCATATAGCTACATAACACATAAATATTTTTCACATTAAAAATAATTTCTAAATATTATCACATAAAATCTATAAAAAATAATCAAATAATTAATTACACTATTTCTGCTAAAAATAATATCAACCAAAATAATTAAACTAAAAATAATATTTACAAAATAATAAGCACTAAATTAGCAAAAATAATAAACTTATGTAATTATGTTATCCCAAACAATTGACAATATGTTTTGTCGCTGACGTATAATCATGCAAAATTTTTCAAAACACACGTGTTCATGGGGACGCGCCATGCGCCATGCGCCCCTCTTTCCTACAAAAGCTACTTCGACATAAAGCGACACATAATTTGCATGTTGTCTCAGACAATGTTACAGCTCCATATTTTTACATAATATAATATGATGGCATATAAAGCTACATAACACACAAATGTTTTTCATATTAAAATTAATTTTTGGATATTATCACATAAAATCTATAAAAAAATTAATCAAATAATTAATTACACTAATATTGCTAAAAATAATATTAACCAAAATAATTAAACTAAAAATAATATTTACAAAATAATAAGCTCTAGATTAGCAAAAATAATAAACTTACGTAATAATGTTATCCCAAACAGTTGATAATATGTTCTGCTGCCGACGTATAATCACGCACCATTTTTACTAAATACACGTTTATAATTATTTGTGTATAAAGCTCACACTAAATCCACTAATTACTCTCTCTAAATACACAGACATCTCTTTGTACGCTTTTCTCTCTACTCACTCTTTTAACTATGTGATTCTACTCGTTTGAGGAGAGGAGCTTGGTTGGGGGTTTTTAAAGCCAAACTTCTACTGTGTTGCGTGTTCTCGAAGCAGGCAACTCTTCTGTAAGCAAACATACTAGCAACACTCATTTCCTATGTTGGTCCAAAAGCGAAAAGAATATTTGAGAAGTTGCGAATATTCTCCAAAAAAGCAAAGAAATCTCTGTGCTACCTGCAACAACACAACCCCAATGTTGATGGAGGCTCGTCACGCGTCCCTCTTACCTGCAAAAGCTGCTTCCACTGAAAGCAACATGCGACCTATGTGTTGATGGAGGCTCGCCATGTGTCCCTCTTCCCAGCAAAAGTTTCTTCCACCTAAGTCAACACGTAATCTGCGTGTTGACTCAGACAATGTTGCAACTCCACGTTCCTCCATAACACACTATGATAGATTATAGTTGTATAATGATAAACCACAATTTTATGATTTATCTTGTGCTAATTTGAGTAGTTTTTATCAAGTCTTTGCACATTTATTCATATGATTTGCACGATTTTACAATTTCTTCCCAGATTTTGTTCTATAATTGAAAACTTGCTTCCCAAGCCTTTAAATTGTGTATTTTAATGTCCTTTTATACCATTCGATGCCGTGATCTGTGTGTTCAGTGTTTTCAGGCTTTATAGGGCAGGAATGGCTTAGAGGATGGAAAGAAAGCTTGCAAAAATGGAAGGAACACAAGAAATAAAGGAGACAACCAGTGAGCATTAACGAACAGATCTTTGCTAGTAAAGAATTTTGTAAATAAATTCTCGTTGAAAGTATAGTTTCTAAACCAACAAAGAATCCTTTCATACAAAAACTTGTTTGTCACTTAAGCAAACCCAATAAAAATAAACCGAAGTATTTAAACCTTAGGTCGTCTCTCAAGGAATTGCAGGGAGGTGTATTTATTATTGGTTATAGAAGATTATCTTTTTGGGGTTTTTGAATAAGGAACAAGAAAAATAAATTGCAAGAAAGTAAATTAATAATTATGAAAACAGGACATTCTATCCTAGTTATCCTTATCAATTGTGATGAGAATTGTTCATTGCTCCCACTTAGTTAACCCTTACCGAATAAAGGAAAGTCAAGTGGACTAATCAATCTGATTTCTCAAGTCCTAGTCAACTCCTAAGGAAAGACTAGCTTTAGAGGGATCCAAATCAACTAACAAATTCCAATTATCAATCAACAAGGAGTTTGATAACTCAAGTGTCTCCGATTAATCAATTCAAGCTAAGAATGTAAAAGCTAAATTAAATTCATAAATATGAAATACCTCAAATTGCATTAAATAAAGAAATCAAATCTAACATGGAATTGCTAAACCAAATTGTCAACATGAAGTAATCAATAAGAGAAATAGATAAACTAGAATGCTAGAATAAATAAGAGTAGAACAGAAACTAAATTAAAGGAACATTGAACCTGGAATTGAGAATAAATAAACCTAAAACTAAGAGAAATCCCAAATCCTAAAACCTAGAGAGAGGAGAGAGCCTCTTTCTCTAGAAAACTACATCTAAAACCTAAAATTATGAATAATCAAATCATGCTGTGATTCTCCCATTCTGCAGCCTCTATTCTGTGTTTTTGGGCTTGAAATTGGGCCGAAAAGGAGCCCAAAAATTGCCCCCAGCACTTTATGCAACTTTCTGCACGTGGCGTCTGTCACGCGTACGCGTAGGTCACGCGTGCGCATCATTTGGCGATTTTCCTTGTCACGCGTATGCGTCAGTCACGCGTTCGCATCGCTCGTGTCCTGCGCTAGGCACACGTCCACGTCGTCCATGTGTGCGCGTCACTGCCAGTTTCTCAAAACTTCATTTTCTCGCGTTCCTTCCACTTTTGCATGTTTTCTTTCCATCCTCTAAGCCATTCCTGCCCTATAAAGCCTGAAAATACTTAACACACAAATCACGGCATCGAATGATAATAAAGGATACTCGAAATTAATATTTTAAAGGTCTAGAAAACATGTTTTCAACTATTTCACAGAATAAGGAAGGATTTGTAAAACCATGCAAATCACACGAATAAGTGAGTGAAGAATTGATAAAAACCACTCAAATTAGCACAAGATAAACCATAAAATAGTGGTTTATCAATCTTTCCACAATTAAATATTATCATGTTCTCATGCTAAATTCAAGAGAAACTGAAAAAGAGTGAAGGCAGAATGGTGGAATCTATGCAATGCAATCTATCTAAATGCAAGCTACCTATATGAATCATGCAATTCTAATTACTATCTACCTATATATATAAAGCTCATATGTGGTTAAATTGAGTCAAACTTTTCAAGGAATCATATATGCACAACCAAGGGTTAAATCATATTAAAACATATTCACAATTGAGTTGAGTTAATCAAAAGAGTTCACAACTTGCAAGACAAACAGTGATCAAACATGGACATGTGGAGATGAGCTATTGAACCCTCACTGGATTTGTATATGCACTCTAATCACTCACTGTTTGGGGTTAATCACTCTACTCTTCTCTAGTCATACTTCCTAAGACTTTGTTCTTCATCTAACCAATCAACAAATATTTAATGTACACATGCAAACATCATGAGGTCTTTTCAAGGTTGTAATGGGGTCAAGGCAAAGGTGATGATATATGTATGGCCAAGTGAGCTATAAATTGAATCCTTGATTAGTCTAAGTTCTCACCTAACATATACATACTCTATATAACTCTAAAATTATGCCTAACTACCCAAATTTCCCACTTTTGTATCACATACTCATGCATCAACTTTTCTTTTAATTTGTATCACATATGCATTGATCTTTTACTAAACTTAATACTGGGGTAATTTTGTCCCCTTATTTATTTATTTAATTATAGGAAATTTTTTTTTGAAAATAAACATAACATATCAATGCACATAGTATTTTAATTATTTTGGTCTCACATGAGCATGCACCCAAATTCCAAATATTTTGTAAATTCAACACTTTCCTATCAACCCAAGTTCCTACGGTTCCCCACACTTAATTGACAGACAATCTCTATTTTAAGCTAACCAAAAATTCAATTTGGGGTAATTAAATTATTTTTCTTCTTAAGGCTAGTGATGTGATAAAATACAAAATAAATGGGATTAAAAGGCTCAAGGTGGCTAACAAAGGTGATTAAAAGGGTAGGCTATTTGGGGTAAGTGAGCAAAAATCAAATAATGGCCTCAATCATATGCAAGTATGTAAATACACTAAATAGTGGACATATAGAAGGAACAAAGTAAAGTCTGCAATCATAGTGAAGAAACACACAGGAATAAGATATTATGGCTAAATAATGTAACCATGCAATTAAGCTCAAAAACTCACGGGTTGTGTGTGTGTGTGTGTGTGTGTTTTTTTTTTTTTTTTTTTTTTTTCTCAAAAAACATTTTTCATTCATTTATCAACGCACATGGTTTAAGATTCGATGCATGAGTATGCACCCAATTCCCAAATATGTAAATATAAAACACCCTTTTATCCCAACCCAATGTTTCCAACTTTATATATATATATATATATAATATATATACTAAGTGGATTGTTGTGATTATGAAAAACTTAAAATTTCTAGTTTACTCTCTATTTTGAATTAAACCAAATTCTCATATGCTAAAAGAGTAAGCTAAACTTAATAATCCATATTTTTTTCTATATCACAACTAATAAACTAAGAGTGCGATTTAAGCTTAAATATCTAAGATATATACAGCCCAAAGTGCAAAATGTAATAAAGTAGAAATAAAAAGAAGTACAGTAAAAGAAAATGTGCAAGTACTGAAAGGAAAATAAGATAAAATAAAATAAAATAAAATAAAAATACAAGAATGAAACAAAATAGGATGAAAAGGGTCTGAAATAGTTTACCAAAATAAAATTCGCCAGAGATGGTGACCTCCCCACACTTATATCATAGCATCGTCCTCGATACTCAGTCAAGCCGGGTGTGAAGGGTTATTGCCATCTGAGGGGTGTGCGACTGCTGGCTCTGTGGGCTCTAGCAGTGTAGGAGCCTATGGCTCTGCCTGTATAGGGGCCTGGGGCTCTACCTGTATAGGGGCCTGGGACTCCTCCTGCTGTGTCTGCTGAGGCTCCTCCTGCTGTGCTTTCTGAGGCTCCCCCTATTGTGCCTGCTGAGGCTCCTCCTCCTGCTCATCCGCCTCCTCCTCAGAGGGCTCTAATGGTGTGTCAGACTCGGAGGGGATGTTAGTATGTCCCGACCTGATCATCGGCTTTAGATGCTCGTAGCGTCGCTTACTGCGACGCTCAGACCACTCATAACGCCGCTGGTTGCGGTGCTCCATCTGATCCAGGCGCTCAAAGAGGCGGTGCACTAGGAGGTAGATGGGCTGGGAAGCAGAAGATGGTGCTGTGGGTGTGGGTGGTGCAGCAGGTGCTGAAGGTGCTGCAGAGGATGTGGCTGCATCAGCGGAGGCAGTAAGAGAATGAGGTCTGTGGCCCAGAGCTTCGAACCTCTTACCGTGTGGGATAATCTTCTTGCGGTCGGCAGCTGGTGACTTCTCATCCTCAAGCTCCCAGGGTACCTCAGCCTGGTGGGCCATCTGGGTAATCAGATAGGGGAATGGCAGAGTGCCTCAAACATAAACCCTAGCCATGTACTGCCGGATGAACCGTGGAAGGTATAGGTCCTTGCCTTCCATAACGCACCAGATGAGAATTATCATAGCAGCTGGCACCTCTGTCTTGTGAGTGCTCGGCATAACATAGTTGCTCAGGATTTGTTGCCATAGCCGAGCCTCATCATTAAGATAAATAATCTTGATGCCCTTTGAATTTACCGTCGACTTACCCATAGCCCAGGGAATAGCAGGATCAATGGCTATGTTGCGCTTCACAGCCTCCTAATCAAAGCTCATAAATCGGAGGGACTCCTCAGCCTTCTGATAACCGTCTGGCTCGTCTAATTTAGGCAAAAAATGGAGGATATCTTCTATGGCCTCCTCAGTAACCAAGATCTATTTTCCTCTTAGCTGTACTACATCCAGGGTTGTTTTGTAATAGTTGCAGTAGAATTCACAGACCCAAGATGTGTTTACCTCTGTCAGATTCCTCTCTAGAAAGAACCAACCTCTCTATTTGATTTGTTCTGCAGTGTACTGCTGTAATGCAGGTGGAATTCTGAGAGTCCTTTCTAGATAGAGGTGCCTCTTTTCAGCAAAGACCGAAATTTTAGTTCACAGTAGAGGTTTGCAAATTTAACCGGGTCAGAAGTAGGCACTAATTGATCTTCTTTTTCCTGTAGAGTGAAATTCTTCTTATGCCAGGAATCATCATGTACAATATCTGACAGAGCGACAGACGACTGTCCTCTTTTTCGTTTACCCGTGCCGGCTTTAGCCTTGCCTTTCCCTTTGGGATCAGACATCCTGAAAAACAGAAATACCAGGATACAATTTATCAAACTAAAGTAGAAAAACAGGAAGGCAAATAGTATGCAAGCAATATAAGCAGTAGATGGGAAAAAGAGGAATGAAAGCCAAAGCATGATGTAAGTCAGAAAGATATAGAATTTTGGACTGAATGCAAGGTAAAATTCAAAGAATTCAATCAGAAATCACAATCCAAAAACTATTAAATGAATTGCAGAATGCTTGTTTGTCAAGAAACAACAATAAACATGCCTTGAAAGGGGTGAAAGGAGTTAGTGTAAAACTAAGAGAGAAGTTAGGAAGTTAAGAAAGTCAAAAGTTAAAAAGGAAAGTTAAAATTAGTGGCATGATGCTGTAGTTCCTAGCAAACAGAAGTTCATAAGATTGAAGAACAAGCAACTCATGTTCAAGCAAGGAATGCAGATTATGGATGATAAATCAGGTAGTAAAGAAAGCACAAAGAGAAATACAATCATCAACAATGCAATCCAATTGAGAAGGGAACCAATTGGAATAGGAATGGTAGCCCAGCATCTCATGAAATGGCCTTGGTTTGAACTAAATAAAGCATAATGTCAAAAGCACTAAAGCTAATTTATGAGTGAAACTTAAATAAAACAGTGTTTCAGAAAAAAATTGGGCAGCATTCTGGCAGTAAAAGGGGCGTTCCTGAAAAATCAAACAGCATAATAATGCAAGCAGTAGCAATTTCAAACAGAATTAGCAGCTTATACGAATCTCAGAACAAGTTAGACAAAACCAGCAAGTAATATGGCATTGAGCAAAAATTTCAATCAAGACAAACTCAAGGCAGAATATCAACCAAAACAACAGCAGAACACTGAAGTAATCAACAATCAAGCATGGTTGAGTTTAAAGATACAAGTGTGAAATTGAAATAGAAATTGAAATGGAAGCACTTGATGAAGCAAAGGAAATTTCAGAAAAGCAGCAACATGCAACGTTCAATAAGCCAACAATTTCAATCAGCACATGAAGTACAATACATGGCAGCAGCATGAAGACGGGGTAGTTCATTTGACTCAGACATTATAAATTATAAGAAAGTAATAGGCTAGGCCTAAACTCAGTTTATCAGTAACCATTACAGCACGAAAACCATATGTAAATTCAGAAAAATGTAGCAATTGAGCCAATCCAAAACAGTAATTGGCAGTTATATGCAATTAGCCTGGCGCATCAAATTCAGAAAGCAATCAATAATAAGGGGTATGAATGCAAGGAATTAAGCTCACTAAATCAACAAGGAAAAGCAAATCGCAACAAGAATGCAAATTTATATGAGTTTATATAAGCATTGGTATCAAACAATTAAGACCAGATGAAGTAAAACAGTATCGAACAGCAATGAAACAACAGTGAATAGCAACATCAACAGCCAAGCAATTGTGAAAAATGGATAATTCAAACAGCAAGAACGGAGCACTTATCAGACCTAAATCCTCTAACCACAACCTAGCTACCTAACCACCTAGAATCCACTACGAAGCATACATATCTAACTAACCTAAATTGAACAGAATGTAAATTATGCGAACTGAATAACTTGAATAGAAAAGAGTGGAAAACGCAGAGAAGAAAGCAGCAAAACCTAGGTAGGTAGTGATAAAATTGGAAACGAGGTGGGAAGGGGGTGGTACGACGGCAAGGCGGTGGCAGACGACGGCTTTGGTGCTGTCCGTGGCGGCCTTGGGGCGGCGGGAGGTTGAGAGGGAGAATAGGGGGAAGAAGAGGAGAAGAAAGGAGGAAGGGGGAGGGGTGAGCGACGGCGGTCTAGAAACGCCAGACGGAGCGGTGGTGGGAAGTGGGTGGTGGCAGTGGGGTGTGGTCGGCAATGGAGGGTGGAGGGGAGGAGAGGGAGAGTTGGAGAAGAGAGGGGAAGAAAACACGTGAGCGAGGCTAGGGTTCTCGCGTCAGGGGGTTTTAAAATTTAAATCCACGCGTACGTGTCATGGACGTGAACGCGTGAGAAGGGATAAGTGGAGATAATGCGTACGCGCGCGGCACACGTACACATCGTCTAGATTTGTGCTAAACGCACGAGTCTAGCATCGTTTTGGTGCAACTCTCTGTTCCATTTGAGGGGGCAAAAAATTTGCAAGCGACGCATGCGCGTTGCACACGCCCACGCGTGGTGTGTTAAAATGAAATTGACGCGTACGCGTCATGGATGCGTACGCGTGGGCCAATTTGTGCCTATAGCACACTAGCCGCACGATTCCAGCCTAACTTTCTGGTCGTTGGACGGAGACGCCGATTGGGGATCGACGCCCATGAGTGGCTTTCGCGCACACGTGGTGTGGCTCTCTCTTCTCTCTTTTTTTGATGAATATGCAGTATGCAGGATGCAAAATGCAGATGCAGATATTATGTATGAACACTAAGAAAAATAGAAAAATAAAACTAAGAATAAAGCAAAACAAAATAAGACTAAGACTGAAAAAGAACGATCATACCATGGTGGGTTGTCTCCCACCTAGCACTTTTAGTTAAAGTGCTTAAGTTGGACAATTGGTGAGCTCCCTGTCATGGTGGCTTATGCTTGAACTAATCCAGGAATCCCCACCAATGTTTGCGATTCCAATAACCTCCGGGGTCTGACGAATGGATTTTTGACGGTTTAGAATTTCACAAATGAAATCTCGTTGCAAGTATAGTTTCTAAACCAATCACTAATCCTTTCATACAAAAAGTTGTTTGTCACTAGTACAAACCCCTAGGTCCCAAACTAGGCATATAAAGCTTTCGAGCAAGTTGAAGCAAGTGACAAAACTCCAGGAGTGTTGATTATCAGAATAAATTCCAGGATCCCAGACCTTGCTTTTGCACCCGTCTTCACTCTGATCTACATTACTCCAACCGGGTGGTACGCAATCTGAATTCCCACTAAGATACCCAAATATCTTCCGAGACCCATTCAATCGAGCTCTATACCAATCCTTGTACTTCAATTTGGAGTGTGGAACCTTATTGAACCTTGCATGCCAACTCCTATCACTAACCATCTTCCTCTTACTCTTAAAGCCACAAAGAGCTCTAAGCTGACTGATAAACCCATATTTCATGAGTTCTTTTGTGCTTAATTAGAGTGATTTATTCAACTCTTCACCTACTTATTCACATTAATTGCATGGTTTTACTTTCCCTTCGCAAACCGCGAAGCAAAGGATCGCCTAAAGGAAACAGTAATTAAGTTTCAAACAACCATTCAACAACTGGAGCAAGCACTAATTCAATGGGCCACTAGGCGCTCAAATATACAAGGATCAACCACAGTCCCATGTGGATAGCCCGATGAAGAGCGTAGCATGAAAGAAATACTAGAGACTCCAGTGGACAAGACAGAGAATGAATTCGTACTAGAACAAGTGGAAGAAGCTGTCATTGTTCAAGAAGAAGAGTTGGTTGAAGATCTAGGTGATGCTGAACTTCCTTGGGAATCCAGAATTGAGGAAAACTCCATCCAAGATGCCACAGTTGATGCTCAGGAGGATACCGTACAATCTCCAAGGCAAGTCGTTTACAAAGAATCAGACGGAATAATCCAAGAAGCAAATTTCCTTGATGATGACAGTCACAAGTTTAGTTCTCCTAGTGGTGAACTTGCGTCCGCAAGTGAATTCTCTGAGATCGAAGAATCTTCTCCAAGTGAATATGAAGATGATGCGGAGGTAGATTTNNNACCACCCATGCGACCGCGTGAAGCGTGATATATATATATATATATATCGGCGTAAGGATCCAACGAACAGAAAGTTGGGCTGGAATCGTGCGGCCCTTGTGCGTTTCGCACAAATTAGCCCACGTGATCACATGCCCATGCGATCACGTCACTTACCCAATACCAATCCCACGCGATCGCGTGAGAGACGCGATCGCGTCGCATGGATTGCACATCACCCCAAAAGGAGACAGAGAGTTGTGCTAAAACGGCGCTGGAGTCGTGCATTTAGCACAACTTCCAGCGACGCGATCGCGTGACCCATGCGATTGCGTCACCCTTCTTTCCCCCCTCTCATGCGATCGCACACCCCACGCGATCGCGTCACTCCCATTCTCGTCCCAACCACGCGACCGCGTGCCCCACGCAGCCGCATGGATTCGAAAATATAACCCCCCAGCCCGCGAACCCTATCAGTCGCGAGCCCCCTCCCACCCCCAACCCTCTTCTCCCCTTCTTCTATCACCAACCCAAAACCCTCGCCGCCACTGCCCCCTCAGCCACCACCGCGTCGCCGTGCACCACCACCGCGCCGGATGCCACCGCAGCCACCTTCTTCCCTGTTCCACCCCTTCCACTTACCAGGTTCCGCAACACGCAACCTTTTTATCCGTTCGTCACTTTTCTGTATTTTTTTATTCCGTTTATGTTCATAATTAGGATAGCTAGACTTGCATGTTGTAGTGGATTTTTAGGTTGTTAGGTAGCTTAGGCTGTGGTTAGTGAATCTAGGTCTGTTTACTTGCACTGTTCTTACTTCTGTTCTATCCTATGTGCAAATCTGTTGCTGCTATAATTATGATTCATATGCTGCTCTCTTGTATGTTGCTGCTGTTTACATTGAGTTTTTATGTTTATTTTATATCTATGTACATGCAGCTTGCTTTCTTTTAATTCATATGAACTGATATGATTGCTGTTTATTTTCCGGGACAGTTCAATTTTAGCCGGAATACTGCCCAAATTTTTTTTGAAAATTGTTTTCATTCTTGTTTTGGTTTGGCAACTCTGTTTTACTCTACCCCCCCAAACCATTTCATGAATGCTAAGGGCCACTTTCTTATCCTCTTTTGCTTTCCTGGTTCATAACATGCATTTGTGATTCACTGATTCCAATTTCTGATTTCTTTATTTCTATTCGAATCAGCATCACCCTATTTTCTTTATTCAATTATGAGTACTTCTATTCTTACCTGTGAATCCTTGTTATATAGAATTTTTCTATGCCACTTACCTTCCTAACTCACTAATTTTAATTTACTAATTTCTTTTTTCAAATCCTAACCATACTAACCCTTTTGATCTCTTTTCTGATTATTTTCAATTTCCTCTAACTTTCTAACCATGGCATATTGCTTATTTTTTTTCCATTTAACATAATTCAATCACATCTCATATACTCATTTTCCTTATTCTATTCCTCCCTTACCGCTTTGAGTTTCCTTTGTTTAAATTGCCTATTTGCTTTCCTATTTTTTTATCCATTCCTGGTTTTCTGTTTTTCAGGATGTCTGCCTCACAGAGGAAAGGTAAAGGCAAGGCTACTAAGGCTACTAAGAGAGGAGATTCCTCCCAGTCCATCATTTCTCTAATGCACGATTCCTCATGGCGGGAGAAGAATTTCACACAGCAGGAAAATTATATGCCTCGTTTTATCCGGCATTATATGGCCAGGGCCCACGTCCGAGGCACCCTCCCCTTTCCTTACCTGGTTACACGGCTAGGCCGTCAGGCTGATGTGCCTTGGGAGGATGCCGATGAGCGACCACCAGCAGCGGACTGCAGGAAGATCATCCCGCACCGCAGGAACTTCCTTGCCTTGGGCTACAGACCACCACCTGTCACTGCTACTGATGAGACAGCCCCTCTGTCTGCTAGACCCTCTTCATCCACAGCTGCCCCAGCTGCCCCTGCTGCCACCACTGCACCTCCACCCGCCTCTGAGCCAGTTTATCGCCTCGTGCACCGTCTTTTCCGCCAGCTTGATCAGATGGAGCGCCATAACAGGCGCCTGTATGAGAGATTGGAGCGCCGCAGCAAGCGACGCTATTCCCATCTAAAGCTGATGATCAGACAGGGCGCCGACATCCCCTCCGAGCCCGACACCCTTTCAGAGCCATCGGAGGAGGAGGAGGATGAGCACGAGGAGGAGACTTATTCCCAGGTGGAGACTCATCAGCAGGCAGCTGATGAGAGGATAATTTATACGCTTTTTGGCATTATTTTTAGTATGTTTTTAGTAGGATCTAGTTACTTTTAGGGGTGTTTTCATTAGTTTTTATGTTAAATTCACATTTCTGGACTTTACTATGAGTTTGTGTGTAGTCCGGTAACATCAGTGCCAGATTCCCTTTTGATCCGGCAACAGCACCAAGTTTTTGGCGCCGTTGCCGGGGATTGTTCGAGTTTGGACAACTGACGGTTCATCTTGTTGCTCAGATTGGGTAGCTTTCTTTTCGTTTTCTTTTCAAAAATCTTTCAAAAAAATCTTTCAAAATTTCTCTTTTATTTTCGAAAAAAAAAATGTTTTCAAAAATTTATTCAAAATTTTCAAGAATGAATTCTAGTATTTCATGAAGCATGTGAAGCCTGGCTGGCTGTAAAGCCATGTCTAAATTCATTTGGACTGAGGCTTGCAATTTGTTATCAAGAGCAAATTAGTTGTTGCTCATCCACCTGCTGCTGATCCATGATCATCTGCTGAAGCTTGGCTGGCCATTGGCCATGTCTAGTGTTTTGGACTGGAGCTTTCTTTGAAAGCTTGGCTGGCTAGTGAGCCATGTCTAATTCCTGGACTGAAGCTTTAGACTAAGAAAGCAAGATTCCTGGAATTCATGTTAAAAATTTTGGAATCCTTATTTTTTTCTTTTTCATATTAATTTTCGAAAAATAAAAAAAAAATTTAGAAAATCATAAAAATAAAAAATATTTTTGTGTTCTTGTTTGAGTCTTGAGTCATATCATAAGTTTGGTGTCACTTGCATATGCATCTTGCATTTTTCGAAAATATCATGCATTCATAGTGTTAAGTGTTTTTCTCTCGTGCATCATAAAAATTCAAAAATAAAAAAAAAATATCTTTCCCTTTTTCTCTCATCAAATTCGAAAATTTGGATTGACTTTT
>NC_029785.2:108612216-108613975 GCF_000816755.2 Arachis ipaensis | reverse complement strand
ACAATTTCGTGCACCAGCAGCCACAGAGCAGACTGCCCCGCATCAGGAGGTTATGCCCCAGATTGAGGCTGCAGATCCGGAGATCCCGATCCAGTCTGTCTCCCCTCTACAGCAGCCAGACTCTCAGCCCACCACCGCCACAGAGACCCCAGCTACCATCCCTACCAGTGATGACACTCCTTCACAACCGGCTTGATTGAGCATCGAGGACGATGCTTCATTTTAAGTGTGGGGAGGTCGCCATCTCTGGCGTTTATTTTGGTGAACTACTACATATTTTTTTTTATTTTGGATATTTTTCTGTATTTTTCTCTTTTTCTTTTATTGTTATTTTCTGAGTACTTATACATTGCTACTTGTGTATTTTACTCTATTTTCTGCATTTTGCATTTTTTTTGTTCATATTTTAGTTATTTAGCTCATTTTAGTCATTTAGTTTAGTTTGCAATTCTGATTTATTAGTGGATTAATTAGTATAGTTTACCCTTTTTTAACATAAAGATAGCATATTTTAAATAGAAAAATATAAAAAGGAAGTAAACTAGAAACTTTAACAGAATCAAAACAACCCACACCTTGTATATATAGCATTACATGTTAGTTGACAACATTTCATCAAGGAGGAACATTAAAACTTTAAAAGCTACCCTAAATAATTATTTTTCAAGAGAATAATGGGAATTTTTAACTAAACCTGCATACAATATATGAATGATATATGATGCTTGAGTTAGAGAACACACAGCCTGTGAGTCTTGAGCTTAAATTGTATGGTTGCATTCAAACCATAATTTCATTTCTATGTGTTACATTTCTTTTTTATTCTGATGTTCTTTCCTTTGCTTTAATCTATATGTCCAATTATAGAATATAGAATAGATACATACCAAGAGAATGATTGAGGCCATCATTTGATTTTAGCTCACTCACCCCAAATCAGCCTACCTTTTACATCACCCTTGTTAACCCCCTTGAGCCTTTTAAAACCCCTTTATTCTATTTAGCCAAATTACTAGCCTTAAGCAGAAAAACAAAGGAAAATCCCAAGTGAATCCTTAGTTAGCTTAAGATAGAAAATTATGAATAGAGTTAAATGTGGGAAACCTTTTGGGAACATGGGGAATAGAAACAAAAGGGTAGAGAAGTAAAAGGGAATAAAATAAAATTTGGGAAGCATACTCATGAGAAAATCTAAGTGATTCAATTATCATGTGTATTAAAAAAAAAATTATTTTTCAGCATCTAAATAAAAGGGGATACAAAAAGAAATTTTCCGATGAAAACAATGCACATGGAATAAAAATAAAAAGTGAAACATGAGCATGCAACAATAAGTGGGAAATATGGGAAAATAGGTAAAGGGATTTTATTTTACTACATATGTATGTTAGGTGAGATCTTAGTCTAATTAAGGATTCACTTATTAGCTCACTTAACCATATACATAAATCCTTACCTTTACCTTGGCCCCATTACAACCTTAATTAAGACCTCATGACTTTTTGGTATGACTATATTCTGTAATTGTTGATTGGTTAGATAAAAAACAAAGTTATAGAAAGTAAGAATAAAAAGAAAAATAGAGTGAATAAACCCAATAAACACTGAGTGACTAGAGAGTAAACACAAAAACCAGTGAGGGTTCAACAACTCATCAACATATATCTGTGCTTAAAATTTACTAATTATTTTGCAAGTTTGTACAATGTTTTCTTTCCCATCTCATTTGCTAAAATGCTTTATTATTTAAGGGTTAGCT
>NC_029785.2:108561753-108612153 GCF_000816755.2 Arachis ipaensis | reverse complement strand
TTTAAAAATTAATTATTTTAATTACCTTTATTTCCGTTCGATGCCGTGATTAGTGTGTTGAGTAGTTTTAGATTTTCCAAGGCAGAATGACTTAAAGGATGAAAAAGGAAACATACTAAAATGGAAGGAGAAAGCAAAACGGAGCTTTAAAGAAACTGGTATCCACGCGATCGCATGGATGACGCGATCGCGTGCCAAGCACAAATCAGCAGCGACGCGGCCGCATGACTGACGCGACCGCGTGGCAAGGAAAAGCTCCGAAGGACGCGACCGTGTGACCCATGCGGACGCGTGACAGAGGCCACACACCAGAAATTACAGAATACGCCCCCAGCGAATTCTGAAGCTCTTTTTGGCCCAGATCCAAGTACAGACAGCATAGACCAGCCTTGCTAAAAGTTGCTTTACAGTTATTATTTATTCTTAATTGCCATTTAATTCACTCGTCATTTAAATTACTTGCTTCTCACCTTCTAAACCCCGATTACAACCTTTATAGCCAATAATAAGAACATACTTCCTCGCAGTTCCTTGAGAAGACGACCCGAGGTTTGAATACTCGGTTAACAATTTTTAAAGGGGTTTGTTACTTGTGACACCCAACACGTTTGTATGAAAGGACTTTTGAAGGTTTAGAAACTATACTTGTAACGAGGATTTATCCGCAATTTTCTCGACCACGCAAAAGTTCTCTCATCACTGACCATCTGTTTCAAGCAAACTATATTCAAGTGGGAAAGTAAAGATAAAGGCTAAGGATTTTACCCACTTGAAGTTTGTATTGGGTGGTAATGGCCTTGGGAGAGGTGTTTCCAGTGGTCTTTCAAGCTCTACTCCCTTGTATTCGTCTGTGAATTCTTCCACCTCCTTGCAACCCTCTTCAATTGCAACCACGTCTTGATCAAAGTCTTCTACTTCTTCCTCGTCACTCAAGTCATAAGTTGGAGGTTGAAAAAAGTCTACCTCCACATCATCTTCATATTCCCTTGGGGAAGGTTCTTCAAGCTCAAGGAGTTCAATTGCGAATGCAGGTTCATCACTAGGAGAACTTGATTCATGATCATCATTACCAAGGGAATTTGCTTCTTGATCTATTCCGTCCAGTTCTTCATAAGGTATATGCCTTGGAGGGTGTGCACTATCCTACTTAGCATCAATTTCAAACTTCTTGGTGGAATTCTCTACGACTCTCGATTCCCATGGAGGTTCAGCATCACCTAGATCTTCAACCACTTCCACCTCTTCTCTGGCAAGCGTAACTTCTTCCAATTCTTCCAATACAAAGTCATGCCTCTCACTGTCCACCAGAGTTTCTGGTGTCTCCTTCATGCTACGTTTTTCATGAGGCTCCCCACGTGAAGCCATGGGGTTCCTTGAGTATCCAAACGTTAGGAGGCTAATCGATTTATCGCTTGCTCCAATTGGTGAAGAGTTGCATGAAATTGATCCACTGTTTCCTTGAGACGATCCTTTGATTCTCGTTCCGCTCGGATTGCATGATTAAGATCATATGGCTCTTCGGTTGATGGATATGGACATGGAGTATATGGAGGTGGTGGTTCTTGGGAGTAATTGGGTTAAAATTGGGGTGGTCCCATATATTGTTCATATGGCTCATAAGGTGTTTGGTATGGTGGATGATGGTTCGGGTCATATGAAGGTGTTTGGTAGTAAGGGGCTGGTGAGTATGGTGGTTCAAAGTTATGTTGAGGAGGGGGTTCATAGGCATATGGTGGGGCTTGTTGGTAACTAACTACAAGGGAGTCCATCATATTCATCATCTTGGTACGCACCCTGGAATGACTCTTGACCATAGTAATTTGGCGGAGGGTGGTTGTCACGAAGAGGTCCACCACAACTATTGTCTTGGTATGCATCATAGAATGCTTGTTGGTTATAGCTCATTGGAGGGAGTTTTTGCCAAGAGGGTTGATCAAATCCTTGTGGCTCCTCCCATCTTTGATTGTTCCAACCTTGATGCATGTTCTCACTTCTCAGTATAGCGTCCACTCCCTGCAACATAATTTGAACTAGACTCATAGCCAAAGGGGTGAGGATTCATAGTAGCAAGTAAAAATAAAAACTAAAAAAAATTAAAGAAAATAAACTCCTAAAATATAGCAACGGCGCCATTTTGACGAACGGATCTTTGCTAGTAAAGAATTTCGCAAATAAATTCTCGTTGAAAGTATAGTTTCTAAACCAACAAAGAATCCTTTCGTACAAAAACTTGTTTGTCACATAAGCAAACCCAATAAAAATAAACCGAAGTATTCAAACCTCAGGTCGTCTCTCAAAGAATTGCAGGGAGGTGTATTTATTATTGGTTATGGAAGATTATCTTTTTGGAGTTTTTGAATAAGGAACAAGAAAAATAAATTGCAAGAAAGTAAATTAATAATTAAGAAAACTCTTAGCAAGGTATGAAAACTGGACGTCCTATCCTAGTTATCCTTATCAATTGTGATGAGAATTGTTCATTGCTCCCACTTAGTTAACCCTTACCGAATAAAGGAAAGTCAAGTGGACTAATCAATCTGATTCCTCAAGTCCTAGTCAACTCCTAAGGAAAGACTAGCTTTATAGGGATCCAAATCAACCAGCAAATTCTAATTATCAATCAACAAAGAGTTTGATAACTCAAGTATCTCTAATTAATCAATTCAAGCTAAGAATGTAAAAAGCTAAATTAAATTCATAAATATGAAATACCTCAAATTGTATTAAATAAAGAAATCAAATCTAACATGGAATTGCTAAACCAAATTGTCAACATGAAGTAATCAATAAGAGAAATAGATAAACTAGAATGCTAGAATAAATAAGAGTAGAAGATAAACTAAATTAAAGGAACATTGAACCTGGAATTGAGAAGAAATAAACCTAAAACTAAGAGAAACCCCAAATCCTAAAATTTAGAGAGATGAGAGAGCCTCTCTCTATAGAAAACTACATCTAAAATCTAAAATTGTGAATAATCAATTCATATTGTGATTTTCCCATTCTGCAGCCTCTATTCTGTGTTTTTGGGCTTGGAATTGGGCCGAAAAGGAGCCCAGAAATCGCCCCCAGCGCTTTCTGCAACTTTTTGCACGTGGCGTTTGTCACGCATACGCGTAGGTCACGCGTGCGCGTCATTTGGCGATTTTCCTTGTCACGCGTATGCGTCAGTCACGCATACACGTCGCTCGTGTTCTGCGCTAGGCACGCGTCTGGGTCGTCCATGCGTGCGTGTCACTGCCAGTTTCTCAAAACTTTATTTTCTTGCGTTCCTTCCACTTTTGCATGTTTCCTTTCCATCCTCTAAACCATTCCTGCCCTATAAAGCCTGAAAACACTTAACACACAAATCACGGCATCGAATGGTAATAAAGGGTAGTCGAAATTAACAGTTTAAAGATCTAGGAAACATGTTTTCAACTATTTTACAGAATAAGGAAGGATTTGTAAAACCATGCAAATCACACGAATAAGTGAGTGAAGAATTGATAAAAACCACTCAAATTAGCACAAGATAAACCATAAAATATTGGTTTATTAAGCATCGACGCGCACGCATGGCTTACGCATACGCGTACGTTGCGACTTCACCAGTCCACGCGTATGCGTCTCTCACGCGTACGCGTGACCCTGCAAATCGGTGTAAATGGGTGTATGGCCAGAGAGTTATGCTGGTGTGGGGCTGGAACCGTGCTGGGAGCACAAGTCCTATCACGCGTACGCGTCCCTGACGCGCACGCGTCGTTTAAAATTTTGGAACATGTGCGTCTTTGACAGAAAGTTGTACGTGCGCGAGGCTGCCTTCACGCCAATTGCACAACCCATGTCACGTGTACGCGTCCCTGATGGGTACGCGTCGCTTGAAAATAGCACGATCCTTGCGTATGCATGCCGTACGCGTATGCGTCGCATGCGACGTACAACTAAAACACCTCTGCGCCTGATTTCAAATCATCCACCCCTCCAATCCTTCTTTTCAATCCTAATTATTTCTTCCTTCTTTCTTTCTTCTCCCTTATTCTTTCTTACTTTCTATTACTTTCTTCTTTCCTTTTTTATCTTCTTCATCAAGGTTCTTTTCTTCTTCCCCTTTTACTCTTCATTATTACTTTAATTTATGTTTCCTTCTTCTTTATTTTTTTTTAATTTCATTATCTAGGGTTTCTTTTTCTTTCTTCTTCTATGTTGGTGTTGGAATTTTATTTTGGTATTAGAGTACTATAATGAAGCTTGTGGATATTATGAGGAGTGATTTGACAATTGATATCTTACTTTGTCTCTCATATACATTTGGATTATATTATTTTCATTCCTACTTTAACTTGCACGTGTTTGTGAAAAGGCACCTATGGCATTTTAAACTCTATTTTGTTTTATTCTTTTACTTGAATGCCACTTTTTCACAACACTTGTCCTCCAATTGTATTTGGAATTATCATTCACAGTTGTCATCATTACAATTGCTCTTTTATTTGGCACCTTTATTACTTGATGCTTGAGTTATGCTTCTCATGCCTGTTACTGGCATGTTTTTACCCTCTTGCATCTTATTATTCTGAATTGCCTACCTAATCTTAATTGATGTCTTACCTACATCTTGTAGCTACCATGTATTTGGGCTATCATCTTTCCTTTGGCATTCATTATCACTTGGAATTTTCCCCCTTCCGGTTCTTTAATTATCTATCTTTAATATTCTTCCTTTTCTTTCTTCCTTAGGCATGGGTACCAAGAAAGGAAAAGAGAAGGCCACTGACAAGACATCAGCAAGGAGAGGAACCAAGAGAACACTGGCAAAAGCACTTCCACCTACCAGTGTAAAGCCACCAACAAAGCGGGTGAAGAGGATCATCAAGGTTGATGAATCAGAGAAAGCCTTTTCCGCCTGAGACTCCTTATGGTTTGCTAACCGTTATTACGAACAGATGTTCCCCATCCTAGCTGAGAGGAACTACAACAATGAGCATCTGTTCATTGTTCCAACACACTTTGTTGATTTTGTGGAGCCCCGGATAGAGAGGAGACAGTGAAGATTTTTGAGGAGGCATCCGCGAGAGACCAACTTATCATAGGTCGTTGAATTCTACTCAAACTTCCACTTGCCCACTCTGCAGACTGTCTACGTTCGTCATCAGCAAGTCCCTGTCTCCGAGAGTGTCATACAGAGAGCACTAGATCTTTCACCTAGTCCAGAGGGATGGGACGCCTATCAAGAGGCCTTTTTCAAGCGTCAGACATACCAGTTCGACTAGAATAGCGTCCTTGGTGTCATAGCACAACCTGGCAGTAAATAGATCTACGGACAGCATAGGACTCGACCTAAGAGCATCTCAGCCCAGTCACTCACCCTGGAGGCTCGCGTGTGGGCATAAATTATGTCCCACTATGTATTTCCGAGCACTCACGAGTCGACCTTCACAGCAGACATGGTTGTTCTCATCTGGTGCATCCTGACAGAGCAACCCCTCAACCTGCCCCGACACATTTAGGCTGCCATGGGACACGTACAGATAGCGGGTAACCTGTCTTTCCCCACCTTGGTTTCAGATTTGGTCTCTGCAGCGGGTGTGTCCTCTCGGACAGGCGACACGAAGATCATGATCCCTAGAGTCGACCAGTATGTCCTGAATGGGAAGTACATCAGACCGCCAGTTCCCTCTGCAAGCCGGCCTGCATGTCCATCTTTGGATACCCCTCCCTCCTCCACTCCACCATCATCCACACCACAAGTACCATCCATCCATCAGATGTTCCTTCAGATCCTTGAGAGGTTCGACCGGCAGGATCGGCGAATGGAGCAAATGGAGCGTCGTAACAAACGCCGATACAACTACCTGAAGGACCTCATAGTGGGTACACACCCACCTCTAGAACCAAAGGACACCCCAGACTCCCCTTCATCCAGTAGCACAGGCAGCCAAGGCGAATCAGACACTGGAGGCAACGCTTACAACCCTCCCTTGCTCCTTACTGATGGCACGGAGGACCGTGCCAAGCCTTAAGTGTGGGGAGGTCAGTCCTTGACTTTCGGAGGTAATTTTTCTCTCTTAACACCAACATTTGACTTTTTATTTTGTTAGATAGGATAGATTGCATGATAATAACCGTTTGCATGTATGTTTTGCTTGGTTAAAGTAATGAGTTCCTTTTCAAGACCCGTTTTATAGCATTTAAATAATTTAAATTGAAAATTTGTGATAAACTTGTTTGAGGATAGTAAATTGGAACATGAATTATAGCTACGAACACACAACCTGTGAGATTTGAGCTTAATTACATGGTTACACTATTTAACCATAATTTTTATTCTTGTGTGTTTGCTTCTCTATGACCGTAATCTATATTTTGTTCCATTCTATATATCCATTGTTTAGTGTATTTACATGCTTGCATATGATTAAGACCATCAATTGCTATTAGCTCACTTATCCAAAGAGCCTATAATAAACCACTATTTTATGGTTTATCTTATACTTGATTGAGTTGTTTTTATCAACTCTTTATCCATTTATTCATACTAATAGCATGCTTTATGTTTTCCTTCCTGATTTTGTGCTATGATTGAAAACATGCTTCTTTGGCCTTTATATTTCTAATATTAATCCTCTCTTATCACCATTAGATGCCTTGATATGTGTGTTAAGTGTTTTCAGAGATTACAGGGCAGGAATGGCTTAGAGGATGGAAAGGAAGCATGCAAAAGTGGAAGGAATACAAGAAACTGAAGGAACTGCTAAAGCTGTCCAGCCTGACCTCTCTGCACTCAAACGGTCATAACATGAGCTACAAAGGTCCAAATGATACAGTTTTAGTTGTGTTGGAAAGTTAACGTCCGGGGCTTCGATTTGATATATAATTTGCTATAGCTGCCCCGACGTTAGGCGACGCGAACGCGTGAATGACGCGCCCGCGTCGCATCTACGAACCTCAATCCACGCTAACGCATGGATGACGCCTCCGCGTCACTTTGCCGCGACCTGAACGTACCAGAATACGCTGGGGGCGATTTCTGGGCTGTTTTTGACCCAGTTTTTGGCCCGAAAAACATAGATTAGAGGCTATAAAGTGGGGGAATGCATCCATTCATCATCAAGCTTTCATAATTCACAATTTTAGGAGTAGATGTAGTTTTTAGAGAGAGAGGTTCTCTCCTCTCTCTTAGGATTAGGATTTAGGATTTCTCTTAGTTTTAGGAGTGACACTCAATCCCAGGTTCAATGTTCTTTTTATTTACTTTTCTAATTTAATTTATGAATATCCATGTTAAGATTTGAATATTTTATTTAATATAATTCGAGGTATTTCAGACTTATGATTGCTCTCTTTAATTTATTAATGCTCTCTGTTTATCCAAATTATTTTCATTCAAGTAGACTTTCTTCTCTTTTGGCTTTGGTTAAATAATTGGTGACTCTTGAGTTATCAAACTCATTGTTGATTGAAAATTGGAATTCTTCAAGAATTAATTCGAGTTCCAATAACTCTAACTTTTCTCAAGGAAAGACTAGGATCTGAGGAATAAAAATTAATTCATCCACTTAGCTTACCTTCATAGTTAGAGGTTAACAAAGTGGGAGAAAAATCCAATTCTCATCACAATTGATAAGGATAACTAGGATAGGACTTCCAGTTCTTATACCTTGCCAAGAGCTTTGTTATTTATTATTTTAACGACTTGTTATCTTACATTACTTGCTCCTTCTTTCCAAAACCCCCAATTTACAAGACTCATAACCAATAATAAGAACACCTCTCTGCAATTCCTTGAGAAGACGACCCGAGGTTTGAATACTTCGGTTATCAATTTATTTAGGGGTTTGTTACTTGTGACAACCAAAACGTTTGTAAGAAAGGTTGATTGCTTGGTTTAGTAACTATACTTACAACGAGTATTTATTATAACTTCTAAACCATCAATCTTCTGCTCTTTCAAAATGGCATCTGGGAACCCAGAATTCAATCTAGAAATCAGCACTCTTGGGGCCTTGTCACTTGCTTTAACTTACTTGAAGGCTTTCTGCGCTTAGTTTGGGATCCCGGAGGCCATTGGAATTACAAACATTGGTGGAGATTCCTGGATGAATACAAGCATAAGCCACCATAACAGGAAGCTCATCAAATGTCCAACTTAAGGACTTTAACTAAAAGTGCTAGGTGGGAGACAACCCACCATGGTATGATCATTTTTTTTTCATTTTTATTTAGTTTTATTTGTTTTTAAGTTTTATTTTATTTTATTGTATTGAACCTGGAGTTTTGCATAACATTCATATTAGCATTGCATACTGCATACTGCATTATATAAAAAAAAAAGAGAAGCACACAGCGACGCGGCAGCGTCGCTGACGCGTCCGCATCATGTGGGAAAAATGGCTCCCACGCGACCGCGTCACCCACGCGGCCACGTGACCTGGAAATCGACGTAAGAAAGGGTGCACGACCGAAAGTTGTGTGAGAGTGGTGCTGGACTGGTGCTGATCGCACAAGCCTTACCACGCGAACGCATGGCTCATGCGTCCGCGTCATATCCCCATGATGGCCACTCACGCGATCGCGTCGAAGACGCGACCGCGTCACTCTGGATTTTGGCAAAACTAAGTTTTGAACAGAGAGTTGTGCGAGTGCGAGGCTGCACTCGCGCCAATCGCACAAATTAGGCCACGCGTCCGCATGACCCACGCATCCGCGTCACCTGACCTTATCGCGCACCACGCGACCGCGTCACCCACGCGTCCACGTCGCCTGCGCCGCACAACTTATCCAGATAAGCGCCAATTATCTTATCTTTTCTTTTCTAATCCTAATTTCTTCTATCTTAAGGCTAGTAATCTGCACAATCTATAGAGAAAGGCATCAGTTGGAGCAACTGTTACATCTTTTCTGGTATTTTCTTGGTGCTTATGACTTGTTTTATTCTGATTGGGTAACATTATTTAAATCAATGCTAATCTTTTATAATACTTGCACTTCATTTGCATTGACATGAACTTATATTAATATTTTCATTACCCACACTCTTCCCCATTGTTACAAATTTTGTACCACTGGTATGCCATGGCTTCTATTATTTTCTCACGTACATGTTGAAGCTTCCATAAAAATGAGACCCTTTTCATTTGGTATTAACCCACCCATACTTTATTTATTTTCTTATCTTTATTTCTGGGTTACTTTTCTTCTCTTTTTCTTTCAGGATGGCCACCCGGAAGGGAATCGGATGACGTTTGCATGAGGAGACAAACAAGTTCCTACGCACAATCCTTGAAGAAAAGCATCATTTGGAACAACCCGTCCACCTGCACATCTCAGCATGCACCGAGGACGGTGCAATCTTTAAGTGTGGGGAGGTCGATACCAATCTCCGTGGGTTAGTACCTTCCTATCTCAATACCAATGTTTAAATTTTCCTCATTAGTTCATTGTTATATTTGCATGTTTGATTGCATGATTATTTGATTTTGTGCATATTTTACCACTTGGTTAAAGTAATATTTTCTTTTTCAAGAAACCTTTTAGAGCATTTCACTAATTTGAATAAAATTTAATGTTAAACTTGTTTGAAGAAATATTATACTGGAGCATGGTTTAGAGCTTGAACACACAAAACCTGTGAGATTTTGAGCCTATTTGATTGGTTGTATTTTATCAACCAAAATTTTTGTTTTGGTGTGTGTTGTTCTCTCTAAAATTGTGATCTTTGTCTTGCTTAATTCTATATTTCTATGGTTTGATGTATGCATACACTTACATGATTGAGGCCTTTATTTCACTGAGCTTACATACCCATATGGCCTTACCCTTTTCATTATTCTTTGCAAACCAATTTTGAGCATATTTTACCCCTTTGTTCTTTACTTTAGCACATCATTAACTCTAAGCAAAAAATAATAATGTCCTTAATTTGAATCCTTGGTTAGCTTAGATTAGTGAGAGTGCTTATGATTTAAGTGTGGAAAAATTGGGTTTGGAAATATTTGGTTTGAGAATTGAGTATGTTAGAATTTTCTGAAAATGTGAAAAAAAAATGTTTAGAACATGATTCATGCATCCAATAATTTAATCATATGCATTGAGAAAAATAAAAAGAAAGAAAAA
Organism: Arachis ipaensis; assembly: GCF_000816755.2. NCBI lineage: Eukaryota > Viridiplantae > Streptophyta > Magnoliopsida > Fabales > Fabaceae > Arachis > Arachis ipaensis. The sequence continues at coordinate 108,602,058 of NC_029785.2, read as the reverse complement.
AATATATATAAAAAAAAGTGAGAAAAAGAAAAGAAAAAAAGAGCAATTAAGGAAAAAGAAAAGAAAAAAAAAGAGCAATTAAGAAAAAAGAAAAAAAAAAAGAGCAATTAAGCAAAAAGGGGACAAAATGCCCCAAAGTAAGTGGTGAAAGCAATGCATATGTACTGTACTTGAAATTAGAATGCATGAATATGTGGAAAACATGGTTAATGGATAGTTAGATGTGGTATTATGATTACATGGATTGTCTAAAGTTAGATGGAAAGTTTAAGTTAATTAAGGATTCAGATTTTAGTCCACTTGGTCAAATACAATTCTACCTTGACCCTAACCCCATTACAACCCTTAAAAGACCTCTTGATATGTGTATCTGTGCATTAAATTTATGTTGATTGTTAGATGAAGAGCAAGCCTTAGAAAGCAAGGTTAGTAGAGAATTGAGAGATCGAACCTTAAACACCTGAGTGATTAGAGTGTATACACTACCAGTGATGGTTCGATGCTCAGTTCCTTGTTCCCTGCTTTCATGAGCTATTTTCTTCTGCAAGTTTACTTGTACTTTATTTTGTGATTTGAATTAGTGAAATCCAGTTCATATTTCTTCTTGAAGGATTTGTTTACTTTTAACTAAGTAGGTAGAAACATTTTTGCATGTAGTTGCATTCATATAAGATAGGTTGCATTTCATACATTCTACCATTCCTCTTCACTTCTTTTATAGCTTCTCTTGAGCTTAGCATGAGGACATGCTAATGTTTAAGTGTGGGGAGGTTGATAAACCACTATTTTATGGTTTATCTTAGGCTTGATTGAGTGGTTTTTATCAACTCTTTACCCATTTATTCATACTAATCGCATGCTTTATGTTTTCCTTCCTGATTTTGTGCTATGATTGAAAACATGCTTCTTTGGCCTTTATATTGCTAATATTAATCCTCTCTTATCACCATTAGATGGCTTGATATGTGTGTTAAGTGTTTTCAGAGATTACAGGGCAGGAATGGCTTAGAGGATGGAAAGGAAGCATGCAAAAGTGGAAGGAATACAAGAAACTGAAGGAACTGCTAAAGCTGTCCAGCCTGACCTCTCTGCACTCAAATGGTCATAACTTGAGCTACAAAGGTCCAAATGATGCGGTTTTAGTTGCATTGAAAAGCTAACGTCTGGGGCTTCGATTTGATATATAATTTACTATAGCTGCCTCGACGTTAGGAGACACGAACGCGTGAATGACGCACCCGCGTCGCATCTGCGAACCTCAATCCACGCTAACGCGTGGATGACGCCTCCGCGTTACTTTGCCGCGACCTGAACGTACCAGAATACGCTGGGGGCGATTTCTGGGCTGTTTTTGACCCAGTTTTTGGCCCGAAAAACACAAATTAGAGGCTATAAAGTGGGGGAATGCATCCATTCATCATCAAGCTTTCATAATTCACAATTTTAGGAGTAGATGTAGTTTTTAGAGAGAGAGGTTCTCTCCTCTCTCTTAGGATTAGGATTTAGGATTTCTCTTAGTTTTAGGAGTGACACTCAATCCCAGGTTCAATGTTCTTTTTATTTACTTTTCCAATTTAATTTATGAATATCCATGTTAAGATTTGAATATTTTATTTAATATAATTCGAGGTATTTCAGACTTATGATTGCTCTCTTTAATTTATTAATGCTCTCTGTTTATCCAAATTATTTTCATTCAAGTAGACTTTCTTCCCTGATCTGAGGAATAAAAATTAATTCATTCACTTAACTTACCTTCATAGTTAGAGGTTAACAAAGTGGGAGAAAAATCCAATTCTCATCACAATTGATAAGGATAACTAGGATAGGACTTCCAGTTCTTATACCTTGCCAAGAGCTTTGTTATTTATTATTTTAACGACTTGTTATCTTACATTACTTGCTCCTTCTTTCCAAAACCCCCAATTTACAAGACTCATAACCAATAATAAGAACATACCTCCCTGCAATTCCTTGAGAAGATGACCCGAGGTTTAAATACTCGGTTATAAATTTTAAAAGGGATTTGTTACTTGTGACAACCAAAACTTTTGTAAGAAAGGTTGATTGCTTGGTTTAGTAACTATACTTACAACGAGAGTTTACTATAACCTCTAAACCATCAATCTTCAGTTCTTTCAGCCTACCCTTTCAATCGCCTTTGTTTGCCACCTTGAGCCTTTTAATCCCCATTTGTTCTATATTTTACCACATCACTAGCCTTAAGCAGAAAAACAAATAATTACCTGATTTGAATCTTTGACTAGCTTAAGATAGAGATTGTGTGTCAACAAAGTGTGGGGAAACTGTGGGAACATGGGTTAATAGGGAATGTGTTATGTTTCTACTTTATTTAAATATTGAGAATTTGGGTACCTACTCATGTGAGACCAGAAAAAAATTAAAAATCCATGTGCATTTATATGTTATGTTTACCTTTATATTTTTAATCAAAAAAAGAAAAAACCAAAAATATTCAATTAAGTAAATAAATGAATAAGGGGACAAAATTACCCCAATGTTAAGTTTAATAAAAAGATCAATGCATATGTGATAAAATTAAAGAAAAAGTTGATACATGAGTATGTAATGCAAAAGTGGGAATTTTGGGTAGTTAGGCATGATCTTAGAATTACATAGAGAGTGTGTGTGTGTGTGTTAGGTGAAAGCTTAGGTTAGTTAAAGATTCAATTTATAGCTCACTTAGCCATACATATATCCTCACCCTTACCTTAGCCCCATTACAACCCTGAAAAGACCTCATGATGTTTTCATTGGTACATTAAATATTTGTTGATTGGTTAGATGAAGAACAAAAGTTAGAAAGCATGACTAGAGAAGAGTAGAGTAATCAACCCTAGACACTTGAGAGATTAGAGTGCATATACACTACCCGTGAGGGTTCAATGCTTGATTCTACGTTCCCTGCTTTCGTGAGTTATCTTCTTACAAGTTTACTTGCCTTTATTGTATGATTTGAATTAGTAGAATCTGATTTATCTTTGTCTTGGAGAACTTGTTTACTTTTAACCAAGTAAGCAGAATCATTTCAGCATATAGTTGCATATATAGGTTGCATTTCATGAGGCTTACTTTCCCATATTCATTCTTTTTGTCTCCTTGAGCTTAGCATGAGGACATGCTAATGTTTAAGTGTGGGGAGTTTGATAAACCACTATTTTATGGTTTACCTTGTGGTAATTTGAGTGGTTTTTATCAAGTCATTGCACACTTATTCATATGATTTGCATGATTTTACAATTCCTTCCCAGATTTTGTTCTATAATTGAAAACTTGCTTCCCAAGCCTTTAAATTGTGTATTTTAATGTTCTTTTATACCATTCGATGCCGTAATCTGTGTGTTTAGTATTTTCAGGCTTTATAGGGCAGGAATGGCTTAGAGGATGGAAAGGAAGCTTGCAAAAATGGAAGGAACACAAGAAATAAATGAGACAACCAGCGAGCATCGACGCGCACGCATGGCTCACGCGTGCGCATGATTTGGAGAAATTCACAGCGACGCGTGCGCATGCCTGACGCGTACGCGTGAAAGCGAGATTGCATGGCGATGCGTGCGCGTACCTGACGCGTACGCGTGACACGCGAAGATGACCAGCGATGTGTACGCGTGTCTGACGCGTATGCGTGACATGCGCTACCTGCAGAAATCACAGAAAACACTGGGGGTGATTTTGGGCTGAGTTTGGACCCAGTTTTCGGTCCAGAAATGCAAACTAAAGCCAGGGGACAAGCAGAGGACTCAAGGATCATTCATTCATTCATCAATTTACATAATTTTAGGTTTTAAATATAGTTTCTAAAGAGAGAGGCTCTCTTCTTTCTCTAGGTTTTAGAATTTCTCTTAGTTTTAGGTTTATTTCTTCTAAATTCCAGGTTTAATGTTCCTTTAATTTAGTTTCTCTTCGACTTTTATTTGTTCTAGCATTCTAGTTTATTTATTTTCCTTGTTGATTACTTTATGTTGGCAATTTATTTTATGAATTCTCATGTTTAATTTGATTTTCTATTTAATGCAATTTAAGGTATTTCATATTTATGATTCTAATTTGGCTTTTTACATTCTTAGCTTGAATTGAGTAATTCGAGACTCTTGAGTTATCAAACTCCTTTGTTGATTGATAATTGAAAGTTGCTAATTGACTTGAATTCCACTAACTCTAGTCTTTCCTTGGGAGTTGACTAGGATTTGAGGATTCATATCGATTTATCCATTTGACTTACCTTCATAGTTAGAGGTTAACTAAGTGGTTACAATGGACAATTGATATCACAATTGATAAGGATAACTAGGATAGGACTTCTAATTTTCATACCTTGCCAAGAGTTTTCTTAATTGTTAGTTTATTTTTTTGTCATTTACATTCCTTGCTCAACCATTCAAAAATCCAAAAATATAATTTTTCATAACCAATAATAACTACACCTCCCTGCAATTCCTTGAGAGACAACCCGAGGTTTAAATACTTTGGTTTATTTTTATTGGGTTTGTTTAAGTGACAACAAAATTTTTGTACGAAAGGATTCTTTGTTGGTTTAGAAACTATACTTACAACGTGATTACTTTTGTGAAATTCTTTACTACCAAAATTCCGTTCGTCACATAACATACAAATATTTTTCATATTAAAAATAATTTCTGAACACATAAATTCCATAAAAAGTTAATCAAATAATTACACTAATATTGCTTAAAATAATATCGACGAAAATAATAAACTAAAAATAATATTAACAAAATAATAATCTCTAGATTAGTAAAAATAATAAACTTACGTAACTATATTGTCCCAAATGATTGACAATATATTCTGCCACTGACGTATAATCACATATCATTTTTTCTAAACATATGTTCATAATTTTTTATGAATAAATCTCACCCTGAATCCACTGAATATTTCTCTAAATACATAGAAAGCTCTCTGTACTCTATTCACTTTTTTCCTTCTCTGAACTCCCTTCACTATCTTCACTCTCTTCACTATGTGATTCTACTCATTTGAAGAAGGGAGCTCGGGTAGGGAAGCTTTTAAATCCAAGCTTCTACTACGTCGAGTGTTCCCCAGACAGGCATGTGTCCTGCACGCAGCTACAATGATAACATGCATTCCCCATGTTAGTCAAAAAGCGAAAGGAATCATTGAAAATCTGCGTACATTCTCTTAAAAAGCAAAGGAATCTTTGCGCCACCTGCTGATGTGTGGAAAACGATCCAACACAAAACTCACCAGCAAGTGTATCGGGTCGCATCAAGTAATAATAACTCACGTGAGTGAGGTCGATCCCACAAGGATTGAAAGATTGAGCAATTTTATTTTAGTGGTTGATTTAGTCAAGCGAACAAGAGTTGATTTGAGTGATTTGTAATTGACAGAAGCTAAATTGCATGAATTGTAAAGGGAGAGGGGCAATTGACTGTAAATTAAAGGGCAAAGAAAGTAAAGAAGCTGAATCTTAAAGTGCAAGTAATATAAATTGCAGAAACTTAGATTGCAAGAAATATAAATGACTGAAACTTAAAGTGCAGGAAATGTAAATTGCTTGAATTATAAAAGGAATTGGGAATTGGGATTGCAGAAATTTAAACAAGCAAAAATAAATTGCAACAAGCAGAAGAGTAGATGATGAAGTGAATTGAGATTGATTTCAAACAGAAAAGTAAATCAGCTTCAAGAAGCATTCAGCAGATGAGCTAAAAGGAAATTTCAAGATCTCAGGGATCAAGAGACTAGAAAACCAAGTCTAGATCTCACTGCCTTCCTTGATCTAATTCAAAGAGTAATTGCAAACAAATTAAAATTTAAAACAGTAAAGAAACTTGGAATTCAAATCACTGAATTCTTGAATTATGCAGAGAAAGAAACAAAGAGATCTCAATGTGAGGTTGAGACAGAATTTCCTCAACTCTTCACTATCAAGATTCAAGCAAGTTTTGCAGAAAAGAAAACAGAAAACCCAGAGGAAAAGAGAACTCAATTCTCCTCCCAATTCTCCAAGATCCGAATAAAAGCTCTCTCAATTACAAATCAAAATTCTAACAGAGGTAAAAAGTTCAAAGTGAAAGTAAAAGTCCCGGTCTAAATCAAACTAACTTCTATTTATACACTTCCTTCTATTGATCATTAAGCCTTGAATTTGGGCCTTGGCCTTGATGGAATTGGGTTGAAGATAGCCTCAGTTGTTTGCTCTTGGACTTGAGAAGAAATCCGTTTACAATTTGGACTCTGGAGCATTCACGTTTGAGTCAACGTTTCAGACAAACGTTGACTCAAACGTTGCCATGTTAGCATTATGCAGAACGGTGCTTTTTTGTCACTCACATTTGAGTTCACGTTTGAGGTCAAATGTGAGCTCAAACGTGGTTCTCTCCAGGGAAATTTTTAGCCAATGTTTGACCTCAAGTTTGAGGCAAACATTGGCACAAACGTTAAGTCCTCCTGGTGCATTTTTTTGAGCCAACGTTTGACCTCAAGTTTGAGGCAAACATTGGCGCAAATGTTGGCTCCTCTAGGGTTAAGTTTTGAGCCAATGTTTGACCTCAAGTTTGAGGCAAACGTTGGCGCAAACCTTGGCTTCTCCTGGGTTAATTTTTGAGCCAACATTTGACCTCAAGTTTGAGGCAAACATTGGCGCAAACGTTGCTTCCTCCAGGGTTAAGTTTTGAGCCAACGTTTGACCTCAAGTTTGAGGCAAACTTTGGCGCAAACGTTGCTTCCTCTAGGGTTCTTCTTAAGCCAACGTTTGACCTCAAGTTTGAGGCAAACGTTGGCACAAACGTGAGCTCTTCCCAGGGTGGTTTTGCTGCCTTCATTTCAATTGCTTCCATCCCCTTTCTTCAACCTTCCTCCAAGCCTTTTGGTCACCTGTCATCAATCAACAAATGCATCAAAGCTATGCTAAAATCATGAGACTTCTTCTCATCCTTGACATATAAGCAATTATAGCACAAAACCTCATGAAAATACATCAATTTACTCATGGTTGATTGAATCCAAATACACATGAATTTCTACCCAAATGGCTTACTTGTAACTCAAGAAAGTGTATAAAACCTATTAAAAACAGAGAAAAAAGACTAGTAAAACTAGGCTAAGATGACTTGTCATCACAACACCAAACTTAAACCTTGCTTGTCCCCAAGCAAGAAAAGAAATTTATGTCCAAAGGTTCTTTCAAAAGGAGTGGATTGAAGAATAACTTGTAATATCCTGTGAGTGAAGTGATTAAGTGACAGTGGGGTGAACTCTAAATTATATGCTCATGCAAGGGCTTCAGTGCTTACTAGTCCCTACATCTTGGAAGTCTTAGGTCCTAGAAATTTCATCCAAATGATATCATGGAGATCTCTCTATAGGTAATCACCTTGAAGCAGCTTATGATTTCTGTGTTTTGGCCTTGACTCTAAGTGTCATGTCTCAAAGCGGCTCTTTAAATAAGCTTTCAATCAATACTCCTAAACCAGTTCGTTTTAAGGTATTAGGTGTTGAAGCATGGTGTGCAGAAATCGTGACGGTTCATTCCTTGGTAACGGCGCTAAAAACTTAATACGCATGTTCATAATCTTAATTCTTTGTCACAACTTCGCACAACTAACCAGCAAGTGCACTGGGTCGTCCAAGTAATAAACCTTACGTGAGTAAGGGTCGATCCCACGGAGATTGTTGGCTTGAAGCAAGCTATGGTCACCTTGTAAATCTCAGTCAGGCGAATTCAAATGGTTATGGTGAATTGATAATTAAAATATAAATAAAACGTAAATTAGAGATAGAAATACTTATGTAATTCATTGGTGAGAGTTTCAGATAAGCGTATAGAGATGCGTTTGTTCCTCCTGAACCTCTGCTTTCCTGTTGTCTTCATCCAATCATTCATACTCCTTTCTATGGCAAGCTGTATGTTAGGCATCACCGTTATCAATGGCTATATCCTGTCCTCTCAGTAAAAATGGTCCAATGTGCTGTCACTGCATGGCTAATCATCTGTCGGTTCTCAATCATACTGGAATAGGATCCCTTGATCCTTTTGCGTCTGTCACTACGCCCAGCACTCGTGAGTTTGAAGCTCGTTGCAGCCATCCCTTCCCAGATCCTACTCGGAATACCACAGACAAGGTTTAGACTTTTCGGATCTCAAGAATGGCCGTCCATGGATTCTAACTTATACCACGAAGACTCTGATTAAGGAATCCTAGAGATATTCATTCAATCTAAGGTAGAACGAAAGTGGTTGTCAGGCACGCGTTCATAGGTTGGGAATGATGATGACTGTCATGATCATCACATTCATATTGAAGTGCGAATGAATATCTTAGAATCGGAATAAGCTGAATTGAATAGAAAAATAATAGTACTTTGTATTAATTCATGAGGAACAGCAGAGCTCCACACCTTAATCTATGGTGTGTAGAAACTCTACCGTTGAAAATACATAAGAACAAGGTCCAGGCATGACCAAATGGCCAGCCCCCCTAAAGGTCTAAGATAGCATAAAACTGATCAAAGATATCTAATACAATAGCAAAAGGTCCTATTTATATCAGACTAGTTACTAGGGTTTACAGAAATGAGTAAATGATGCATAAATCCACTTCTGGGGCCCACTTGGTGTGTGCTTGGGCTGAGCATTGAGCTTTACACGTGTAGAGGCTTCTCTTAGAGTTGAATGCTAGTTTGTAACCTGTTTCTGGCATTTAACTCCACTTTGCAACCTGTTTCTGGCGTTTAACTCCAGAATGCAACATGAAACTGGCGTTGAACGCCAGTTTGCGTCATCTAAACTCGAGCAAAGTATGGACTATTGTATATTGTTGGAAAGCCCTAGATGTCTAATTTCCAACGCAATTGAGAGCGTGCCATTTGGAGTTTTGTAGCTCCAGAAAATTCACTTTGAGTGCAGGAAGGTCAGAATCCGACAGGATCTACAGTCCTTCTTCAACCTCTGAATCTGATTTTTGCTCAAGTCCCTCAATTTCAGCCAGAAATTTTCTGAAATCACAGAAAAATACACAAACTCATAGTAAAATCTAAAAATGTGATTTTTATTTAAAAACTAATAGAAATATACTAAAAACTAACTAAATCATACTAAAAACTATGTAAAAATAATGCCAAAAAGCGTATAAATTATCCGTTCATCACAACACCAAACTTAAATTGTTGCTTGTCCCCAAGCAACTGAAAATCAAATAGGATAAAAAGAAGAGAATATACTATAAATTCCACAATATCAATGAAACTTAGCTCCAATCAGATGAGCGGGACTAGTAGCTTTTTGCCTCTTGAATAGTTTTGGCATCTCACTTTATCCATTGAGGTTCAGAATGATTGGCATCTATAGGAACTCAGAATTCAGATAGTGTTATTGATTCTCCTAGTTCAGTATGTTGATTTTTGAACACAGCTACTTTATGAGTCTTGGTCGTGGCCCTAAGCACTTTGTTTTCCAGTATTACCACCGGATACATAAATGCCACAGACACATAACTAGGTGAACCTTTTTAGATTGTGACTCAGCTTTGCTAAAGTTCCCACTTAGAGGTGTCCAGGGTTCTTAAGCACACTCTGTTTTTGCTTTGGACCTTGACTTTAACTGCTCAGTCTCAAGTTTTCACTTGACACCTTCACGCCACAAGCACATGGTTAGGGACAGCTTGGTTTAGCCGCTTAGGCCAGGATTTTATTCCTTTAGGCCCTCCTATCCACTGATGCTCAAAGCCTTGGATCCTTTTTATTACCCTTGCCTTTTGGTTTTAAGGGCTATTGGCTTTTTGCTCTTGCCTTTTGGTTTAAAGAGCTTTTGGCTTTTTCTGCTTGCTTTTTCTTTTTCTTTCTCTTTTTTTTTTGCCATTTTTCTTTTCTCTTTTTTTTTCGCAAGCTCTTCTCTATTCACTGCTTTTTCTTGCTTCAAGAATCTTTTTTATGATTTTTCAGATCATCAAATAAAATTTCTCCTTTTTCCTTATTCTTCAAGAGCCAACATATTTAACATTCATAAACCACAAATTCAAAAGACATATGTACTGTTCAAGCATTCATTCAGAAAACAAAAAGTATTGTCACCACATCAAAATAATTAAACTAGTTTCAAGGATGAATTCGAAACCTTGTACTTCTTGTTCTTTTGTAATTAAAATATTTTTCATTTAAGAGAGGTGATGGATTCATAGGACATTCATAACCTTAAGGCATAGACACTTAAATACTAATGATCATGTAAAAGACACAAACATAAATATAAAGCATAGTAAATGAAAAACAGGAAAATAAGAACAAGGAGATTAAGGAACGGGTCCACCTTAGTGAGGGTGGCGTCTTCCTCTTCTTGAAGAACCAATGGTGCTTTTGAGCTCCTCTATGTCTCTTCCTTGTCTTTGTTGCTCCTCCCTCATAGCTCTTTGATCTTCTCTAATCTCATGGAGGATGATGGAGTGCTCTTGGTGCTCCATCCTTAGTTGTCCCATTTTGGAACTTAATTCTCCTAGGGAGGTGTTGATTTGCTCCCAGTAATTCTGTGGAGGAAAGTGCATCCCCTGAGGTATCTCAGGGATTTCATGGTGAGGAATTTCCTCATGCTCTTGTTGAGATCCATGCTCTCTTGTTTGCTCCATCCTTTTCTTAGTGATGGGCTTGTCCTCTTCAATGAGGATGTCTCCCTCTATGTCAATTCCAGCCAAATTGCAGAGGTGGCAAATGAGGTGAGGAAAGGCTAACCTTGCCAAAGTAGAGGACTTGTCAGCCACCTTGTAGAGTTCTTGAGGTATGATATCATGAACTTCCATTTCCTCCCCAATCATGATACTATGGATCATGATGGCCCGATCTATAGTAACTTCAGACCGGTTGCTAGTAGGAATGATTGAGCATTGAATAAACTTCAACCATCCTCTAGCTACAGGCTTAAGGTCCAGTCTTCTCAATTGAACTGGATTACCTCTTGAGTCAATTTTCCATTGAGCTCCTTCCACACATATGTCCATGAGGACTTGGTCCAACCTTTGATCAAAGTTGACCCTTCTAGTGTAGGGGCGTGCGTTTTCTTCCATCATTGGCAAGTTGAACGCTAGCCTTACATTTTCCGGACTGAAATCTAAGTATTTCCCCCGAACCATGGTGAGCCAATGCTTTGGATTCGGGTTCACACTTTGATCATGGTTCCTAGTGATCCATGCAATTGCATAGAACTCTTGAACCATTAAGATCCCGACTTGTTGAATGGGGTTGGTGAGAACTTCCCAACCTCTTCTTTGGATCTCAAATCGGATCTCCGGATACTCATTCTTTTTGAGCTTGAAAGGAACCTCAGGGATCACTTTCTTCTTGGCCACAACTTCATAGAAGTGGTCTTGATGGACCCTTGAGATGAATCTCTCCATCTCCCATGACTCAGAGGTGGAAGCAATTGCCTTCCTTTTCCTCTTTCTTGAGGTTTCTCTGGCCTTAGGTGCCATTAATGGTTATGGGAAAAACAAAAAGCAATGCTTTTACCACACCAAACTTAAAATGTTTGCTCGTCCTCGAGCAAAAGAAGAAAGAAAGTAGTGGTAGAAGAAGAAGAATGAAGGAGATAGAGGGGGAAGGTGTATTCGGCCAAGGGTAAGAAGAGAGGGTTATGTTGTGTGAAAATGAAGAAGGAATGAGGGGTTTATATAGGAGTGCGGGAGGGTTTAGGATTCGGCCATTAGGGTTGGGTTTGGGATGGAAAAAAAGTTTGAATTTTGGAGGTAGGTGGGGTTTATGGGAAAGAGAGGATGGATGTGAGTGGTGAAGAGGTGATGGGAAAGAGGGATTGAGGTGATTGGTGAAGGATATTTGGGGAAGAGAGTTATGAAAAGGTGTGAAGAAGAGAAAAGAAAATGTGGGGATCCTGTGGGGTCCACAGATCAAGTGGGGTCAAGGACTTAGCATCCCTGCTCCAATTAGGCATGTAAAACGCCCTTGCTGTGCAATCCTGGCGTTTAACGCCAGACTGCTACTTGTTTCTGGTGTTAAACGCCCAAATGTAGCCTGTTTCTGGCGTTTAACGCTAGGCAGATGCTTGTTTCTGGCGTTTAAACGCCAGACTACTCTCCTCCAGGGTGTGCTATTTTTAATGCTATTTTCATTCTATTTTTGATTTTTCAGTAGTTTTTGTGACTCCACATGATCATCAACCTAAAGAAAACATAAAATAACAATAGAAAATAAATAAATAAAATTAGATAACATTGGGTTGCCTCCCAACAAGCGCTTCTTTAATGTCAATAGCTTGACAGTGAGCTCTCATGGAGCCTCACAGATGTTCAGAGCAAGGTTGGAACCTCCCAACACCAAACTTAGAGTTTGAATGTGGGGTTTCAACACCAAACTTAGAGTTTGGTTGTGGCCTCCCAACACCAAACTTAAAGTTTGACAGTGGGGGCTTTGGTTGACTCTGCAGTGAGAGAAGCTTTTCATGCTTCCTCTCCATGGTTACAGACGGAGATCCTTGAGTCTTAAACACAAGGTTGTCCTTATTCAGTTGAAGGACCAATTCTTTGTCCACATCAATCACAGCTCTTGCTGTGGCTAGGAAGGGTCTTCCAAGGATGATGGATTCATCCTCTTCCTTCCCAGTATCTAGGATTATGAAATCAGCAGGGATGTAAAGGCCTTTAACCTTTACTAACACGTCCTCTACTTGTCCATAAGCCTGTTTTCTTGAATTGTCTGCCATCTCTAATGAGATTCTGGCAACTTACACCTCAAAGATCCTAAGTTTCTCCATTACAGAGAGTGGCATTAAGTTTATTCCTGACCCCAGGTCACACAGAGCCTTCTCAAAGGTCATGGTGCCTATGGTACAGGGTATTAAGAATTTGCCAGGATCCTGTTTCTTTTGAGGTAATTTTTGCCTATCCAATGCATTCAGTTCATTGGTAAGCAAGGGAGGTTCATCTTTCCAAGTCTCATTACCAAATAATTTGGCATTCAGCTTCATGATTGCACCAAGGTATTTAGCAACTTGCTCTTCAGTAATTTCTTCATCCTCTTCAGAGGAAGAGTATTCATCAGAGCTCATGAAGGGCAGAAGGAGGTTTAATGGAATCTCTATGGTCTCTAGATGAGCCTCAGATTCCTTTGGTTCCTCAAAGGGAAACTCCTTATTGGTCACTGGACGTCCCAGGAGGTCTTCCTCACTAGGATTCACGTCCTCCTCTTCCCTTGTAGGTTCGGCCATGATGGTCAAATCAATGGCCTTGCACTCTCTCTTTGTATTTTCTTCTGTATTGCTTGGGAGAGTACTAGGAGGAGTTTCAGTGACTCTTTTACTCAGCTGGCCCACTTGTGCCTCCAAATTTCTAATGGAGGACCTTGTTTCATTCATGAAACTTAGTGTGGCCTTAGATAGATCAGAGACTATATTTACTAAGCTAGATGGATTCTGCTCAGAATTTTCTGTCTGTTGCTGAGTGGATGATGGAAAAGGCTTGCTATTGCTAAACCTGTTTCTTCCACCATTATTAAAGCCTTGTTGAGGCTTTTGTTGATCCTTCCATGAGAAATTTGGATGATTTCTCCATGAGGGATTATAGGTGTTTCCATAGGGTTCACCCATGTAATTCACCTATGCTATTGCAAGGTTCTCAAGATCATAAGTTTCTTCTTCAAAAGATGCCTCTTTAGTACTGTTGGATGATTCCTTCAATCCATTCAGACTCTGAGAGATCATATTAACTTGCTGAGTCAATATTTTATTCTGAGCCAAAATGGCATTCAGAGTATCAATTTCAAGAACTTCCTTCCTCTGAGGCATCCCATTACTCACAGGATTCCTTTCAGAAGTGTACATGAACAGGTTATTTGCAACCATGTCAATGAGTTCTTGAGCTTCTGCAGGTATTTTCTTTAGGTGAATGGATCCACCTGCAGAATGGTCCAATGACATCTTTGATAATTCAGACAGACCATCATAGAATATATCCAGGATGGTCCATTCTGAAAGCATGTCAGAAGGACACTTTTTGGTCAGTTCCTTGTATCTCTCCCAAGCTTCATAGAGAGATTCACCTTCCTTCTATCTGAAGGTTTGAACATCCACTCTAAGCTTGCTAAGCTTTTGAGGAGGAAAGAACTTGGCTAAGAAAGCCGTGACCAGCTTATCCCAAGAGTTCAGGCTGTCTTTAGGTTGAGAGTCCAACCATATTCTAGCTCTGTCTCTTACAGAAAATGGAAAAAGCATAAGCTTGTAGACCTCGGGATCAACCCCATTGGTCTTAACAGTATCATAGGTCTGCAAGAATTCAGTTAAGAACTGAAAAAGATCTTCTGATGGAAGTCCATAAAACTTGCAGTTCTGTTGCATCAGAGAAATTAATTGAGGTTTCAGCTCAAAATTGTTTGCTCCAATGGCAGGGATTGAGATGCTTCTTCCATGTAAATTGGAATTTGGTGCAGTAAAGTCACCAAGCATCTTCCTTGCATTGTTATTATTTTCGGCCATGTCTCCTTCTTTTTCGAAATTTTCAGTCAGACTTTCTCCAAAGAGTTGTGCTTTAGCTTCCCTTAGCTTCCTATTCAGAGTCCTTTCAGGTTCAGGATTAGCTTCAACAAGAATGTTCTTATCCTTGTTCCTGCTCATATGAAAAAAAAAGAAAACAAAAAAGAAAATATGGAATCCTCTATGTCATAGTATAGAGATTCCTTATGTAAGTATAAGAAGAGAATAATGGAGGAAGGAAAAGATAAGAATCCAAACACAAGGGAGAGGAATGTGTTCGAATTCTTGGGTGAAAGAGGGTATTAGTAGATGAATAAATAAATAGAAGGGGATGAGAGATGAGAGAATTCGAAAATTAAAATTAAAATATTTTTGTTTTTAAATTGAAATTAAAATAAAATTCGAAAATTTAAAAAAGGAAAATAAAATTCAATCAAATTAAAATTTAAAACAAATAGTTAATTAAAAAGAAATTTTTGAAAAAGGGGAAGATGATTTTCGAAAATTAGAGAGAGAATTAGTTAGGTAGTTTTGAAAAAGATAAGAATCAAACAAAAAGTTAAGTGGTTAATTGAAAAAGATTTGAAAATCAAATTTTGTAGAGATAAGAAGTTAGAAAAGATTTTGAAATTGATTTTGAAAAAGATATGATTGAAACTTAATTTGAAAAAGATTTGAAAAAGAAATTTGAAAAGAATTGATTTTTGAAATCAAAGTTGATTACTTGATTAACAAGAAACTAAAAAGATATGATTCTAGAGTTTAAAGATTAAACCTTTCTTACTAGGCAAGTAACAAACTTAAAAATTTTGAATCAATCACATTAATTGTTAGCATTAATTTTGAAAATATGAAATAAAAATAAGAAAAAGATTTTGAAAAAGATAGAATTTTTAAATTGAAAATTTGATTTGACTCATAAGAAACAACTAAATTTTGAAAAGTTTTGAAAAAGTTCACTCAAATTTTCGAAAATTTATGAGAGAAAAAGGGAAAGATATTTTTTTTATTTTTGAATTTTTAATGATGAAAGAGAAAAACACAAAAAAGACACAAGACATAAAAATTATGAATCAAAACACATAATGCATGCAAGAACACTACGAATGTCAAGATGAATACCAAGAATACTTTGAAGATCAAGATGAACATCAAGACTTATTTTTGAAAATTTTTAAGAAAAGAAAAATATGTAAGACACCAAACTTAGAAATTTTCAAACTTTAGACACTAATAATTCAAAAATGCATATAGAAAACAAGAAAAGACACAAAACAAGAAAATATGAAGATCAAACAAGAAGACTTGTCAAGAACAACTTGAAGATCATGAAGAACAAATGCATGAGTTTTCAAAAATTTTAAGAAAAATTAAAAAGATGCAATTGACACCAAACTTAAAAATTGACACTAGACTCAAACAAGAAACATAAAATTTTTAGTTTTTATGATTTTATAAGAATTTTTTTGGTTTTTTTGAAAAATATTTTGGGAGAAACGAAAAAGAAAAAAAAACTTTTTTGTATTATTTTCGAAAATAAAAAATAAAAAGCTAAAAATTAAAATAAAATTACCTAATCTGAGCAACAAGATGAACCGTTAGTTGTCCAAACTCGAAAATCCCCGGCAACGGCGCCAAAAACTTGGTGCGCAGAAATCGTGACGGTTCATTCCTTGGTAACGGCGCTAAAAACTTAATACGCACGTTCATAATCTTAATTCTTTGACACAACTTCGCACAACTAACCAGCAAATGCACTGGGTCGTCCAAGTAATAAACCTTACGTGAGTAAGGGTCGATCCCACGGAGATTGTTGGCTTGAAGCAAGCTATGGTCACCTTGTAAATCTCAGTCAGGCGAATTCAAATGGTTATGGTGAATTGATAATTAAAATATAAATAAAACGTAAATTAGAGATAGAAATACTTATGTAATTCATTGGTGAGAGTTTCAGATAAGCGTATAGAGATGCGTTCGTTCCTCCTGAACCTCTGCTTTCCTGTTGTCTTCATCCAATCATTCATACTCCTTTCTTTGGCAAGCTGTATGTTAGGCATCACCGTTGTCAATGGCTACATCCTGTCCTCTCAGTGAAAATGGTCCAATGCGCTGTCACTGCATGGCTAATCATCTGTCGGTTCTCGATCATACTAGAATAGGATCCCTTGATCCTTTTGTGTCTGTCACTAGCAGCACTCGCGAGTTTGAAGCTCGTCGCAGCCATCCCTTCCCAGATCCTACTCGGAATACCACAGACAAGGTTTATACTTTCTGGATCTCAAGAATGGCCGTCCATGGATTCTAACTTATACCACAAAGACTCTGATTAAGGAATCCCAGAGATATTCATTCAATCTAAGGTAGAACGGAAGTGGTTGTCAGGCACGCGTTCATAGGTTGGGAATGATGATGACTGTCATGATCATCACATTCATATTGAAGTGCGAATTAATATCTTAGAATCGGAATAAGCTGAATTGAATAGAAAAACAATAGTACTTTGTATTAATTCATGAGGAACAGCAGAGCTCCACACCTTAATCTATGGTGTGTAGAAACTCTATCGTTGAAAATACATAAGAACAAGGTCCAGGCATGGTCGAATGGCCAGCCCCCCTAAAGGTCTAAGATAGCATAAAACTGATCAAAGATATCTAATACAATAGCAAAAGATCCTATTTATATCAGACTAGTTACTAGGGTTTACAGAAATGAGTAAATGATGCAGAAATCCACTTCTGGGGCCCACTTGGTGTGTGCTTGGGCTGAGCATTGAGCTTTACATGTGTAGAGGCTTCTCTTGGAGTTGAACGCCAGTTTGTAACCTGTTTCTGGCGTTTAACTCCACTTTGCAACCTGTTTCTGGCATTTAACCCCAGAATGCAACATAGAACTGGCGTTGAACGCCATTTTGCGTCATCTAAACTTGGGCAAAGTATAGACTATTATATATTGCTGGAAAGCCCTGGATGTCTACTTTCCAACGCAATTGAGAGCGTGCCATTTGGAGTTCTGTAGCTCCAGAAAATCACTTTGAGTGCAGGAAGGTCAGAATCCAACAGCATCTGCAGTCCTTCTTCAACCTCTGAATCTGATTTTTGCTCAAGTCCCTCAATTTCAGTCAGAAATTTCCTGAAATCATAGAAAAACACACAAACTCATAGTAAAGTCCATAAATGTGATTTTTATTTAAAAACTAATAAAAATATACTAAAAACTAACTAAATCATACTAAAAACTATGTAAAAATAATGCCAAAAAGCGTATAAATTATCCGCTCATCAAAGCACCCCTAAGGATTTACTTGCTCAAGCCTCTCTCTTTGACACAATTCGACCACAAGCATTTACTAGGATAACAACTCTTTGAGTTTTTGTTTCTTTCTTCTTTTCTACCTAGTAATTGATGCTCAAAACCTTGGGCCATGTTCTTTTGTTTTTGTATTTTCTTTATTTTCTTTTGTTTGCTGCTTCTTGGATCAATAAATGTTTAAGAATCTCCACAATACTTCTTTAAACTCTATATCCTACCTATGAGCTCTCATGCAAGTTTTCATAAGCATGCAACCTCAATGCATAATCATACAACTAGAACCACCACTTCTCCTAATCTTTTGCTTGCCTCAAAATTGTTTAATTCCTCAATCCTTCTTTTTAAAGAACTGTCATGTGATGCCTTTTTGAAATATTTAGTTCAAGCAAGTTTGAAGAGTGTAGTGTTGTCAATAATCAAGCATCTCAATTATTGAATTATAGAAAAACTATACTAGACAGACAGATAGACAGGGATACAATATCACTTCCAATCATAGCAGTGTCTGATGCAAAATAATCACTTAGCAATACAACCTTTTGGAGTTTACTTGCTTTACTCCTCATCATCATCATTGCCGGTCTTAACATTCCTCTTTCATTTCTTTGGGTGATGATGCTTAATCCTTCCAAAAACTTGTATGATACTCTGCAATGATATTGAAAGTTGCTTGTTCCCCAAGCACTTGAAAAATGGTTAGCATGCATGTATGTTTGTAGACTCCTGAACTTAGATTGGTATGTGAACACCAAACTTAGTTCCTTGCCTTATACAGCAGTTTGTACTTATGCAGAAAACCACATGTGCTCTTAGTAAGAAAACATACTATAAACTAGAAAAGCAAGCTATGAACTAGAAAACAGACTTCGAACTAAAAACTAAACAATTGTTAAGTAGCTTCTCTGGTGTTTGGAGCTGGCATTGATTATGCAGAAGGTGAAAATGTGTTCTCAAATGAGATTTTTGGTGGAATACCAAACTTAGCATCCTTCACTCTTCCTCAAATTATTTTGGTGTGAAACACCAAACTTAGCTCCTTGCACTACAGATAAAACTACTCTACCTTTTTATTGAAATAGCTATGAAAAGAGAACTACCTCAGGTTGGGTTGCCTCCCAACAAGCGCTTCTTTATTGTCACTAGCTTGACATCTTGTTCTTTGATCATGGAGGCTAAAAATCCTGTTGCCTTTGATTTTTTCCTCTCACTATGGGCTTTTTTTCCTCTGTTTCTTCTTGTGGAGCTTCTCTGTGATGCTTTTCTTGGATGATTGTTTCTTTTTCCATAGCCCTCTCACTTTCCTCTATGATTGCTTTCCATTTCTCCCACCTAGCAGCTTTTTTGTTATCTTTTGGGTCATCTTCAGTGGCTCTGGGGATGGTATTTGTTCTTTTCTCACCCATTTCTGCAATGTGTTTAGCCATTTGCTCCATTTGCCTCTCAAGTTTTCTAATTGAGGCTTCTTGATCTTGTCTTGCCATCTCTTGAATTTTCATGAATTTCTCTATCCTTATCTCCAGACTAGAGATTCTTTGGAAGTTTGGATTTGGTTGTGGTTGCGTCAAATGGGATGGTTGATGAAAGTTGTTTTGGGAGAATTGTGAGGTGTGATGGGGTTGGAAGTATGTGTGCTATGGTGGTGTGTAGTGGTTTGTGAAGCTGGGGTTATTGTCATTGAGGTCTCTTGGTCCTTGATTTTGGTGCTCACTTCTCCTCCAGTTGGAATGAGTCTTCCAAGGTGGGTTGTACACATCACCCTGAGACTTGTGTTGGACAGGCTTGAGGTACTGTTTAGAGAGTGTGATCGCTCAGGACTTTGTTGCTCATAGTTAATTGCTCCAAAAAAATTTTCAGATCGATTCCAACCATGTGAGTGTTGAGGTAGGTTGTGTGCATTTACTACAGCAGTTCGCAGCTCATTGATTTTTCTGACCATCAGCCCCATTTGTTGCTGAAGTTGTTGGTGTATCTGCTTGTTTTGGGCCATGATTGCACTTACACCTTCAATTTCTACCACTCCCTTCTTTTGTGTGGATGGTTGCACTTCTGCCTCTAGCTTACCAATTTCTTGGGGTGGTTTCAATTTGGCCAGGAATTCACTCACTAGATCCTCCCATTTGGTGATGCTTCCTTGTGGGAAGGCTTCAAGCCATTGAGCAACTTTGTTCATGGTGATGAGCGGATGCTTCAACTCATGGGTTGCATTGTAATCTGAGGTGAGGACACTACTCCCACAATGACTGGGATTTGTTGGGTTCTCCTCCATGATCTGCATAATCACAAATAGGCCAAATAAAGATTGAATATGCTCATGCCAAAATGTGGTCAGAGGGTTAGTTGACACAATGTGTCAAACAGTTTATAGGCTTGAAAAATCAATAGGAGAAAATCGCTTCGTTTGTTTTACTCAGCAAGCAAAATTATAAGAAACACACAGGACCAGAAAAACCAGGAAAACTCCACTCTATTGCTAAAGTGAGGTTTTAGTTAGCTTAAGCAAAAATTCAAACAGTTAGTGTGTTAGTTAAAAATTAAAGAAACAGAAAAGAAAAAGTGCTTGATCTAGACCTCCACCTTACTTAATCATTGTCAATCTAATCAATCCCTGGCAACGGTGCCAAAAACTTGATGTGTGAAAAACGATCCAACACAAAACTCACCTGCAAGTGTACCGGGTCGCATCAAGTAATAATAACTCACGTGAGTGAGGTCGATCCCACAGGGATTGAAGGATTGAGCAATTTTAGTTTAGTGGTTGATTTAGTCAAGCGAACAAGAGTTGATTTGAGTGATTTCTAATTGACAGAAGCTAAATTGCATGAATTGTAAAGGGAGAGGAGCAATTGACTGTAAATTAAAGGGCAAAGAAAGTAAAGAAGCTGAATCTTAAAGTGTAAGTAATATAAATTACAGAAACTTAGATTGCAAGAAATGTAAATGACTGAAACTTAAAGTGCAAGAAATGTAAATTGCTTGAATTATAAAAGGAATTGGGAATTGAGATTGCAGAAATTTAAACAAGCAAAAATAAATTGCAACAAGCAGAAGAGTAGATGATGAAGTGAATTGAGATTGATTTCAAACAGAAAAGTAAATCAACTTCAAGAAGCATTCAGCATATGAGCTAAAAGGAAATTTCAAGATCTCAGGGGTCAAGAGACTAGAAAACCAAGTCTAAATCTCACTGCCTTCCTTGATCTAATTCAAAGAGTAATTGCAAACAAATTAAAATTTAAAACAATAAAGAAACTTGGAATTCAAATCACTGAATTCTTGAATTATGCAGAGAAAGAAACAAAGAGATCTCAATGTGAGGTTGAGACAGAATTTCCTCAACTCTTCACTATCAAGACTCAGGCAAGTTTTATAGAAAAGAAAACAGAAAACCCAGAGGGGAAGAGAACTCAATTCTCCTCCCAATTCTCCAAGATCCGGAATAAAAGCTCTCCCAATTACAAATCAAAATTCTAACAGAGGTAAAAAGTTCAAAGTGAAAGTAAAAGTCCCGGTCTAAATCAAACTAACTTCTATTTATACACTTCCTTCTATTGATCATTAAGCTTTGAATTTGGGCCTTGTCCTTGATAGAATTGGGTTGAAGATAGCCTTAGTTGATTGCTCTTGGACTTGAGAAGAAATCCGTTCGCAATTTGGACTCTGGAGCATTCACGTTTTTGAGTCAACATTTGAGGCAAACGTTGACTCAAACGTTGGCTTGTTAGCATTATGCAGAACGGTGCTTTTCAGTCACTCACGTTTGAGTTCACGTTTGAGGTCAAACGTGAGCTCAAACGTAGTTCTCTCCAAGGAAATTTTTAGCCAACGTTTGACCTCAAGTTTGAGGCAAACGTTGGTGCAAACGTTAAGTCCTCCTGGTGCATTTTTTGAGCCAACGTTTGCCTCAGACCTCAAGTTTGAGGCAAACGTTGGCATAAACCTTGGCTTCTCCTGGGTTAATTTTTGAGCCAACGTTTGACCTCAAGTTTGAGGCGAACGTTGGCGCAAACGTTGCTTCCTCCAGGGTTCTTCTTAAGCCAATGTTTGACCTCAAATTTGAGGCAAACGTTGGCACAAACGTGAGCTCTTCCCAGGGTGGTTTCGCTGCTTTCATTTCCATTGCTGCCATCCCCTTTCTTCAACCTTCCTCCAAGCCTTTTGGTCACCTGTCATCAATCAACAAATACATCAAAGCTATGCTAAAATTATGAGACTTCTTCTCATCCTTGACATATAAGCAATTATAGCACAAAACCTCATGAAAATGCATCAATTTACTCATGGTTGATTGAATCCAAATACACATGAATTTCTACCCAAATGGCTTACTTGTAACTTAAGAAAGTGTATAAAACCTATTAAAAATAGAGAAAAAACTAGTAAAACTAGGCTAAGATGACTTGTCATCATCTGCAACAATATACAGCCCCCGTGTTGATAGGGACTCTCCATGCGTCGCTCTTCACGACAAAAGCAGCTTCCACCGAAAGCTACACACAACCTGCGTGTTGATGGGGGCTCACCACGCGTCCCTCTTCCCTACCAAAAATGCTTCCACCTAAAGCAACACGTAACTTGCGCGTTGGCTCTGACAATGTTGCGGCTCCACATTCTTGCATAACACACCATGGTAGAATATATCTACATAACACACATATTTTTCATATTAAAAATAATTTATGAATGTTATCACATAAAATCCATAAAAAATTAATCAAATAATTAATTACACTAATATTGCTCAAAATAATATTAACCAAAATAATTAAGCTAAAAATAATATTTAGAAAATAATAAGCTCTAGATTAGCAAAAATAATAAACTTACGTAATTATATTGTCCCAAATAATTGACAATTTGTTCTACCGCTGACATATAATCACGTACCATTTTTACTAAATACATGTTTATAATTTTTTATGTATAAATCTCACACTAAATCCACTAAATACACTCTAAATACTCATAAGGCTCTCAATACTCTTTTTACTCTCTTTAATATGTGATTCTACTCATTTAAGGAGGGGATCTCAGGTGGAAGGCTTCTAAAGCCAAACTTCTATTGCATTACGTGTTCCCAGAGCAGTTATGTCCCCTGCATGCATACATACTGACAACATGAATTTTCCATGATAGTCAAAAAGAGAAGAGAATCTCTAAAAAGCTACGCAGATTCTCTAGAAAAGCAAAGGAATCTCTATGCCACATGCAGCAACATGCAGCCCCGTGTTGATGTAATCTCACCTCGCATCCCTCTTCCTTACAAAAGCTACTTCCATAAAAAGCAACACACGACCTATGTGTTGATGGTGGCTCGCCACGCGTTTCTCATCCCTGCAAAATCTGCTTCCACTTAAAGCAACACGTAACCTGCATATTGGCTCAGACAATATTGCTGCTCCACATTCCTGCATAATACACCATGATGGCATATAGCTGCATAACACACAAATATTTTTCACATTAAAATTAATTTTTGAATGTTATCATATAAAATCCAAAAAAAATGACTCAAATAATTAATTACACTAATATTGCTAAAAATAATATTTTTTAAAATAATTAAACTAAATAATATTGACAAAATAAGAAGCTCTTGATTAGAAAAAATAATAAACTTACGAAATTATATTGTCCCAAATAGTTGACAATATGTTCTACCACTGATATATAATTACGTACCATTTTCTCTATCACACGTTTATAAGTTTTCATGAATAAATCTCACTAAATCCACTAAATATTTTCTCTAAATATACAGAAAGCTCTCTGTACTCTCTTCACTTTTCTCACTATGTGATTCTACTCGTTTGAAGAAGGGAGCTCAGTGGGGTGCTTTTAAAGCCAAGCTTCTACTGCATTGCGTGTTCCCGGAGCAAGCATGTCTCCTGCATGCAAACATACTAACAACACGTATTTTTCATGTTGGTAAAAAAGCGAACGTAATCTCTTAAAAGTTATGCAAATTCTCTTAAAAAGTAAAGGAATCTCTGCGCCACCCGTAGCAACACGCAGCCCCCCATATTGATGGAGGCTCTCCACACATCGCTCTTCATTGCAAAAGCTGCTTCCACCAAAAGCTACACGCAACTTGTGTGTTAATGGGGGCTCACCACGCGTCCCTGTTCTCTGCAAAAGCTGCTTCCACCTAAAGCAACATGTTACCTACATGTTGGCTCAGACAATATTACGGCTCAACATTCTTGCATAACACACTATGATGGAATATAGCTGCATAACACACAAATATTTTTCATATTAAAAATAATTTCTGAACATATAAAATCCATAAAAAATTAATCAAATAATTAATTACACTGAAGTTGTGGCAATTTGGACAGTCATATTTGTAGTGTTCATTTTCTCTACAGTTGTGGCAAATGACCTTGCTGGTGTCCTTCTATGAATTATTTGAGCTGTCTTCTCTGTTTCTTCCTTTCAGTCTCATCATTCTTCTAAGTTTTCTGGCAAAAAATACAATCTCGTCATCTAATAAACAGTCACTGGATTCATCATCCAATAATTCAGTACAAGATTTAAGAGCAACTCCTTTCTTTTTTGTATCATTCTTTATGTGAGAGATGTCATATGCTAGTAACTTTCTTCTCAGCTCACCATAGGTCATTTGACTTAGGTTACTACTTTCAAAGATAACAACAGCCTAAGTTTTCCACTCTTTTGTTAGGCTTCTCAAGACCTTCCTCACTAGCACTTGTTTGGAATGAGTAATCCCATAGCATCCAAGTTATTAATGATGATAGAGAATCTCTCAAACATGTCATCAATTGATTCTCCTTCATTCATAGAAAATATCTCAGACTCTTTTCTCATCATGTCAATCCTTGTTTTCTTTACTTGTGTGGTGCCCTCATGTGTGACTTGAAACTTATCCCAGATTTTCTTTGCTATTTTTACATCATGAAACCTTCTGGTGTTCCTCGAAGATGATTGCACAGTTTAGCATGTTGACTACCTTAGCATTGAGTTCTACCTTTTTCTTTTCATCTTCATTCCACTTTGCTTCAATTTTGGGAGTAACAACACCATCAGCGCCAGTTTTGGTAGAGATTTGAGGATCATTCATGATTATCCTTTAGAGATTGTAATCCACCAATGGAACAAAGATTTTCATTCTTTCTTTCCAATAGTTGTAGTTTTTTCCATTGAA
Source organism: Arachis ipaensis (assembly GCF_000816755.2). Lineage (NCBI taxonomy): Eukaryota > Viridiplantae > Streptophyta > Magnoliopsida > Fabales > Fabaceae > Arachis > Arachis ipaensis. The sequence continues at coordinate 108,577,105 of NC_029785.2, read as the reverse complement.
GAATGGAAGTCTGTTGTTGGATTGTCCTTCTGTCAGTATGTAAGCCACCGTGTTGGAACCAATGTTCTTCACCATCAGGATCTTTCTTCCAAGCTGTGAAGCTTAATCTCTTTGAGACCAAGCTCTGATACCAATTGATGGTTATCAATAGCTAAAAGAAGGGGGTTGAATCTTGTCCTCCTTTTGATTAGGATTTCAACCTTGAGTTTAGTTGAGATACTTTGAGTAGAAAATAGGAGAGACTATGGTTTTGTCTCTTGATGCGGTAGGAGTCAAGATAGAGTTACGTGCAAGGTGTGTTATAAAGAAGTGTTGCTATATAGTATAATCAAAAGATACTTCAGTTTTGTCTCTTATAATGCAAAACCAGAAACAGAGAAGAGAAAGGATAATGACACACAGATGTATCCTGGTTCAGCTACTCAGTGTAATGTGACCTACATCTAGTCTCCATCACAATAGTGACAGAATTTCACTATCTTTTAACAGAATTACATTCACCAATTCTCCCTAGGATTCATACCAATCCTATCTGAGACAAATCCAGATTCTAACCCAAACTAGACTTGACTAGAAACTCACCATAGCTTTTCAATTGCAAAGTGCTAACCCAACTTGCAAGGAAATTTTCTCAGGATCATGACAACAAAACAGAAATACTTTTAAAGAATTTTTGAAATAACTATGACTTTTTTTCAAGTCTAATTCTCTGCTTTTTTTTTACTCAATGGCTTTTTCATACAAACCTCACCATTTTGTCTTTTACCATTGAAACATAGAAAGACTAAACTGAAAAAATGAGATACTTAATGAAAACTATGAAGGAGAAGAATAAACAACTCAGTGAGCTATGGGAACCCAAACATTGTGCTCTCACTCTTTACCTCAATTCTTGGTCGTTCACCCTTTTAATAGAGAAGTGAAACTTCCAGGGCCTGAAACCTTGCTTCAGCACTTGTTGGTCTTCTTTTCCCAAAAATTAGACATAGTAGTAGCGTGACAGAGGAGAGAGAAGGTAGAAGCAGTGACTGTATCAAACATGCAACCATACTTTCAATCTTCTCTTTCAACCCTTTTCATCTTGCCTCTTGAATTTGAACCGTGTATTCTTGCTTTGACTCTAAGTTAGATTCTTGAGCGTTGATTTACAATAGAGCATCATTATCTTTACTTTCTTCAATTTTTTGAATCGGTGCTTATAACTCAGAGAATTTCTTCAGCAACCTTCAATGAAGCACAAATGTGGAATTCTCCTTTTATGATTTGTCCTTGGATGTGATTTTCGCCTTTTGCCCTAGCCTCTTTGACCTTTCCTTTTTTACTTGAAAATAAAAACTTTACTTTTTGTTCTTCAATTTGCCCTAGATTTAGAATTTTTTCATTCTTTTTTTTGTTTCAGAAAGTTTACGTGGGTGATGTGAAAGAAAAGAGAAGAGAGAAAAGAGATAATTTGACTTTTGGTGATATAAAATTTAGTTCAAATGAAACGGGATTGTATTACTTAGTTAGCAACTAAGTTGAATGTATGGATCTAGATATGGACCATAGTTTGCGCTTAGGTTTGATCTTGGGCCAGATTTCTTGCTTTTCTTCCATATGGTTCAACAACTCAATTTTGGATTAAGAGTGATGAGTGCTTTGTTCAAGCTGAACCTATGTTGAGCCTGGTATGATTAATTTATTTTCTACACACTAAACAAAACAAATCACATAAACAATTGGCTTTTAACCCAATAATATTTAGTCATCATCTTAACAATATTTTAGTTCTTTAAACTCAACACTCTCTATACTCTATTCACTTTTTTTGTTCTGAGCTCTCTTCACTATCTTCAATCTCTTCACTATGTGAATCTACTCATTTGAAGATGGGAGCTCGAGCAGGGGAGCTTTTAAAGCCAAGCTTCTACTACGTCGAGTGTTCCCCGGAGAGGCATGTCTCCTACATGCAACCATAGTGACAACACGCGTTCCCCATGTTAGTCAAAAAGTGAAGGAAATCAATGAAAACTTGCATAGATTTTCTTAAAAAACAAAAGAATCTCTGCGCCACCTACAATAATACGCAGCCCCCCGTGTTGATGGGGACTCTCCACACGTCACTCTCCACAGCAAAAGCAACTTCCACCAAATGCTACACACAACCTGCCTGCCGATGGGGGCTCACCACGCGTCCCTCTTTCCTACAAAAACTGCTTATACCTAAAGCAACACATAACCTACGTGTTGGTTTAGACAATGTTGCAGCTCCACATTCTTGCATAACACACCATGGTAGAACATAACTGCATAACACACATATATTTTTCATATTAAAAATAATTTATGAATATTTTCATAATATCCATAAAAAATTAATCAAATAATTAATTACACTAATATTACTAAAAATAATATTAACCAAAATAATTAAACTAAAAATAATATTTAGAAAATAATAAGCTCTAGATTAGTAAAAATAATAAACTTACATAATTATGTTGTCCCAAACATTTGACAATTTTTTCTGCCACTGAATATAATCATGTACCATTTTTACTAAATACATGTTTATAATTTTTTATGTATAAATTGATGCATGAGTATCTTTAGTTATTTTTAGTTATTATTTGTTTGAATAAAGTAAGTGATCTCCTTGATTTTATTAAGATTCTCATGTTTCTAATCAATATTTTTTGGAGTTTCTTTCTTTGAACAAAGTTAGTGAATTCCTTATTTAGATTTTTGTACTTTAATCAATATTTTTTGGAGTTACTTTGTGCTTTGATATGTTTAGGGAATTGTTGAAAGATTTGAGACAAGAACAAAGGCAAAGAAGCCTTTGGGAGAAGCAAGGAAGGTGGCATGCAAGAGGAAGTAGCCTCCTGATGTGAGATAAATGTCGGTTAAGAAATTATCAAAGGATCTTCCAATTTAATGTCGCAAAGTATAGTCCCAACTGATGAGACATCCCATGTCAAAGTTTAGAATAATGTCACAACTATCAAATCAAATACCGGGAGTGGAATCCCAGGTCGTCTTTCCTAGGAATTGCAACATGATGTATATCATTGGTTAGGAATTTTTGGAATTTTTGAGTTGAGTGCAAGAAAAGTAAAGTCACTAGAAATTAAGGCAATAACAACTAACAATTAAATGGAGGCAACTACACTATCTATCAAACAATCAACCAACTAATAAGCATGCAATAAAGGAATAGCAATGCTAACGATATATAATTGAATTTATGATGGTAATTACCCATTACTCCCACTTAGTTATCCTTTAACAATAGAAGGAAAGTCAAGTGAAAAATATTAACTTTAGTCCACAAGTCCTAGTCAAATCCTAGTGAAAGACTAGATTTAGTAGAGTTCAAGCTAACAAGCAATCTTCAATTAACCATTAACACTAAATTCTTGCAATTCAAGAGTCTCTAATTTTTCCACCCCAAGGCCAAGAAGGAAAGTCTACTTCATAGTCATAAGTGACATTTTCTCAAACACTTGGTGAGCAATAATAACAAGCATCATAAAATTATAAAATCAATCCAAATTCAAGATACCCAATAGAAACAGTTAATAATAAAAACTCAAATAACACAAATGGAATATGAAAAACCTCAATGCATTACCAAAATCAAAATCTAACAAGATCTAAAATCAAAACCCAAAATAGGTAAAATTGCAAAAGTGCTAATTAAAATTGGAGAGTAGAAACAACAATTAGAACACTAAAAACTGAAATTAATAAGAGTCTAGTTCATAGGTTGAAATGAAAATGAACAAGAGACAGTAAAACCTAGAGAGAAGGAGGAGTTTCTCTTTCTAAACTCAAAAACTATGTAAAAACTAAGCTAATGGAATGTATCTCCTCAAGCTGGTTCACCCCCAAACTCTAGTCTTCGACTTGGGCTTCAAACTGGGCCAAAAATAGCTCAGAAATTGCCCCCAAAGTGTTTTTACTAATGAGTCATGTGACAGCAGTGTGCGTACGCACGCTGCCATGATGCGTACGCACAGATGCTGATATCCAAAATCTTCATTTCTTCATGATTTTTTACTCTTGCTTGCTCTTTTTTCCATCTCTTCCAATCTTACCTTGATTCCTAAGACCTGAAATCACTTAACAGACATATCAAATCATCGAATGGAATTTAAGAGAATTAAAATTAGCATTTTTGGAGCCTAAAAACATGTTTTTGCAATTAAGTGCAATTTGGACGAAAATCACAAATGCATGCTATTTCAGTGAATAAGTGTGAGATTATGTGATAAAATCCATTTATTTCAAGCCAAAAATCATCGTTAAATATGGATTCATCACCTCCCAGGAAGCAAGAGTTGGAAACAAGCCCAGGAAGTTCAAAGAGAATTTACAATCCTAACCTCTTCATACTCCAACAAGGATAACTTGAGCTATATAGGTCCAAATGAAACAGTTCTAGTGGTATTAGAAAGCCAACTTTCTGAGCTTTCTAATGATATATAATGCTCTATAGTGGATACTAAATCTAAGGGTGAATATCACCTTCTTTGTTGCAAGAAAAATCAAGGCTAGCATGTTGCACGCTAAGGCTGGCGTCTGCGTGTTTTACACAAGACTGACCTCTTTATACTCTAAGAAGGCTAACTTGAGATGTAGAGGTCCAACTGACATGATTCTAGTGGAGTTAGAAAGCTAACTTCCAGAGCTTTCCAATGATATATAATAGTCTATAGTAGACGTTTATTTTGGCCTACAAACAATGAACATCTTTGAGCTCAAAAAAGCTCTGCGAAGCCAGCATTTCACGCGCTCAAAACAAGGAAGCATGTGATTGTTGCACATTCGACACTTCCTAGGGGCATTTTGTTATTGGCGTGTTGCAGACATCTCCTTACTCTAACGAGCATAATTTGAGCTACAGAGGTCCAAATGATGGGCTTCTAGTGGTGTTAGAAAGATAACATCCAGAACTTTCCATCGATATATAATAGTCTATAGTGGATGTTCAATTTTGCTAGTGCTCTGCATGCTTGAAATGATGCTCCAAAGAAAAAGAAAGGGTGAACAAGTTATTGAATGCAACTACTCAAGTGTATGTAACAATACTAATGCATGATATCTATCTATATCTATACCATAAGGTCCTATGAGATTGGTAAAAAAATAAACAACCAAACTTCCAAGCAAGTAAATAAGCATATAGGGCCACAATGAGTCACAAGTGCAATGCAATCATAATTGAGCAACCTGAAAAATAATATAAACAAGGTGTGGAGAAATAGAATTGAGAAATCAAACCCCTCACCGAATGTGTGTACACGCTAATCGCTCAGCGTTTAGGCCTTAATCACTCAATTCTCCTTTAATCATGCTTTCTCAAATTTGCTCTTCATCTAACAATCAACAAATACTTGATGCATGAACACACTTATCATGAGGTTTTTAAAGGGTTGAAATGGAGCTAAGGTCAAGGTAGGATTAATATGGTTATGTGGACTTTTAAATTGAATCTTTGATTAGCTTAAGTATCCACACAACCTATATCACTTAGTCACCATAAATGCAACCTAACTACCCACCACTTTCTTTTTACATATTCATGCATTCCCTTTTTAGTCATAACACATATGCATTATTACCATTTCTTTATCTTGGGGTAATTTGTCCCCTTTTGTGTGTGTTTGTGTGTATTTTTTTCATTGAGGAAAGATATTTTCATAATTGAAAATTTTGTTTTTATTTCCTTTTATCAACACTAATTGCATATGGTTAAGCAATTTGTCACATGAATGCACACCTCAACAAAATTTTTTATTTCCCAATATTTTCAATGAAATACCCAAACAAAATTTTTCATTCACTACCAATGTCTCCCAACAATTCTCCCACACTTACTTAACACACACACCTCAACCTAAACTAATCATAGATGCAATTTAAGGTTATTCATAGTTTTTCACTTAGGGTTAATGATGTGGTGACTACAAAAGTAGATGTAAGGGTATGGCCATATGAGTTCATGAGTTTCAATTGAAATGATGGTCTCAATCATGCTACATGCATTCAAAACATCAAATATCGGATATAAAAAATTAAGCAAATTCAAGATTACAATCAAAGAAGGAGTATATCACATAAGAATAAAAATTTGTGGTTGAAGTATAAAACCACACATTAAGGCTCAACAACTCACAAGGTTGCTTGTTCTATCTCTTTTTTATACTCCACAAAACATTTTAAGCAAGTTTAAAAGCAATTTTTGAATCAATTCGATAGAGTTCCCTTAAAAAAAATCTTTCTTGGAAACTTTTTATGTTGTTTTTACTAACTTATTCTATATGTATGTATGTCCTATGTGTTGGATGCAAACTAAAATTTCTAGCTCTTCCCTAACTTCTTTATCCAAAATTCGATCATGGTATTTAGGGAAAACAAGCATGAGCTAAGCATATCAACTATTCACAATCATCCAATCACACTCACTATCCATAGCATATATACTAAAATAAAAGGCAATATATACACCACCCAAGACAAAAGAGCATGCCATACTAGAATTGAAACTAAAGCTAAAGCTATATGTCCATCCAAAATAGAAATGCACAATGTAAAAGCCAAAGATAGCAACTATCCACAAGGTTCTATCAACAAAAAGCAAAATAGACATAACTAAAAGCAAAACATAAGTGCAAAGTGTTCGAAGTAGAAGTTTACGGCCCAAAAAATGTTGCTAATCCCCCCTCCCTTAAACTTAGCATGGTCCTCCGTGTTAGCAAAAGTGTCAAGCAATGCGAGGGGTAGGTGGTGCGGCCTCAGGCTACGGGGACGGAGCTACCTCAACATCTACCACCGGCATCTCAGCATCTGCCACCTGTGTGTTAGTCTCGGCCTGCACCTCAGCTGCTGGCTCAGCATCCTCAGCCTCTGAAAGCTCCTCAGGAGTGTTTAGCACTTCAATCATGGGATCCCACTTTCTATTTTGCAGCTTGATATTCTAATATTTTCGGTTCATGCACCTCTCTAAGTGCTCCAACCACTCCAAGAGCTTGAGACCGAGCTCTTGAGTCATGGGAGCCTCAAGAGTAGATGATGATGGTGCTGGTGGTCGGCTCGGTTCTCCAGTGGTTATTTTTCTCTTCTTCTTCTTTGATCACCGAAACCCAGGTAATCCTTCAGCCAATCGCCATGAGGAATATAGAGGTCCTTGTTTGCTAAGGTAGGTGGATAATCATCATCCTCCCATTCAAGGCCAGCCTTGGCTATTATCTCAGTCACCATAACCGGAAAATCCGTTTTTCGCTTGAGAGATATCGACACCTTCCGCATCTACTGCTTGATAACCTTGGGCAAATTCACCGGCTCACCCTGTAACACAACCCAAACCAAAATAGCCATCTCCCATGTAATAGTGGTCTCATGAGTAGTCGGTATGGCATAGTTAGTCAAGAGTTGTTGCCATATTTGAGCATCAAAAGTGAGTTGCTTAACCGGGAGTCCGATTGGCTCGGGATTATCTCTCAAACTCATAACCCATGCCGAGTCTGGAATAGCTATTTTCTTCATAATCCTATCCCAATCCAAGGTGCCTAGTTGGTGGTCGGCTTGTGTCTTCACATAAGCACACTACCCTTTTATCTTAGGCGAAATGTTCAGAATCTCCGCAATTGTACCTTCTGTGATGGGAATTTGTTTGCTTCGGACAAGAACGGACTTAAGGTTGACATTGTAAAAGTTGGCATAAAATTTCAGCACCCATAGTTCATTTGCCTCCCTCAGTTCCCTATCCAAAAAGCTCTACCATCGGCTTTCAATGTGAGAATTCACTAATACCTGAAGCTCAGAGGGTAGCTCAAACATCTTCAGTTGTCACTCGACATGCAACTTCTTGCTATCCCGAAATTTTTCATATTGAAGTGCACAATACCGGTTGGAAAACCTAACCGGATCATGAGCTGGTACAGATAAGTCAAAATTGCGTATCACAATGACTTGCTCAACCGGCTTCTTGGGTTTCGAGGCCAGTTTCTTGGAAGCGGAAGCTTGTTTCTTTCCTTGAGTGGTCCGCAATCTGAAAGGAAGAATGGAGAAAACAATTGAGTTTCCAATCAAGCAACCCTTAAGCACTGAAAGCAATTGAACCATATATAATGCATATACAAAAAGAGACAATCAAAAACAATGGTTCAATATGAGAGAAAGACATATGCACATTAGTTAAGACCATCTAAGACAAAGCTAATTCAACATATAAAAAAAACAACATGCCTATGTCAATTAGATTCATCAATTGAATTCGCACAAAGAGTTACAAAACATAAAATGAATCCAAGTTGCATTTCAAATAAATTTTTGCAATTAACAAGTTCAATTCACACTTAGTTCAATGATGAAACTCAAGCAAAGTAAGTGAAAACCATCCAACATATTCAATTCAGAGCTAAACTACCTAATTATATCATGGTTGAAAGCATATGGTGGCCACACATATGAATCAATCCCAATTTTTAACTTAGGCAATTCATTGAACAATTGGTATGCATGGTTTAAAGTCATCAAAGCAAGCTAAAATCAAGCAACAATAAGCCAAAATACAATTAATCTAACACTTGCAATCATGTTTAACAGCAATAATACTAACCTACATCAATTAAGAACACTAAAACGACAATTAAACTAGCTAACCTATTACGCATAAATTCAAAGAACAGGGAAAAAGAAAGAAGAACCTGAGTTAAGGGATAGAAAAATGGAGATGGAGGTTGCGTGGCGCACAGGTGTGGTGGAGCTGTCGCCGGAAGGCGGGCACGCAACTGGGTTGAACAGGGGTGGTGGTCGTTGGTGCAGAAAAGAGTAGAAGAGGAGATGATGGGGAAAGATAGAAAGAGAGAGAGAAGCGTCGGCGGTGGCTGGCTGGCAGCAAAGGTGGTGCCAGACTAAGCGGAATGATGGTGGTAGCACGGAGCAGTGCTGGGTTGGGTGTTGGTAGTGGTTGTAAAAAAGGAATGAGATGAAATAATGATGAAGAGGGGAGAAAGCATCGCAATAGGGGTCACGAAGGGGTTCAGGAATTTGAATCTGTGCGTACGCATGAAGAGAGATGCATACGCACGATCAGGAGGTCAGATGCAGAAGCCGCATACGCGAGCAGCACACACGTGGAGGGTGCTCTCTGCCAGGGGCTCTGCGTACGCGGAGATTGTCCGCGCACGCATCTTGGGCTAAATATCATATGATCCGTACGCAGCATCTTGGCCGCGTACGCGGGCAGTGTTTGATGCCAGCGGAACATGCGCATGCTAGGGGGACACGCACACGAGCAGTTGGCTTGCAAAGAGAGGGGCGCATACTGATAAACCACTATTTTATGGTTTATATTGTGTTTAATTGTGTGGTTTTATCATGATCTTTACCCACTTATTCATTAAATTAGCATGCATTTATATTTCCTTCCTAAAGTTATTACATGATTGAAAATTTGCTTCCTAGAGACTTTTAATTATATATTTTAATTCTTCTTTATTCCATTCGATGCCGTGATCTGTGTGTTAAGTGTTTCAGGCTTTATAGGGCATAAATGAGTTGGAGATTGGAAAGGAAGCTTGCAAAAATAGAAGGAACACAAGAAATTGAGGAGATGACCAGGGAGAAGCGACGCGGACGCATGGCTCACGCGACCGCGCGAAAGATTGAAAATCGCAGTGACGCGGCCGCATGGATGACACGACCGCGCGGCATGGAATAGCACGAGTGACGCGGAGGTGCGGACAACGCGCTCGCATGGCAAAGCAAAATGCCGAATGACGCGTCCACATGAATGACGCGATCGCATGATGTGCGCGATCTGCATAATCTGCAGAATCGCTGGGGGCGATTTTGGGCCCTGTTTCGACCCAGTTTTGGGCCCAGAAAAGCAGACTAGAGCCAGGAAACATGCAGAGACCAACAACAACATTCATTCTAGATAGTTTTAGTTTTTCAGATCTAGTTTTCCTCTCCTCTAGGTTTTTTTCTCTCTACACATTCATAGTCTTAGGATTTATTATTTTCATTGCTTTTTGCATTGGGATTTGAGAAGAGTTATTACCTCATCAAGACTTCGTCATTCTAGTTCGTTTTCTTTACTTGGCTTTACTCTTCCATATCCTTTAATTTACTTAATCTTACTGTTGGATTATTTGAGAATTTATCAATACAAGAGTTATTTTTATTTTTAATTAATTCCTTTGAGTTTTATTTATCATGTATTCCTTTAATTCTCTTTCCTATGTTATGAATTCCACATTCACAATGAGCGAGTAATTCCCTAACTTGATGGGGAGTTGATTGAAAGGAATCCTTGAGTTGGAGTGCTCAAGGGAGAAATTGTAATTGGGTTTATGATTGGTTTGCTCTCTAGTCACTAACGCCAGTCCTTCCAAGTAAGCGGATTGGGACTTGTGAATAAAAATAGCATTCCAACTTGTTTGACTTTCCCTTACCTAGTAAGGAATAACTAAATAGAACAACCCCAATTATCAATTAATCTTGAAAGTACTGCAACAAGAGTAGGGCTTCCAACTAATCTACTCCCAGTCAAGGCTTTTATTTAAATTACATTAATTCTCTGATTTAATTTCCTGTCATTCAACTCAAATCTTTTTGAAAACCATCTGATTAATAAAATAGCACACTTTCTTGCAACTCGTTGGGAGACGACCTGGGATTCATACTCCCAGTATTTTAACTTTAATTTCTGTGACACCCGTTTTAAATTGATAAGCGGATTTCTGGTTGGTTGAGAACTATACTTGCAACGCATATCTTATAACAATTCTTAACTCGCCAATTTCTGCCCACATCAATTTTTGGCGCCGTTGCCGGGGAGTTGCAATAGAGTGCTAAAGTTATTGATTGGATTTTATTTATTTGCATTTTATTTTATTTTATTTTGCTACTATGAGCTGCTTGTTTATTTCGCTAGATGATGCGTTCACTTCCTGATCCAAGCTTGCTAGTATTCGATCCTGAGATTGAAAGAACTATTTCACGAATAAGGCAAGCTCGGCGTCGGTTATCCTCTCTGAGAGCGGATCTGAAACGTCATTTGAGGAAGAAACCAGCCCCCGTTCTACTGATTCGGTTGATTTACGTATAGGTGACATGGCAGCACCTAAGAGAGTTACTATCCAGGAGGCTGGAGCCCCTGATTTTACAATGCAACCGTTTCAAGCGCATCATCCAGCAGTGGCTACAGACTTTGAAATAAAGACCGCACTGCTCAATTTGATGCCCAAGTTTCATGGCTTACCTGCTCAAGAGCCTATCAAGCACCTGAGAGATTTTCAAGCAGCCTGTTCTACTGTCAGGCGTGATGGTGCAGATGAAACTTCAATTTTGCTGAAAGCCTTCCCGTTTTCTCTTTAGGGAAAGGCAAGAGAGTGGTACTACACTCAACCCGCAGCAACTGTATCTAACTGGGATACACTCAGAAGAGAATTTTTGAAAAAGTTCTTTCCAGCTGAAGTTACTGATAAACTGAGGAAAGACATTTCCATGATTGTTTAGGATGATTCTGAAACTCTCTATAAGTACTGGGAGCGCTTCAATAATCTTCTGGAAGCTTGCCCCCACCATATAATTGACAAGATAGTGTTACTCGGCTACGTCACACAGGGCATGAGACCCCAAGATAAGACCACATTGGAAAGTGCTAGCAATGGGTCTATGAAAAAGTACAAGACCACTGATGATGCATGGCAATTGATCAGCAACTTAGCTGAATCTACTAGGAATCACAGGCAGAAACAAGGCCGTGCAAAAGCCATTGCAGAAGTGTCCTCTAGCAGAGAGACTGCTACTTCAACTCAGAGTATCTGTGAAATGACCAACTTGCTAAAGCAGATGCAATTGAATCAACAACAAGTTCAGCAAGCTCAACCTTCTCCTCCACAGCAAAACCAACAGTTAGTCCCACAAAGAGTTTGCGGAGTCTGTGCAGATTATAGCCATTATACTGATGAGTGTCTGCAGCTCCAGCAGGAAGACAACACCGTGGCAGCCACTCATAATTTTTATGACCGCCCCAACCAAGGGTACAATCAAAGTGGCAATTACAACTATGGATGACAGGACAATTCTAACCAGAATTGGAGGGACAACAACAACAGAGGAGGCAGAGATAATCAGGGAAATCAGAGGTGGAATAACAACAACAGGCAGCAGAACCAGTACCAGCCTTACAGAGTACCTCACCTGAGACAATCCCAAGGACCACAGAATACCCAACAGCAGACCTCTCAAATTCCTTATCCTTCTTCTTCTGCTAATGATGACTTACTACAATCTATTGATCGGAGACAGCAGACCATAGAAAATAACATTAATGCCACTCTAAATGGTCTGAACGCTACTTTGCAAGCTCTTGTCTTCCAGATTGGATCAATGAATAACTCCAATAACCAACCTTTGAGCTCCAGTGGAATTCCCTCTCAACCATTACCCAATCCCAAGGGTGGTATTAATGCCATCACCCTAAGGTCCGGAACCACACTGTAGGAGAGGAACCAGGAGGAGCCAAGCCCACCAGAACACACCTCAGCTGAAGAGGTAGTGAAAATAGAAGATGTTGAAGAGGAAGAAGACATACATGACATAACTGAAAAAGAAGAAGTTCAACCACAGGAGGAAGCATCAAAAGGTGCAGACACTGCAGAAGACACCACTCCTATTCCATTTTCACAACTTGCAAGGAAGCCTAGGAAGCAGCTAGAACCTGATCCAAAAATGGTAGAGATATTCAAAAAGGTTGAGGTAACTGTTCCTCTATTTGATGTTATTCAACAGGTACCTAAGTATGCAAAGTTTCTAAAAGATTAATGTATACATAAAGACAAAATTAATGAATTAGAAACTATTCCTTTAGGGAGTTCCATATCTGCTTTAATGGGTGGTCTACCTGAAAAGTGTAGTGACCCAGGTCCTTGTATGGTTAATTGTACTATTGGTGGTATAGTATTTTCTGATTGCATGTGTGATTTAGGAGCATGTGTGAGTATAATGCCTTTGTCTATATATGATATTTTGAGGCTCCCTCCCTTAAAAAGGTCGGCTGCTCGTTTTCTGTTGGCAGATAAAAGCATTATTACAGTGGTTGGAGTTGCTGAAGATGTATTAGTGGGCATTAAGGGACTCACGTTTCCCACTGATTTTTATATCCTAGAAATGCCCTAAAATGACTCAAAGAAGCCATCATCAATCCTACTCGGAAGGCCATTCCTGAAAACATCAAAGTTTAAATTAGATGCTTTTTCAGGAACATACTCTTTTGAAATAGATGGCCGAATAGTGATCTTCAATCTGATTGGAGTTATGACGCATCCTCCAGAGGATCACTCTATCCTCAAGTGTGACATTATAGATGAAACCGTGGCTGAAGTCCATCAGGAGGAATTTGAAGAGAAGCACGCAGGACAAGGTCCAAGTGTGGGGACATTCTCAGAGGACAATGACAGTGCTCTACCATTGTTACCAGCTCCAGACAACCCAGAGCATGACCATGATCAGAAGTTAGAATTAAAACCCCTTCCTCCACACCTCAAATATGCTTACCTTGAAGACGGGCAGAGGTTTCCAGTTATCATTGCAAGGAAACTTACTTCTCAACAAGAAGAGCAGTTACTTAGTGTGCTGAGGAGGCACAAGAAGGCGATTGGTTGGAGTTTGGCAGACATAGTAGGCATTAACCCTCAAGTATGTGAGCACAGAATATTTTTAGAAGAGGGAGCAAGACCTGTCCATTAACCCAGAGAAGACTGAACCCCACTATCTTAGAGGTTGTCAAGAAGGAAGTGACCAGACTACTGGAGGCAGATATCATTTATCCCATCTCAGACAGTGAATGGGTGAGCCCAGTACAAGTGGTGCCAAAGAAGTCTGGAGTCACTGCAGTGAAGAATGAGCATGGAGAGCTCCTGACAACCAGAGTTCAGAATGCCTGGAGGGTCTGCATTGACTACAGACGCCTCAACCAAGCAACCCGCAAGGATCACTATCCTCTTCCATTCATTGATCAAATGCTGGATCGCCTGTCAGGTAAATCACATTATTGTTTTTTAGATGGTTACACAGGTTATTTCCAGATTCATATAGCTCCTTAGGATCAGAAAAAGACCACTTTTATGTGTTCTTTTGGGACTTATGCTTACAAAAGAATGCCCTTTGGCTTGTGCAATGCACCAGCTACTTTCCAAAGGTGTATGATGAGTCTTTTCTCTGATCTTATTGAGGACTGTATGGAGGTTTTTATGGATGATTTTAGTGTATATGGTGACTCCTTTACTCTTTGCTTGGATAGATTATCTAGAGTATTAGATAGATGTGTCAGTACAAACCTTGTATAAAATTTTGAGAAATGTCACTTTATGGTAAAACAAGGTATTGTACTAGGACATGTTGTGTCTAATACTGGCATTTCTGTAGATCCAGTAAAGGTGGATGTCATTTCTAGTTTACCTTACCCCTCTTCTGTGAGGGAAGTCCGTTCATTTCTTGGCCATGCAGGTTTTTACAGGAGATTCATTAAGGACTTCAGTAAGGTAGCACTTCCCTTATCCAGACTACTGCAGAAAGATATTGAGTTCGAATTCAGTGAAAATTACAAACAAGCGTTTGATAAGCTGAAGACCGCCCTGACTCAAGCTCCAATTGTGAGAGGACCAGACTGGAGCCAACCATTTGAAATAATGTGTGATGCTTCCAACCATGCCGTAGGAGCAGCACTGGCTCAGCGTGAAGGTAAGGATCCTTTTGTTATTGCTTATGCGTCTAAAACTTTAGATGCCGCTCAGTCCAATTACACTACTACTGAGAAATAGCTTCTTGCTATTGTTTTTGCTCTGGATAAATTCCGAGCCTATTTACTTGGTACTAAAGTAGTAGTGTATTCAGATCACGCAGCTCTAAAGTATTTATTAGCTAAAAAGGAGTCCAAACCAAGGCTTATATGTTGGATACTGCTATTACAAGAATTTGATTTGGAAATTAAGGACAGGAGTGGTAACCAGAATTTAGTGGCAGACCACTTGAGTCACCTTGAACATATTACAGATGACTCCACTACTATAGCTGATAATTTCCCATTTGATAACCTGCAAGCAGTATCTGAGATAGTCCCTTGGTATGCACCTGTAGCTAATTATCTAGTTAGCTGCACCTTTCCTCCAAACTTTTCTAAGCATCAAAGAGACAAGCTGAAAAGCGAGTCTAAATATTATATATGGGATGACCCATATTTATGGAGATGTGGCGCTGACCAGGTAATTAGACGGTGTGTGCCTCAATCAGAATTCCAGTCCATCTTAGAGGCCTGTCACTCATCTGCGAGTGGAGGACATTTTGGCCCTCAAAG
>NC_029785.2:108558839-108560940 GCF_000816755.2 Arachis ipaensis | reverse complement strand
CCATTTGATAACCTGCAAGCAGTATCTGAGGTAGTCCCTTGGTATGCACCTGTAGCTAATTATCTATTTAGCCGCACTTTTCCTCCAGACTTTACTAAGCATCAAAGAGACAAGCTGAAAAGCGAGTCCAAATATTATATATGGGATGACCCATATTTATGGAGATGTGGCGCTGACCAGGTAATTAGACGGTGTGTGCCTCAATCAGAATTCCAGTCCATCTTAGAGGCCTGTCACTCATCTGCGAGTGGAGGACATTTTGGCCCTCAAAGAACTGCTAGAAAAATCTTAGACTGTGGATTCTGGTGGCCTACTCTTTTTAGAGACGCTGCTGAATTTTGTAGATCTTGTTTCCCATGCCAAAAATTTGGTAATATATCCAGGAGGGATGAGATGCCTCAACAAATTATGCTTTTCTGTGAAATTTTTTATGTTTGGGGCATTGACTTCATGGGTCCATTTCCAAATTCTAATGGTTATTTTTATATATTATTAGCTGTAGATTACGTTTCCAAATGGGTGGAAGCAATTCCTACCCGCACTGATGATGCTAACACTGTTGTTTCCTTTGTGAGAAACCATATTATTTGTCATTTTGGATCACCACGAGCAATCGTGAGCGATCAACGCACCCATTTTTGTAACAGAAGACTAACCGGATTAATGAAGAAACATGGGATAATTCATAAAGTTGCAACAGCCTACCATCCTCAGACTAATGAGCAAGTCGGGGTGTCAAACAGAGAGATAAAGCGTATCTTGCAGAAGATAGTCAAACCTCATAGAAGAGACTGGAGCACCAGGCTATAAGATGTACTTTGGGCGTACAGAACCGCATACAAAACACCCATTAGGATGAGTCCTTTCCACTTAGTTTATAGAAAAGCTTGTCATCTCCCTATTGAAGTAGAGCACAAAGCCTTCTGGGCAGTAAAGGAGTGCAAGATGGGAATTGAGGAAGCCGAAGTTGAAAGGAAATTGCAACTACAAGAATTGGAAAGCCTTCGTCTGGAAGCTTATGAGAACTCAAGACTATACAAGGAGAAGATGAAGGTTGTACATGATCAGCACATCAAAAGAAAAGAGTTCCAACTTAGGGATTTAGTCCTCCTTTACAAATCTCGATTGAGGCTCATGTCAGGCAAGTTGAGATCAAGATGGGAAGGTCCATACAGAGTAGAGAAGGCCGAACCGTACGGAGTTTATCACCTAAGCCATCCTTCAAGCTCTGAACTTATCAAAGTTAATGGACATCGTTTAAAGCTGTACCATGGCGAGCAGCTGAAGAAAAACAAGGAGCTCAAGATCTTCCTCTTGGAAGATCCCCACATAGCCGAAGACTGAGCTAGTGGAGCGTCCAACTTACGGACGTTAAAGCAAAGTGCTAGGTGGGAGACAACCCACCATGGTATGATCGTTCTCTTCTTTATTTTTAACTTTCCTATTCAATAACTCTTCAATTTATTAGTACATTTCGTGCATCTGCATTTGCATATTTTTATTTTAAAAAAAAATGTTACGCGACGCGACCGCATCATTGACGCGTCCGCGTCGCAAGGAGATGGGAGAAAATAATAAACGAACAGAGAGTCACGCAGGAGCGTGGCTGGAGGCGTGCCAATGGCACAAATCATCCCACGCGACTGCGTTACTGACGCGTCTGCGTCGAGTGGGAATACTGGCCTCCCACGTGACCGCGTGCCCCACGCGGCCGCGTGACCTGGATTTCGATGTAAAAAGGGTGCACAGCCGAAAGTTGTGCTAGAGTGGTGCTGGACTGGCGCTGGACGCGCAATCCCTCTCACGCGACCGCGTGCCTCACGCGGACGCGTCACATCCTAATAACTGGCCACTCACGCGATCGCATGCCCCATGCGATCGCGTCACCCAAAAAATTGGCAATTAATGATTTTGAACAGAGAGTTGTGCGAGTGCGAGGCTACCCTCACATCAATCA
Source organism: Arachis ipaensis (assembly GCF_000816755.2). NCBI lineage: Eukaryota > Viridiplantae > Streptophyta > Magnoliopsida > Fabales > Fabaceae > Arachis > Arachis ipaensis. The sequence goes on along the minus strand of NC_029785.2, from coordinate 108,558,983 downwards.
ATTTGAGCGCAAGTCACGCGACCGCGTGACTGACGTGACCGCGTGACTGACGTGACCGCGTCGCTTGCGCAGCACAGCTTCCCTAATTTACCAACTATCATATCTTTTTCTCCCCAAATCCTATTTTCTCTTCCCCCCCCTCCC
>NC_029785.2:108545452-108557348 GCF_000816755.2 Arachis ipaensis | reverse complement strand
CCCCTTCTTCCTTCTTCCTTCTTTCTCACTTTTTACACACTCTCTCTCTCTCTCACCCCATTAACAAGGTTTTTCTTTTTCTCCTTCCCTCCTTACTTTTCTATTATTCTTCTTATTTTTATATGTATCTTCTTTTCTTTTTGTTTACCTTCATTATTCATATTTTCTTTTTCTTTCTTTTTCCTTTTTATTTAGTGTTATAAATTTATGTGAGTCATTATTTCTCATTATATGCTTGTGGATTGTTATAAATTTGTTTGCCAATTATATATTACTTTTTCAAGGGATGCTTGCATGTTCAATTTCATACTATCAATAACTTAATTATCATGCATGCTACGTGTTTGTGAAAAGGCGCATATGGCATTATGCATTTTCCTACTTTATTCTACTTTTTAATGCTTGCTTTTCACAAAACCCTTTTTATATTTTATTAATTTGATATAATTGTTATTACAAACAAATTGTTAGTTTGAAAGACTTGGTAATCTAACTTGGACATTGAATGCTGGATCTATGCTACTCATGCCTTTGCCTGCATGCCAATAAACCCCTTGCATTTACTTGTCCCTACATGCACTTGCTATATTTCCATTGATGAACTTTTCACATGTAGTCATGACCATGTGTTAACGTCATTCTTCTTTATTGTGCATTGATTACCACCTTTCCCGCTCTCTTCCTTGCTCTACCGCTTTAAATTTAATTTACTTACTCTTCCCTTTTTCAGGATGGCCACCAAGAAAGGAAAGGAGAAAGCTACTCCTAAACAACCAGCAAGAAGAGGAACAAAGAGAGCATTAGTGGCAGAACCCTCTTCAACTGCGGTTAAGCCCTCAACAAAGAAAATTAAGAGGATTATAAAAGTTGACAATAAAGAAAGAGCCTTCCCAGCAAAGGACACTGTGCGATTCCCCAATCGCTATTGTGAGCAGATGTTCCCCATCCTGGCAAAAAGGAGTTACAACAACGAATACCTTCTTCTCCTCCCAAACCACATTGCTACCTTTGTTGAGCCGCAGATTGCCCGAAGACAATGGGATTTCTTACAGAGACAGCCAAGGCAGGTCAATCTTTCTTGGGTAGTCGAGTTCTACTCAAACTTCCACCTGCCAACCCTGCAGTCTGTCTACGTCTGCCAGAAGCAAGTCCCCATTACAGAAGAGACCATTCAAAAAGCTCTAGGTCTTCCCCCTGTTCCAGAAGGATTGGACGCCTTTCAAGAAGCCGCACTCAAGAGCCAGATGTACCACTTTGACTGGAACGCCGTTCTCAGAGTTATCGCACTACCTGGCAGCCGATGGATCTACGGATACCATCGTACCCGCCCTAAGGGAATTTTAGCTTCAGCACTTACCTTGGAGGCTCGCGTATGGGCACAGATCATGTCCCATTACGTCTTTTCGAGCACTCACGAGTCCTCCTTTACTGCAGACATGGCCGTTCTACTATGGTGCATCCTTACAGACCAACCTCTGAATCTCCCAAGACATATTCGGAATGCCATGGGACACGTACAAATTGCGGGTAACTTACCTTTTCTCTGCCCTGGTCTCAGATCTTGTCTCAGCCGTCGGAGTCTCCTACAGAGCTGGGGACACCAAAGCCATACTTCCGCGAGATGATCAATACGTCCCTAACGGGAAGTACCTTAGACCTCCAGCCGCCACTATCAGCCAGCCTACAGAACCAGTTGAAGATATTCCTTCTTCAACACCACAAGCACCTACTACAGACCAACTGCTCCGGCAGATACTTGTAAGGTTGGATCGGCAGGAACAGAAAGCTAAGATGAGAGAGCGCCATAACAAGCGCCGATTCACATACCTCAAGGAGCTGATTATGGGAAAATTCAAGGACTCAGACACCCCGGACTCTACTTCGTTTACTAGCACAGGGAGCCATGATGGTCCCGACTGTGGAGATACTGCTACCAGCCCACCTTTGTTCTTGACAGATGGCACCGAGGATGGTGCAAAGCCTTAAGTGTGGGGAGGTCGGTCAGTACCTGACTTCCGGAGGTAATTTCTCTTCCCTAAACACCAATAAATTAGGATATTTAGTTAGACTTTTCTTTTGTAGAATAGGACAAATTGCATAGTAATAGGTTAGTTGCATGCATGCTCTGCTTGATTGAAAAGACAATAGGTTTCTTCTAAGTCCCTATCTTTGGAACAAAATTTCACTAATTTTAATTAAAACTTTTATGTTAAATTTTCTTGAAGTTGTATTTGGAACATGATTTTTGAGCTAAAGAACACACAACCTGTGAGAATCGAGCCTTTATGAATGGTTACATTATTTAACCATAATTATTTTATTCTTGTGTGTTTACTTCTCTATGATTGTAATCTATATTTTGTTTCATCCTGTATGTTCAATGTTTATTATATTTATATGTTTGCATATGATTGAGGCCATTATTTGTTTAGCCCACTTATCCAAATTAAGCCTACCCCTTTCAATTACCTTTGTTAGCCACTTTGAGCCTTTAAATCCTATTTGTTCTATACTTTACCACATTACTAGCCTTAAGTGGAAAAACAAGTATATATCCCAAATTGAATCTTTGGTTAGCTTAAGATAGAATTGTGTGTGTTATTTAAGTATGGAAAATTGTGGGAACAAAAGATAATAAAGGAATGTGTCATGATAATATAATGGGAATTTGGGTACCTACTCATGTGAAACTATAAGAATTAAAAATCTATGTGCATTGATAAGCTATGTCATTTTTATGTTTTTATGTTTATAAAAAAAATCCAAAAATATTCAATAAATAAATAAGGGGACAAAATTACCCCAATGCTGAGTTAAGAATTCAAAGATCAATGCATGTATGATAAAATTAAAATAAAAAGTTGAAACATGAGTATGGAATGTGAAAGAGATTTCTGGGTAGCTAGGTGTGAATTCTAAAGTTATATAGAATATATATAGGTTATGTTGAAGCTTGGGTTAAATAAAGATTCAATTTAAAAGCTTACTTAGCCTTTTATCTGTTCTTACTGTATAAGAATTGAGTTAGTGGAATTTGGTTTGTAATTGTTTTAAAGATCTTACTTACTTTTGATCAAGTGGACAAGAATCATATAGTTGCATTCACATATATAGGTTGCATTGCATTGCATGAGTTCTAGATATTCCTACTCATTCATTTTATCTCCATCAACTAAGCATGAGGACATGCTAATGTTTAAGTGTGGGGAGGTTGATAAACCACTATTTTATGGTTTATACTGTGTTTAATTGTGTGGTTTTATCATGATCTTTACCCACTTATTCATTAAATTAGCATGCATTTATATTTCCTTCCTAAAGTTATTACATGATTGAAAATTTGCTTCCTAGAGACTTTTAATCATATATTTTAATTCCTCTTTATTCCATTCGATGCCGTGATCTGTGTGTTAAGTGTTTCAAGCTTTATAGGGCATAAATGAGTTGGAGATTGGAAAGGAAGCTTGCAAAAATGGAAGGAACACAAGAAATTGAGGAGATGACCAGCGAAAAGCGACGCGGCCGCGTGGCTCACGCGACCGCGCGAAAGAGAGGAAATCGCAGTGACGCGGCCGCATGGATGACGCGACCGCGCAGAATGGAATAGCACGAGTGACGCGGAGGCGTGGACGACGCGTCTGCGTGGCAAAGCAAAATGCCGAATGACGCGTTCGCATGAATGACGCGATCGCGTGACGTGCGCGATCTGCATAATCTGCAGAATCACTGGGGGTGATTTTGGGCCCTGTTTTGCCCCAGTTTTTGGCCCAGAAAAGCAGACTAGAGCCAGGGAACATGCAGAGACCAACAACAACATTCATTCTAGATAGTTTTAGTTTTTCAGATCTAGTTTTCCTCTCCTCTAGGTTTTTTTCTCTCTACACATTCATAGTCTTAGGATTTATTATTTTCATTGCTTTTTGCATTGGGATTTGAAAAGAGTTATTACCTCATCAAGACTTTGTCATTCTAGTTCGTTTTCTTTACTTGGCTTTACTCTTCCATGTCCTTTAATTTACTTAATCTTACTGTTGGATTATTTGAGAATTTATCAATACAAGAATTATTTTTATTTTTAATTAATTCCTTTGAGTTTTATTTATCATGTCTTCCTTTAATTCTCTTTCCTATGTTATGAATTCCACATTCACAATGAGCGAGTAATTCCCTAAATTGATGGGGAGTTGATTGAAAGGAATCCTTGAGTTGGAGTGCTCAAGGGAGAAATTGTAATTGGGTTTATGATTGGTTTGCTCTCTAGTCACTAACGCCAGTCCTTCCAAGTAAGCGGATTGGGACTTGTGAATAGAAACAGCATTCCAACTTGTTTGACTTTCCCTTACCTAGTAAGGGATAACTAAATAGAACAACCCCAATTATCAATTAATCTTGAAAGTACTGCAACAAGAGTAGGGCTTCCAACTAATCTACTCCCAATCAAGGCTTTTATTTAAATTACATTAATTCTCTGATTTAATTTCCTGTCATTCAACTCAAAACTTTTTGAAAACCATCTGATTAATAAAATAGCACACTTTCCTGCAACTCGTTGGGAGACGACCTAGGATTCATACTCCCAGTATTTTAACTTTAATTTCTGTGACACCTGTTTTAATTTGATAAGCGGATTTCTGGTTGGTTGAGAACTATACTTGCAACGCATATCTTATAACAATTCTTAACTCGCCAATTTCTGCCCACATCACGTACGCGAGAGCCGCATGCGTGGATGATGCTCTCTATTCGAGGGTGATGCGTACACGAACATCAACCACATACGCGTCCTGGGCCAAAAAACGCATGATGCGTACGCATGATAGGGGCTGCATACGCGGGCCAGTCAGGGAACAAAATTTTTGTTTCACCCTCTTAGAGGCTACCTCATACAAGATGCTACCAAATTCTATGTTCTAAAGCCTAAGACAAGTAAAACAAAGTCTTTAAAGCAATTAACCTCATAGACAAAAGGAAACTAAAAAGGATCAAAGATCTAAAACAATCAAATTTCAACAAATTCAAGCAAGTATTCACATGAAAACAAAGAAAAAATGGAAGATCATACCATGGTGGGGTGTTTCCCACCTAGCACTTTTCTTTAACGTCCTTAAGTTGGACGGTCATAATGCTCAATTCTCTTCCTCAGGAGGATCCTTCAAGAGAAACGTCTCCAAATCTTTGTTTTTCTTGACCTTCACACCATGATAAAGTTTCAATCAGTGGCCATTCACCTCGAAGAAGTTAGGGCTTGAGGGATGGCTCAAATGGACAACACCATATGGTTCAACTTTCTCCACCACATAAGGGCCATCCCATCTCAACCTCAATTTACCGGGTATTAACCTTAAACTTGAATTATAGAGGAGCACTTGGTGTCTCCAACTCGAAATTTTCTTCCCTTGATATTCCAATCATGCACCGCCTTCATTCTTTCCTTGTAGAGTCTTGAATTTTCATATGCCTCCAACCGTAGACACTCCAATTCCTCCAATTGCAATTTTCTCTCAATTTTGGCTTTCCCCAACCCCGAATGACACTCTTTTATGGCCCAATAAGCCTTATGCTCAACCTCTACTGGGAGGTGACATGCTTTTCCATAGACTAGCTGGAACGGACTCATGTCTATCGGTGTCTTGTAGGCTGTCCAGTAAGCCCAAAGCGCATCTCCAAACCTAGAGCTCCAATCCCTTCTATGAGGTTTTACACTCTTTTCCAATATGCGCTTAATTTCCTGGTTAGATACTTTGGCTTGGTCATTCTTTTGGGGATGATAAGCCATAGCCACCTTGTGAACAATGCTATATTTCTTCATCAAAGTTGTCATTCTCTTGTTACAAAAATGAGAGCCTTGATCGCTCATGATTACTCGTGGTTATCCAAAGCTACAAAGAAGGTGATTCTGAACAAAAGAAACAACAACGTTAGCATAATCGATACGGGTGGGAATTACTTCCACCCATTTAGAGACATAGTCAACCGCTAACAAAATATACAAGAAACCATGAGAACTTGGGAAAGGACCCATGAAGTCAATGCCCCAAACATCGAAGATCTTGCAAAACAACATAAGTTGTTGGAACATCTCATCCCTCTTGGATATGTTTCCAAATCTTTGGCATTGGTGGCAAGAATTGCAAAAGAGGGTTGCATCCTTGAAGAGTGTGGGCCACCAAAATTCGCAGTTTAAGACTTTTCTTGCAGTTCGTTGAGGAACAAAGTACCCACCACTTTCGGAAGAGTGGCACACCATCAAAATAAACTGAAATTCGGATTGGACAACACATATCCTAATTACTTGATCGGTACCACATCTCCACAAGTATGGGTCATCCCATATGTAATACCTGGACTCGCTTTTCAGCTTGTCCCTTTGAGGCATAGAGAAATGTGGAAGAAAGGTGTGACCAACCAAATAATTGGCAATGGATGCATACCAAGGAGTGACTCTCGAGATTTCTTGCAAGGCATCAAGAGGAAATACATCATTGATAGGAGTAGAATTGCACATCAAGTGCTCAAGGTGACTCAAATGGTCTGCCACCAAATTCTGTGACCACTCCTATCTTTGATTTCTAAATCAAACTCTTGCAAAAGCAATATCCATCATATTTGCCTTGCCTTTGATTCTTTCTTAGCCAACAAATACTTCAATGTCGCATAGTCCGAGTATACTACTACCTTGAAACCAAGTAAATAGGCCCGAAATTTATCCAAGGTGAAAACAATCACTAACAATTCTTTTTGGTGGTAGTATAATTGGATTGGCACCATCTAGAGTCTTAGAGGCATAAGCTATAACGTAAGGATCCTTACCCTCGCACTGTGCAAGCACGGCCCCACGACATGGTTAGATGCATCACACATGATCTCGAATGGGCTACTCCAATTTGGCCCTCTCACTATGGGAGCTTTGGTCAAGGATTCCTTCAAGGTATCAAATGCTTCCATGCACACCTCATTGAAATCAAATTCTATGTCCTTTTAGAGCAAACAAGAAAGAGGCAAAGCTACCTTACTAAAGTCCTTTATGAACCGCCGGTAAAAACCTGTGTGACCAAGAAAAGCACGGACTTCCATCACAGAAGAGGGGTAAGGTAATCCAGAAACAACTTCAACTTTTGCAGGATCCACAGAGATACCATTGCTAGAAATGATGTGGCCTAGCACAATACCTTGTTTTACCACGAAATGGCACTTTTCAAAATTGAGAACAAGGTTTGAGCTAGCACATCTTTTTAGCACTTTGGTCAAACTATTAAACAATCATCAAATGAATCTCCATATACACTAAAGTCATCCATAAAAGTTTCCATGCAATGCTCAAGGAAATAAGAAAAGATGCTAGTCATGTACCTTTGGAACGTCGCAGGTGTATTACATAAGCCAAAAGACATCCTCTAGTAAGCATACATTCTGAAGGGACACGTAAAAGTAGTCTTTTCTTGATCTTCCAGAGCTATATGAATTTGGAAATAACCAGTGTAACCGTCTAAGAAACAATAGTGCGATTTACCTGACAACCAGTCAAGCATTTGATCAATAAATGAAAGTGGGTAGTGGTCCTTCCGGGTTGCCAAGCTCAAGAGCCTATATAGTCAATGCATACCCTCCAAGAGTTTTGCACCCTAGTTGCCATGAGTTTTCCACTTTCACTCTTGACCATGGTGGCACTCGACTTCTTGGGCACAACTTGCACCGAGCTAACCCATTCGCTATCCAAGATAGGGTGGATAATATCAACCTCTAGAAGTCTAGTCACCTCTTTCTTAATAACTTCCATGATAGTGGAATTTAACCTTCTTTGGGATTGGTGGATCAGTTTGGCTCCCTCCTCTAGAAAAATACGACGCTCACAAACATGGAGGCTTAACCAACAATATCCGCCAAACTCCATCCAATGGCCTTCTCGTTTCTTTGCAACACATCAAATAATCTCTCCTCTTGATCGAAAGTGAGCTCCTTTGAAATAATCACCAGGAGTTTTTGATTGTTATCAAGAAAGGCGTACTTAAGGTGAGGAAGTAGAGGTTTCAATTCCATACTTAACTCATGACTTGGTATATTATTGTCTGGGAACCTTAGAGTTGGCAAGGTGTCTTCCGCATAATCATTTAGCTTCCCCAAACTTTTCCTTTTATTCATATTCATATCATCAAAGGACTCATGGTAAACCTCAGCCACAACTTCATCAACAATGTCACACTGAAAGATAGAGTAGTCTTTCGGTGGATGCTTCATAGCCTCTTCCAAATTAAGGCTTACCACTATACTGTTAATCTCAAATGAATAGGTGCCTGAGAATGCATCAAGTTTAAACCAAGAGGTCTTCAAGAATGCCTCCCTAATAAGATGGATGACGGTTTCCCGGAATCATTAGGAGGCATCTCAAGGATGTAAAAATCAATCGGAAAAGTCAATCCCTTGATACTCACTAAGACATCCTCAACAATACCAACCACAGAAATAATGCTTTTGTCGGCCAAAACAAAACGTGCCACCGACCGTTTTAATGGTGGAAGGTTCAATTCATCATAAACAGACAAAGGCATAATACTCACACAAGCACCAAGATCACACATACAATCCGCAAATTGAACACCACCTATAGTGTAAGATACTAAGCAAGGACCAGGATCCCAACATTTTTCAGAAATAGAACCCATTAAAGCAAAAATTGAACTACCCAAAGGAATTAAGTCAAGTGGACATAATTGGTCCTAGAACCAATTAACAATCCTAAATCACCAATGAAACTGGACATCAATGATCTCAAGGGACCTAAGTCCTCAATCACAAGTCAAGAGTGCAAAAATCTACACTAAAACCCAACCAAGCATTTTATCAAACACTTGGAAGGCACAAAATCAAAACATAAAAAATTAACAAGAAATAGTAAATCTAACAACTACTCAATGCAAGATAACAATAATAACAACTCAATCAAACAATAAGGAACATGAAAATATAAATTTGCATTAAATGGAAATCAAATTCAACAAGAGTTCATAAACATAAAAGTGAAAAAAATAAAAGAAATAGCAAATAAAACCAAAAGAATAAAGATGTAGGAATAATAAATTGCAAGAAAAACTAAAGCAAGACAACAATTAAATTCTAAACCTAAGAGAAATTTAACCTAATCTACCCTAATTCTAGAGAGAAGAGAGAGCTTCTCTCTCTAGAATATGACCTAAAACATGTTTCTAAACTATCCTAATTGCTCTCCCTTTGTTCCCTCTTGAATTCTGTATCAAATAGCTTCAGAAATGAGTTGGATTTGGGGCTGATGCATCTCAGAAATCGCCAGTCACGTTTTCTTTAATGAAGTTACGTGCTGCTTGTCACGCGTATGCGTGTGTGATGCATGCCGTCGCTTGGCAAAGTCTCTGGTCACGCGTGCGCGTTGCTATGAATTTTCCAAATCCTCATTTCTTCATGAATTCTCCATCTTGCATGTTTTTTCTTCACTTCTTTGATCCAATCCTTGCCTCTTAAACCTAGAATCACTCAACAAACATATCAAAGCATCAAATGGAATCAAAGTGAATTAAATTTGGCAAATTAAGGCCCTAAAAAGCATGTGTTTACTCTTAAGCACAATTTAGGAGAAATTCACAAAACCATGATATTTCATTGAATAATTGTGAGAAAAGTTCATGAAATCCACCAAATTCAATACAAGATAAACCATAAAATTGTGGTTTATCAAGCGTGTGATTGTGCACATTCGACACTTCCCAGGGGCATTTTGTTAGTGGCCTGTTGCAGACCTCTCCTTACTCTAACGAGCATAACTTGAGCTACAGAGATCCAAATGATGGGCTTCTAGTGGTGTTAGAAAGATAACATCCAAAAATTTTCAATGATACATAATAGTCTATAGTGGATAGTCAATTTTGCTGGCGTTCTGCATGCCTGAAATGATGCTCCAAACACCACAAATCCAAGGTCCAAGGTGAGGGTGTGTTGCACGCCAAATAAAGGAAGCGTATCTCTAAGACAGACCTTCGACGAAGGTCAACACACAATGAGTGACGTGTTGCACGCTAGGAAGGGGTATACAAGACCACGCTAAGGAAGCATATCGCACGCCACAAGGAAGGAAGTGTGTTTCTTAGACACGCCTTCGACGAAGCACCAAGCGCACATAAGGCCAGGCTAATGATGCGTGAGACACGCCAAGTTGAGGTGTGTTGCACGCCAAGATTGCATCTCAATTTCAACCAAACGAGTGGCGTATTGCACTCTAGAATCAAGGGGCGTGTGCTTTGCACATGCCTTCAATCTTTCCTTTACAAAGGGCATGTCACACGCCCCCTCCCCAAGTGTTACACGCCAAGTTCAACTCTCCTCACGTTCTACACACCACACACACTCCAAGCTTGCATGGTGCGTGCTACTCCCAGGAACGTGCCTCACTTCCCACTCACGCCAATACTCCTTCTCCTTCATAATGCAAGCCCAAGTTAGTAATCAAAGCCCAACATATAAAAAGGAATTACAACCAAGGCATAACAAAGAAAAGAAGGGAATTTGAATGTAATTTGAAGTGAATGTGAATTTTTATTTTAGTTAATTAGGTTAGTAGTATAAAATCCTATAGAGAATACTTTGTTAAGGGCCTCTCTTCAGACTTCTTCTTCACTTTATACACTCTTCTTCCTCTGTACATACTTTAAACCCATTTTTATTTTCTCTCAACTATGGGTCACTAAATTTTGTTCCGTTAAGGGGAGGAGCTCTGTTAAATTCTAATAGATTGATGTCATTACTTCTCTTCCTCTAATTCTAGCATTGTTGTTCTAAGAAAGAATTTTTTGTTTTCATCACAAGGATTCAAATCTATTGGAAATTAGTTTGAATCTCACTTGAATTCTATGATTAACTTGGAAGAGCGATCATAGTAATTGAGCATGAAAACTCCTTTCTCATAATTCTTATGATTCTAGATCTGGATTTGATAAGTGACATTGAATTAACCTTATTTAGATCATAAGGATTGTATGGTGTTAAATCAGAGATTGTGCTTCACCTCTTTTCATAAGCAATTGATCAAGGATTTGGTAATTGATTAAGTCAAGAAAAATTGAATCACCAATAAATTGGGGTTCAATTACTTATGATTTACCAGATATCTATCTTTGCATGATTGAGGTGGAAGTGAGAAGCATTGATCCTGAAGGTTTAGGATCTCCAAATCTTGACGTTTTTAATCAAATTACTTTTTATTCTGTTTAATTGCTTTCCTTTATTTGCCTCTCTTTAATTCTTGCTATTTAATTGCTTTCGTTTAATTTCCTTTCATTTAATTGCTTCCATTTTATTGTCTTCAATTTATTGCTTACATTTTATGGCTTTCATTTATTTGCTTTCCTTTACTTCATTACTATTTCATTTAATTGCTTTTATTTCTATTATATCTTTACTTTCAAGTAGTTCTTTAATTTTAAATTTCAACAAACCACATTTTGAATCGTTTAACTAGACTAATGAACTAATCATTGCTTGTTTAATCTGTTAATCTTTGTGGGAATGATAACCCACTCACTGTGGTATTACTTGATATAATTCGGTACACTTGCCAAAATGTCAGTTTGCTATAAATCCCGCATCATAAATCTCACATTAAATCCACTAAATACTCTCTCTAAATATACAGAAAAATCTTTGTACTCTTTTCACTCTCTTCATTGTGTGATTCTACTCGTTTAAGGAGGAGATCTTAGGTGGGGGCTTCTAAAACCAAACTTTTACTGCGTCTTGTGTTCCCGGAGTAGGTATGTTCCCTGCATGCATACATACTAACAACATGAATTTTCCATTATAGTTAAAAAGAGAAGAGAATCTCTGAAATGCTGCGCAGATTCTCTAGAAAAGCAAAAGAATCTCTACGCCACCT
>NC_029785.2:108545135-108545417 GCF_000816755.2 Arachis ipaensis | reverse complement strand
TATGTGTTGATGGGGCTCGCCACGTGTCCCTCATCCCTGGAAAAGCTACTTCCACCTAAAGCAATACGTAACCTGTGTGTTGGCTCAAATAATGTTGCTGCTCCACATTCCTGCATAACAAACCATGATGGCATATAGTTGCATAACACACAAATATTTTTCATATTAAAAATAATTTTTGAATATTATCACATAAAATCCAAAAAAAATTAATCAAATAATTAATTACACTAATATTGCTAAAAATAATATTTTTTAAAATAATTAAACTAAAAATAATAT
>NC_029785.2:108544099-108545110 GCF_000816755.2 Arachis ipaensis | reverse complement strand
TGACAAAAATAATAAGCTCTAGATTAGAAAAATAATAAACTTACAAAATTATGTTGTCCCAAATAGTTGGCAATATATTCTACCGCTGATATATAATCACGTACCATTTTTTCTAACACACGTTTATAAATTTTCATGGATAAATCTCACACTAAATCCACTAAATACACTCTCTAAACATACAGATTGACTATGTGATTCTACTTGTTTGAGAAAGGGAGCTCGGGTGGGAATTTTTAAAGCCAAGCTTCTGCTGCGTTGCGTGTTTCCAGAGCAAGCATGTCTCCTGCATGCAAATATACTGACAACACGTATTTTCTGTGTTGGTAAAAAAGCGAACATAATCTCTTAAAAGTTACGTAAATTCTCTTAAAAACAAAAGAATCTCTGCCCCACCTACAGCAACACGCAGCCCCCGTGTTGATGGAGGCTCTCCACACGTCGCTCTTCACTGCAAAAGCTGCTTCCGCCAAAAGCTACACGCAACCTACGTGTTGATGGGGGCTCGCCATATATTAATTGTGTGTTGGCTCAGACAATGTTACAACTCCACATTCTTGCATAACACACCATGATGGAATATAATTGCATAACACACAAATAGTTTTTATATTAAAAATAATTTTTGAATATTATCACATAAAATCCATAAAAAAATTAATCAAATAATTAATTACACTAACATTGCTAAAAATAATATTAACCAAAATAATTAAACTAAAAATTATATTAACCAAATAATAAGCTCTAGATTAGCAAAAATAATAAACTTACATAATTATGTTATCCCAAATAGTTGACAATATATTATGCCACCGACAGTTAATCACATATCACTTTTACTAAACACATGTTTATAATTTTTTTTCATGTATAACACTAAATTCACTAAATACTCTCTCTAAATATACTGAAAGCTCTCTGTACTCTCTTTACTCTTTTCACTATGTGATTCTACTCCTTTGAGGAAGGAGACTTGGATGAGAGACTTTTAAAGTCAAGCTTTTGCGC
>NC_029785.2:108528209-108543815 GCF_000816755.2 Arachis ipaensis | reverse complement strand
CCCGTCTCCACCACGGGTAACGGAGACTCTGTATCCGCCGGGGATCGGGGACTCCACGGATATCCGCGGATTTTTAAAAAATTAAACAAATTTAAAAAAATTGGGAAAAAATTGAAAAAACCATATCAATCATCATGTTCTTTGTCTCTAAAGCATTAACAACAACAAAGATATTAACAACATGTTTCTTTTTTTCAAAGACATTAACAACATTAACAACAACAAAGACATTAACATGTTCATAGTCTCCAAAGACATTAACAACAACAACAAACAATATCAAACATATCCATAAAACAACCAAAGTATCAAACATATCCAAAAACTACAAAGCATAATTTATCACATTGTAGAATCCTCAATATTTTTTCATGATGTAATGGTAGTGATGGTAGATTCCGATTTGTTTGAATCCTACATCAAAAAGAAGAATACAATTAAGAGTTAAAATCGTAAACTTTTCCCAAAATATAAATCATGAATCAGAATCACATTAATCTAAAATATAAATCATGAATCAGAATCTCATTAACCTAACTTCAGATTAACTCAAAATTGACTCAGAAATATAAATCAAAATCACATCAACCTAACTCAGAAATATAAATTAAAAATCAGAAATTCAGAATCGGAATCAGATTAACCAAACTTCATATTAACTCAATATTAACTCAGAAATATAAATCAGAATCAGAAATCAAAATCATATCAACTTAACTCAAAAATATAAATTGAAAACCAGAAATTCAGAATCAAAATCAGATTAACCTAATCAGAAATTCATTATCCTAATCAGAAATTCAAAACTCAGAAATTCATTAACCTAATCAAAAATTCAGAAATTCATTAACCTAATCAAAAATTCAGAAATTCAAAACTCAGAAATTCAGAAATTCATTAACCTAATTTGAAATTCAGAATTTCAAAACTCAGAAATTCATTAACCTAATCAGAAACTCAGAAATTCAAAACTCGAAAATTCATTAATCTAATCAGAAATTCAGAAATTCATTAACCTAATCAGAAATTAAGAAATCCAATTAACCTAATCAGAAACCACAGGCTGACTTACCCGACGGAGAAAAGGAGAAGACCAGCGATGATGACCGGTGATGAGTCTGCCACGACAAGGAGAAGAAGACGACGTTTTCGTGAGCCCGCGACGGTGAGCTCGACACCTGCGGTGAGCGACCGAGCCACTCAGGGGGTCTGGGGTGGGAAGCGGCGCTGAGGACCCATAGGGTGGGAGGTCTGTCGGCGGAGACTTGAACTGCGGGGTCTGGGGTTTGAACTTTGAGGAGGAGTGGACAAGAGAGGAGACTTGACTGCGGCGCTGAGGGACCCAGAGGGTGGAAGGTAGCGGTCGGCGGTCGGCGGTCGGCGGGAAAGAGACAGGAGGGGGCAACGGGCTGAGCGCTTGAGGAGGAGTGGAGAGGCAGAGGAGAGGAACTCTCACTCTCTGAAGCAGGGATAGGGATTAGGGAAGGATGTGTGATTTGTGAATGCCGCGGTTCCAGTTGCGTTGGAAAGCTAACATCCGGGGCTTCGATTTGATACATAATATGTTATAGTTTCCCTGACGCTAGGCGATGCGACCGCGTGATCCATGCGGCCACGTCGCAGTGACGGAAATCCAACGTGGCAAAATTTGAAACCAGCGAATTCTGGACTGTTTTTGACCCAGTTTGCGGCCCAGAAAACACAGATTAGAGGCTATAAAGTGGGAGAATGCATCCATTCATAAGGACGCTTCCATAATTCACTTTTCATGTAGTTTTTAGAGGGAGAGGTTCTCTCCTCTCTCTTAGGATTTAGGATTAGAATTTCTCTTAAAGGAATTAGGATGTATTATTATTTCAACTTTATTATTTTAACTTCTTCCCAGGTTCAATGTTCTTTTTATTTCTTTTCTCAATTTTGTTTATGACTCTCTATGTTTAGATTGATTCTCTATTTAATATATCTTGAGGTATTTCAGACTTATGATTGCCCCTTTTTATTATATAAATAATTTGGATTTTTCCCTTTTGGCTTTGGTTGATTTATTGGTAACGCTTAAGCTGTCAAATAAAGCAGTGGTTGAAATTGGGAGTTGCTCCAATAACTCTAGTCTTTCCATGGGAATTGACTAGGACCTGAGGATTAAGCTAATTAATCCACTTGAATTACCTTCATAGTTAGAGGTTAACAAAGTGGGATTAAAACCCAATTCTCATCGCAATTGACAAGAATAGGACTTCCAGTTCTTATACCTTGCCAAGAGTTTTATTATTTATTTAATTTAATACAATATTACTTTCTTGCCATTTACTATTCTTGCTTTTTATCTTATACATTAAAACCCCCCAATTTACAAACTCATAACCAATAATAAGAACACCTCCCTGCAATTCCTTGAGAAGACGACCCGAGGTTTAAATACTCGGTTATCAATTTTAAAGGGGTTTGTTACTTGTGACAACCAAAACGTTTGTACGAAGGAATTTCTGTCGGTTTAGAGACTATATCTACAACGCGACTATTTTTATGACATTCTTTACTGGCAAAAATCTCTAACGTCAAAATGGCGCCGTTGCCGGGGAATTGCAAACGTGTGCCTTATTATTGGTTATTGTAAATATTTTTTTGATTTTTGATTGTTTATTTGTTTTTATTTTTGTTTTTATTTTTGCTTTTTCATAAATTAAGAGGTTATTTGTTTTTATTTAGTTATAAAAAAAATTTCAGATTTTTATTTTTAAAATTTTTATCTTATCTTATTTTATTTCAAAAATCAAATTTCAAATTTCAAAAATTTAAAATTTCAAAAATTTAAAATTCTAATTTCAAAATTCAAAATTTCAAATTTCAAATTTCAAAATTTAATTTTCAAATTCAAAATTTAAATAACCTTTTAATTTAAATTTATTTTTATTTTTATTTTTAATTTTTATTTTGCTACTATGAATTCTCATCCCTCTCGCTTTAAGTTTGATTCCAATGTTGTTGTTAGGAATAGAAACTATAATGAAAACAGGCATCAAGGTTGGAAGAATCAAAGATGGGAGGAGCCACAAGGATTTAATCAACCCTCATGGCAACAACCACCTCCAATGGACTATCAACAACCATTCTGTGATGCATATCAAGGCAATGGCTATGGTGAGCACTCTTTTGATTATCAACAACCACCACCATATGCCTATGAACCCTCTCCTCAACATAACTTTGGACCACCAAACTCACAAACCCTTTCCGCCATTCACCTCCATATGACCCTAACCCTCAACCACCATACCAACCACCTTATGAGCCATATGAACCATATATAGAACCACCCCAATTCCAACCCAATTACTCACAAGAACCACCACTTCAATATTCACCCTCTCCATATCCATCAATCCAAGAGCACTATGATCCTATTTATGAAAGCCGAGGGCATCAAGAGGCAAAGGATCATCTCAAGGAAACAGTGGATCGATGTCAGGCAACCGTTCAACAACTGGGGCAAGTATTAATTCAATTGACTTCTAGACGCTTAAATATACAAGGATCAATCATAGCTCCATGTGGACAGTCTAGTGAAGAGCGTAGCATGAAGGAGATACCAAAAACCCCAGTGGACAAGACAGAGAATGAATTCGTACTAGAACAAGTAGAAGAAGCTGTCATTGTTCAAAAAGAAGAAGAAGTAGTTGAAGACTTAGGAGATGCAGAACCTCCATGGGAAAGTCAAGACGTAGAGCCTACTTCCAAGACGGTTGAAATTGATGCTGAGGATGGTGTACTCCCTCCAAAGCATATCATAGTTGAAGACTTGGAAGAGGTTGATCAAGAGATGGAGATTCAAGAAGAAGAAGCACAACCTCCCATGCCCTTGTGCATTTTTCAGAAAAAAAAAAGAAGCCACGCGACGCGACCGCATCAGCGACGCGTCCGCGTCGCAAGGAGAGGGGAGAAAATAAAAACGAACAGAGAGTCACGCTGGAGCGTGGCTGGAGGCGTGCCAGTGGCACAGATCAACCCACGCGATCGCATCGCCGATGCGTCCGCGTCCCATGGGAACTTTGGCCTCCCACGCGATCGCGTGCCCCACGCGGCCGCGTGACCTGGATTTCAACGTCAAAGGATGCATGGCCGAAAGTTGTGCTGGAGTTGGGCTGGACTCTTGCTGGAAGCCCAAGCCTCCCACGCGAACGCGTGCCCATGCGTCCGCGTCATATTGAAGATAAGGCCATTCACGCGATCGCGTCACCCACGCGACCGCGTCACCCAGATTTTTGGCAAAAAGAGTTTTGAACAGAGAGTTGTGCGACTGCGAGGCTGCACTCGCGCCACTAGCACAAATCGAGTCACGCGATCGCGTGCCCCACGCGTCCGCATCGCCTAACGTTATTTGCGCACCACGCGACCGCGTCGCCAGCGTCGCACAACCTATCCAGATTAGTGCCAATTTTCTTATCTTTTCTTCTCCGAATCCTTATTCTTCTTATCTTTTCTTATTTCTTTCTTCTTCCTTTCTTATTTTCTTTCACCTCTATTCTATTTTATTTAATTTATTTACATATTTTCATTCATTGCATTTTTGCATATTTTTATTTTTCTTCTCTGAATTTTTTTTATTTTTCTATTGGTGTAAAAAAAAATTTCAACTGTTGCATCTTTTCTTGAATTTATTTTGGTAACTTGTTTTACACTGTGGGATGATATTGATTATCTTCCAATGCCAATCTTTTATAATACATGAACTTCATTTGCATTGCCATGAACTTACATTGTCTTTCATTACCCACTCTCTCTCCCATTGTTGCAAATTTTTTGCACTCTTGATCTGCCATGTACTTCTATTGTTTTCTCACTTACATGTTGTAGCTACCATGTAATTGAGACCCTTATTATCTGGCATTAACACCCATATTTTATTTATTTTCTATCTTTATTTTTGGGTTACTTTTTCTTTTCTCTCTTCTTTCAGGATGGCCACCACAAAGGGAGAGGAAAAGCTTCTTAATGGGAGAGACAAACAAGCCCATCTGTACAATCCTTGACGAAAAGCATCAGTTGGAACAGCCCGTCCACTTGTACATCTTAGCATGCACCGAGGACGGTGCAACCTTTAAGTGTGGGGAGGTCGATACCGATCTCCGTGGGTTAGTACTTTCTTTTCAACACCAATAATCTTATTTTCTTTATTTGTTCATTGTTGCATCTGCATATTTGATTGCATATTTATTTAATTTTGTGCATTTAGTTACTACTTGGTTAAAATAATAAATCTCTTTTTAAGATCCTATTTTTGAAAAAATTTCACTAATTTAAATAAAAAAAATTTTAAAATTTTTATGTGTTAAACTTGTTTGGAAGTTGTATTTGGAACATGGCTTTTGAGCTAAAGAACACACAACCTATGAGACTTTGAGCTTATTTACATGGTTACATTATTTAACCATAAATATTTTATTCCTGTGTGTTTCCTTCTCTATGATTGTAATCTGTATTTTGTTCCAGTCTATATGTTCTTTGTTTAGTATATTTACATGCTTGCGTATGATTGAGGCCATTACTTGTTTTAAGCTCACTTATCCCAAATAAGCCTACCCTTTAAATCACCCTTGTCAGCCACTTTGAGCCTTTTAATCCCCTCTTGTTCTGTATTTTACCACATCACTAGCCTTAAAGCAGAAAAACAATTAAATATCTCAATTGAATCTTTGGTTAGCTTAAGATAAGGATTGTACATCAACTAAGTGTGAGAAAATTGTGGGAACTTGGGTTAATAAGGGAATGTGTCATGTTTATAACATTTGAATATTGGGAATTTGGGAACCTACTCATGAAAAACCAAAATAGAAAATAGAAAATTCATGTGCATTGATAAGTTATGTTTATTTCTCTACAAAAAAAAAGAAAAAAAAAAGAGAAAAAGAGAAAAAGAAAAAAGAAAAATAATATAGAAGAACAAGGTTTAGAAAGCATGATTAGGGAAGAGTAGAGTGAATTACCCTATACACTTGAGAGATTAGAGTGATATACACTACCAGTGAGGGTTCAGTGTTTAATTCTATGTTCCCTGCTTTCATGAGCTATCTTCTTACAAGTTTATTTGTTTTTACTGTATGATTTGAATTAGTGGAATTTGGTTTGTATTTGTCTTGGAGAACTTATTTATTTTTAACCAAGTAGGTAGAATCATTTTGCATGTAGTTGCATTCATATAGATAGGTTGCATTTCATACTTTTCTCTTCATCTTTATAGCTTCTCTTGAGCTTAGCATGAGGACATGCTAGTGTTTAAGTGTGGGGAGGTTGCTGGGGATTTTTGCCATGCCTAGTCCTGTATTCCTAAAATAGGCATGTCTCTTACCTGCAAACACTGACAACATGCATTCTAGGTGTTGGTCAAAAAGTGAAGGAAATCTCTGAAAATTGTGCAAATTCTCTAAAAAAAAAATAAAAGAATTTCTATGCTATCTGCATCAACATGTAATTCCCGTATTACATATCCCTCTTCCTTGTAAAAGTTGCTTCCAACTAAAGTAACACGTAACCTACGTGTTGGCTCAAACAATGTTGTAGCTCCACATTCGTGCATAAAACACCGTGATGGAATATAGTTGCATAACTCATAAATGTTTTCCATATTAAAAATAATTTTTGTGATTTTGCAAATTGTCATATACTCACAATTTTAAGATTCCATCCGTATAAACATTTAGTTGAATTGCGTGTCTATATATCGGACACATTTCTGATACGGTATTTATCGACACTCATTCGGTACACATGTCTTTTATATCCAGGTGTCTCTTAATAAAAAAATAAAAAATTATTTTTCAAATACATTTAAACACACTTAAATATCATTACGTATTAATATGTCCAATTTTATTTTTAACATATATTCTTAAAATAAATTTAAAAATAATATATATTATTATTTATTCAAAAGTGAGGGTCGTGAGGGCGATCGGTGACGCGTGATGTCCTTGATCGTGCGTTGTCGTTGAGTCGGCTGACCGTAAGAGAGGCGCGTCTCTTGTGCGCGTGTCCCTTGGTCTGCTGAGGCGTTCGTTCGTCGCTTCGATCTTCGCGCTGAGCATTAAATGCTCATAATGGTTTTGAAAAAACCCCGCGCGTAAAGACCGTTTCGCCCCTGTTTTCTTTCGCGCTTCTCGTGGTGGTTTTTAAACAATTTCTTTTTTCTTTTTCTCCCACTCTTGCCATTTTCATCCTCTTTTCTCCCTGACATCCAAATTTTCTCGCCCGAGCTATCTTGTGCTTCTCTTTCACACTTCAGTTCATACAGCCATTTCAGGTAACTTCTTGTTTCTTACTCTCTTGTGTTTATACTGTGCCTTATTGTTGCGTAGTTGCTGTTTCTGTTTACCTTTGCCTGATGGCTTTCCAACGTTGGGGTAGATGAATTATGGGAGGGGTACCATTCCGGGGTAGGTTTTCAGGTGACTTGTGCGATAGGCTTAGGTTTTAACCGTATTTGGTCGTGACAAAGTTGAAAGGGTGTAGCTCTTGAGTTTTTATGGACTCCCGACCTCATAGACTAACGGATTGGTACCCCGCTGTAGGTATGCCTCGCATCGTCTCCCGATCTTCCGGATCTGGCGCGGCCTACGACCCGTACGCCTGGGTGACTGACGATATAAAGGCATCGCCCAACCAAATGGATTTGGAGGAGTTGAATGAGTTCCGGCGAGCCGGTCACTTGTGTGGGGGGACGGACGAGGAGGCCAATTATGAGACCGTTGTTCCTGCCCCCCACGAGCGTATTTATGAGCTCAACTTCCATTCTCCTCGCGTCCCTGATTGGATTTGGTTTTACAAGTCCATGTTCACGCAAGTTGGCGTCCGGATACCATTCTCTGAGTTTCAGATGGCACTCCTAAACCGGATATCCGTCTCCCCCTCTCAGCTTCATCCGAACAGTTGGGCCTCGATCCGCTGTTTCGAAATGGTTTGCGAGTATCTAGAGCTGCCGGTGTCAGTGGACGTCTTACTCTTTTACTTCAACCTTACCAACCCTTCCAAGCAGGGGAAGGCGAGGAAAGGATTTCTCTCTTTCCGTTCTGGCCAGGGTAGGAGAATATTTGGCCTCTTCGAGGACTCCTACCATGGTTTCAAAGATAAGTATTTCAAAGTCCATCCCGTCAGAGGTCGTCATCCCTTTTGGTTGTCGTTAGAGGGGGAGCGGCTTATCCCGACTTACTGGAGTTTCGGGGCGGGGTCGAATCCCTTTATCAAGGTGACGTACAAAAGGTTGTCACCTGTAGATAAGCAAATAGCTGACGTTCTTTTTGCTATTTTTGAAAAGAACCCCGTGAACCCTCATCTTCTTATGGGTGAACGGGAGGCCGGCAGGAGCTATATCCGTGAGTTGTCTTGTTTGCTTGTCTTTGCGTTTACTGTTGTTTCGTTTATCCGTTTTGACGACTAACGCGTTTGTTGTTTGTTGTAGTGGAAATGTCTGCCACTGTGGTCGGACTTGAAAACTTGATGAAGACCTTTTTTGAGGATAGTGACGACGAGAAAGCGGAGAATGATGCTGGGGAGGCGGAGGATCAGACCGGGAAGTCAGAGGGTCCGGTCGTGGAGGTTGAAGGTCAGGGTGAGGCTTCTTCTCGGGAGGCCGTTAAGGCGGGGAAAAGGCCTATCGGGGATCAGGGTTCCCCTGTTCCCGAGGAGGCAACTGGCAGGCACTCAACCGCTTCTCACCAAGAAGATGATGACGTGGAGCTTATTCACACCCCCAAGAGGCGGAGGTCGTCAGCCAGCCCGGAGGGGGCCCTTAGTATCATGGAGAGAAATTTTGATGCAACAAGGTTTATAGATTCCCAATTGATCCCCGGGACGGAGGAACATTTCCTTGGCACTGAACTGGCTGGGCAGGCTAGATGGATGTATCGGACTTTGCTCCGGGGAGCCGTAATAGCCCGAAAGGCTGAGTTCGAGTTGTCGGGGATGCAAGCTCTCCGGAGGAAGCTCGAGTCCTCTGTTAAAGCCAATAATGATTTCAAAGTCCAAGTTGAGCAGCTCCAAGGTCAGTTGTCCGAAATGACGGAGAAGCTCAAGGTTTCGGAGGAGAAGGCGGCGTCCGCTGCCGAGAAGTTGAAAGTTTCGGACGAGTCGGTGGCCCGCCTAATCGAGCGGGAGATGACCTTGGAGGGCCAGCTGAACTCTGCCCAGGGTCGGGGGGCGGCCTTGGAGAAAGAGCGTGACGAAGCTGTCTCGTTGGCCGAGGTCGCTAGGTCGGAAGTTGAGGGGCTCAAAAAGAAGCTGAAAGCGACCAAGGATCAGGGAAAGAATGCAATTACTATGACTGAGGATGCCTTGAAGGCTCAAATGAAGATTGTGGCTCCCGACTTCGACACCTCTGCTATTGGGGTCTTCAAAATGATTCAAGATGGCAAGGTTGTAGATATGCCAAGGAAGTGATTCCTTGTAACTTTGTGTATTTGTTGTTTGTTTGTTTTGAACAATTTGCTTGTCCGTCCCATGTTTTGACACTTTATAAGTTATCCTCATTTGGTTGCTTTATGATTTACTCTCGTTTCGTTGTCTGGTCGTGTTGTCATTATTGTCTTACCGCTTATTCTGGGCGGGCTTATTTCTTGTGCCCGTCACGCCGTTTTTACGTTGGCAACGGTTCGGACCGATTTGGTCGCGTCGTCGCCGAATTGGTTAAGGCTTATGACCCGTCTGGCTCCCGGGGTGATCAATCCCGGGGTGCCGTTTTAGGTATCAGTCATGTGAAACACATGTGAAGTAAGAAAATTTTAACAAGTAAAAAATTTGAACAAGTGAAAATTAATCGTCAGCTGGGCAAGTATTTGTCAAAGTAAGTAAACAAGATGAATTAACATGTGGATAGGGCAAATATCAACTATCTGGTTAGGCTCCCTGGTCGGTGAGCCGGTGGATCATGAGTAGAACCTCTTTAGGTTACCTGCGTTCCATGTTCTGGGTATCTCCTTGCCGTCGAGTCTTTTGAGTTTGTAAGCGCCTTTGCCGAGTACCTCCCTTACCCTGTAGGGACCTTCCCAATTTACCGCCAGCTTACCTTCCCCTGGGGTCGGGACGCCGATGTCGTTGCGTCGCAGGACGAGGTCCCTTTCCTCGAAATCTCGTTTGAGGACTTTTGCGTTGTAACGCAGGGCTATTCTTTGTTTCAGCGCCATTTCTGTTAGGTGAGCCATCTCCCTTGTTTCCTCAATCAGGTCTTTCTCGACCGCTTCGCTCATGCCCGCGAGTAGTAGTCGGGGGCTCGGTTCGCCGATTTCGACTGGTATCACCGCATCGACCCCGTATGTTAGGCGAAAGGGAGTTTTCCCCGTAGCGCTTTGCTCGGTTGTCCGGTAAGACCATAAGACGGAGGAGAGTTCGTCAGCCCAGCTTCCTTTCTTATTGTCTAGGCGCTTCTTTAGACCAAGGAGGACGACTTTGTTTGCGGCCTCTACCTGCCCGTTTGTTTGGGGGTGTTCTATTGAGGAGAATTTTTGCTTTATCCCCAGGCCAGAAAGGAATTCCATGAACTTCTTGTCGGTGAACTGGATGCATCGGTATCTGATTGTACCCTGAGTAGGCATCCATGAAGCTTAGATACCTGTACCCCGCCGCTGCGTCCACGAGTGCGTCAATATTAGGCAGGGGGTAGCAGTCCTTGGGACAAGCCTTGTTGAGGTCAGAGTAGTCCACACACATTCTCCATCTCCCGTTGTGTTTTTTAACCAGAACTACATTCGACAACCAAGTCGAGTAGTCCAGTTCCCGGATGAACCCCGCTTCTAGGAGGCTGGCCGTTTGCTTGGCCACCTCTTCCGCCCTTTCCTGCGACATTTTTCTCCTTCTCTGGGCCACTGGTTTGGCTCCTGCCTTAACGGCCGGGTGATGCGACATGAGCTGGGGATCTATCCCGGGCATGTCAGCAGGTGTCCAGGCAAAGAGGTCGGCATTGGACATGACTGTTCTCCGTCTCTGCCCTTGTCCCACAGAGGTCGGGAGTGTGATGATTCCGTCCGGCTTGATGAAGTGGTCCCCTAACCCTACCACACCGTGCTGGTGGGTCGTCAGGTCGGAATCTCTCAATCCCAGGGCATCGAAAACGTTTCGAAACATGATATTTGAGTCTGCCCCCGTGTCTACCAGGATCCGTTTGACGAGGCCAGTTCCGACCCTAGCCGTGATGACCATGGGCGGACTTTCTGGCACCTCGTCAAACCATTGGTCCTCCGGGCCGAAAGAGATAGGTGGGAGACCCTTGAGACTTCTAACAGATGAGGTGGAGACCGCAAGGACCTTGGCATCTTTTTTCTGCGCCGATTTTGACCTCAGGGCGGTATTCCTGGCCGTCACCACGTTTACCACCGTGAGACCGTGGTCGTCACCCTCTGGTTCTTGTCGTCGCCTTGTTGGTCGGGATCTGTCTTCGCCATCGTGGTCCCGGTTGCGTCTCCTTGGTTCCCTTATAAGGTGGGAGAAGTCGGCGAGTTTGCCGTCCCTGATAGCTTGCTCGAGGGCGTCCTTTAGGTCGAAGCAGTCTTGGGTCTTGTGCCCATAACCCTTGTGATACTCGCAGTAGAGGTTCTTGTTTCCTCCCGTCCTGTCCTTCAGTGGTCGGGGCTTCGACAGTATCCCCTTTTCTTCTATCTGTTGGTAAACTTCAGTGATTGACGCCATGAGGGGGGTATAGTTGGTGAACTTCCCAACTCGGGGGAACGGTTTGGGTGGTTTACTCGGACCGCCGTCCCTGGCGTGCTCCTTTGGTCTTTCTCTGCCTTCAAAGTGCCGGGCTTGGTTGTAGGCGGGCTGCCGTTTATTGGCAGCCACAACCCGGCTGACTTCCTCGTCATTGATGTATTCTTTGGCCACGCACTGGATCTCTTGCATTGTCCAGACGGGCTTTGTGGTGAGGTATTTCCTGAAGTCCTCATTCGAGAGCCCGTTCATCAAGCACAAACTTGCCACCGAGTCCATCAGACCGTCAATTTCCAAGCACTCGTCATTAAAACGGTCCAGGTACTTCCTGGTAGGCTCCCCGGGTCTCTGTGTCACCCCTAGCAAATTGATTGGGTGTTTGGCTTTGACAATCCTAGTCGTGAACTGAGCCAAGAAGGCGTGGCTGATGTCGGAGAATTGGGTCACCGAGCCTTGCGGGAGGTTGTTGAACCACCGTATTGCCGGGCCCGCTAAGGTGACCGGGAAAGCGCGACATCTGACCTCGTCTCCCACTCCTTCTAGGTTCATCCTGGCCTCAAAGGCCGTCAAGTGTTCCAGGGGGTCTTGCGTTCCGTCATACTTCATGTCCGTCGGCTTGTCGAAGTGTTTCGGTAGCCGGACCTCGAGTACGGAACGGTGGAAAGGAGTCGCTCCTATTATGACGGGTCCTCGGGCAATTCTTCTCGACTCGTCGTTCTCGCGGCGCACCTCCTCGTCGCCCCTGTTCGACGCACGCCGCCTTTCGTGTCGGGCGTAGATGATGGGGTCCCGACTTCTTCTTCTGGGGCGTACCCGTCCCCCAGCGCTCTCCGACTCGTATTGGGGGCTGGGCGTGCGCCTCGAGCGGCTCCTTGAACGGGAATGGGTGGGGCTCTGCTCTGGGGTGCGTTGGTCGCGCTCTCTCTCTGCTAGCCTGCGCTCTAAGTCCTGCAATCTGTGGCGTAGCTCTTGCATTATCCTGGCGTGGTTGTCACCTGTCCCCCCGAAGGGGCGTCTCTCGTAAGTTTGCGTCGTATCCCTTGGGGGCGACCTCTGTTGTTGCCGGGTTTCCGCCGCAATGGCGCCTCCCCCGAGCACGGGAGGCGCTGCCTCGGAGCCTGTCCCAGTTTGGACCAGCACGAAATCTATGGACGAGTGTCCCCACAGACGGCGCCAATGTTCGGTAGGTCGGTTACCGGACGGTTCGGATCGAGATTCAGAGTGATAGAAGGGGGCTCGTCTGGTCACGGTCTTCTAGTCTGAGAGGCACGAGGTCCCGAGTATTTTATGTGAAGGGGGGTGCCACCTGCAACCTGCAAAGACACTCTGACGCTCTTGTCAGAATATGTGCAGGCGGAATAAGGGTGTGTAAGAATGTGACGTACCTCGGGGGAAGAGCCAATCTTCCCCTTATATACAAGTCAGCGGTGGGCTCCCCTGGAGGGTAGGCCCATATTCTCAAGGACGCTGTCCCATAGCTGCGGGTGAGTCGTACGGGACGCGTGTCCGGGTCTGCTGGAGGGTGCGCGACCGGGCCGGGTGGAGCTCGGGTCGGGTTGACCCGCGAGAGTCCTGGGCCGGACCGTAACATATATATATATATATATTAAAAATTTAAAATTTGTGTATCCATATCATATTAAATCACGAGTCCGAATCAGAAAATTTTATATAAATACTCGGTTGCTGATAGAAATATTCAAATATCTTCTATTATTTTATCTGACCTGTGCGTTAATTAACTAACAAGAGATGAACTCCAAAAATTAAATATGATGCCAATGGTATAATCTTTTTTTTTTCTTTGTCTAATCGTATAATCTTCTATTTATACTTCTAAAGGGTCTGACGTATACTATTGAACTATAGTTTGATCGTGCAATTAATATTTTCAATTAGAATATTTATATTTATTTTAAAAAATATATTTGTTGATAAATTATTTTACATATTTTTCTTTTTTGCATATTTTGTATATTTCTCAATTTTTAACGTTAATTAATTAACAATGCAAAATCTAAAATTTTTTAAGGTCATTTTGGAACAATATAGATACATTTATTCATAACATAATATATTCTTTGATACGTAGAGGAAGGATGTTTGAATTTTATTTTTATGAAACAGATTAAATATAAAAAAAAATATTAAGTCAATTAGTTCTCATAACAAAAATGATAAAATTTATGTTATAAACATAATCATCTAATTAATTTAGAGAAGTTAATTACAAATTTAAAAAGAAAACTGAAATGTGCATATATCTTATACTTTCAAGTTAAAAAAAAAAGATTAAATTTGATGTGTCTTTCGTGATTAAAATCATGATTCATCTGTATTTTGTATTCAAAATTAGAATAAATCCTTTTGTTCCCAATTGCTAACCAATTATATGGGATATATATGTTAATATTAGTATATAGCCAAATTAGTTTTTAAAGATCATTTTTTTTTAAATTGGCTTTTGAAATTTTTTTAATCAAATTCGTCTTTTAAAAATTTTATGTTAGTCATGTTAGTTTTTTCATCACTTTTATTTCTAACGGTATCAGAATTTATTGATGTGGTATGTTAAATGATATTACAATATATACATGATAATTTTAATTGGCAGCCAACATGATAAGTTTTAAAAATTATATCAAATTAATTCTAAATTGAGGAATTTCAATGTCTCAAAATTTCTCCTCAATTAGATTTTGATTTGATTTAATTTCATAAACTACTTATCATATTAATAGTCAATTAGGACTCTTATATATGTTGTAGTGTCATTTAATGTATCACATTAGCAAATTTTGATCCAATCAACAAAGGTGATTAAATTAAAATCTTTGAAAGACGATTTTGATTAAAAAAATTTTAGAGATTAATTTAAAAAATTAGTAATCTTTTAGAGATAAATTTAACTATTTACTCTTGAGTAGTATGACATACTGTTATAAAAAAAAATTTGTCTCGTCATCTTTTTCTCTCAGGTTCTTTGAACGTGGCTAATCAATTTTGGCGTCATAAAATTATAATAAAATTTCATTTAGATCCCATTACTAAAATATAACTACGTAAGTCATTATTAATATAATAATATAAATATTAAATATGTTAATATAAAAAAATAAATGATTTTTTTAAATAAATATAGAGATTATTATATAAAAACTAATTTAAAAGGTACAAAGACTTGAGGGTATAATATTAAATTAGTTAAGTAAAAAATATTAGTGAATTAAATAATTAAGACATAAATTCATTACATAGTGAAAAATAATACATATAAAACTATTAAATTACATATTTTTTATTTTTTAAACACATATCTTATATATAAGTATAGTTTTTTAAAATTTTGGTGACCGAGGCCACTACTCGTCCCCCTCTAAGCCGGTCCCTAGTAACAACCATACTTGTACTGTAGTTGAATCCGCAATTTAGTGGTTAAGTGTTGTATATTTTATTTAAATTCGGAGTGCGTAATATGTTCGACTTTTATTTCCTTCTTCGTATTGTCTTCATTAAAATAAATTGTCGTACTCTTAACTCGTATGTACTCATATAATTTTTACAAAATTTCAAGTTTTAATTCGATTCGACATGTATGTACACGCATTGTTAATTATTCTCTTTAAAAAAAATCCTCTACAATGCAAATTAAAAAAATATTAAAAAAAGAAAATAGAATGAAAAATACTCGTTCATGCTCATATTTTATCGTCTAACACTCATCTATGTTATACATATAAAATGTAGTAGTATTGAGCAGTAGAAATTGAACAAGAATATGAGTTTAGTGTGATAAAGATGACGATGATACTTAGATGAATAAATTGTCAAGTACATATGCATAAAATAAAAAATAAGAATATATATATGATATATATATATATATATAAGAGTTAATTAGAAAAAATTAGAGTAGAA
>NC_029785.2:108497251-108528130 GCF_000816755.2 Arachis ipaensis | reverse complement strand
TATTAAAAAGATAGTAAAATTTTGTTTTAGATTATTTGGAGATGTGATAAGAAGAAGATCGACAAATATCCGATTTGAAAGTTGATTCAGATGGAAGATAGATAGATAGTGATAGACTATATACATATATAGATTGATCAAAATAAATTTATGTATAATTAATCTCATTGTAAAAAAGATATATAATAAGATACAAAGACATCGTTTAATTCATGTAATCGACTCTTATTAATAAGATAAGATTTTGTTGTTATTATTGTATAATTTTTGAAGCTTCCCATAGTTAAATTTGATTAGATTTGTGAACAAGTATTGTTAATCTTTGTCATAAAAGAAAATTTCGCAAATATTAATGCTCAATTAGACATGTACAAATAATGTTAATTTTTGTAAAGAACGTTTACAAATATAAAATTAAACAAAAAAAAAGACAACAAAGAATAATTAAGTTACGTTGAGGATATATTGACCTTATTAGAGGGGTGGTAGTTTAATAATGATCATAACTTAATAACTATAGAAATAAAGAAAACTACATTTGTGTCCATATATATTAGTAGTAATTTTTTTTGTGTGTCTACGGTCGATATTAGTAATATATCGACCATGATTATTGATAATAAACAAATGAAATGAGAAGGAGAATAGTTACCGTTTTAAATTTATAAATAGATAAAATAAAAATAGGTGTATAATCATTAAGATTGATAAAGACGGATCTTGCTAGAGAGACAATAGACTATTAAATTACAAAATGAATATTCCCCATACTATCTAGAATAACTATCATTGATTTTGGGATTCACTAAGGATCAAACTCTTAATCTTTCAGATCTAGAATTTTAATACCATGTCATGATACCACTCGTCCCAAAAGCTTCAGTTGATGGAAAAAGGTAATATTAATGGTTATATCTTTAATACTCCCTAAACCTCTATTGTATACATTGTATAAAAATTCCATTGGCTCCTCATACTTTTCCAGAACTCTAATACCATGCCATGATACCACTCGTCCCAAAAACTTCAGTTGATAGAAAAAGATAACACTAATAGTTATATCTCTAATACTCCCTAAACCTCTATTATACACATTGTACCCATTAGCTCCTCTTACTTTTCCTTTTTATAATTGTTTGAATTAGAAATCTAAATTAAATATTTATAAACTTATTTCTATCAGAGAAAAAGTTGGTATGATAACAACTACCAAACATAATTATAAAAAAACTGCTAACAATTGACCTAATGATACCAATCATAACACAACATCTAAATAAAACAGTCAATCAGATTGAATCACACATAAGAATATAAAAAATCATAACACTAACAAATGCCATGCCATATTTTATTAATATTTAATTTGGTTTGATCAACGTTACCTTGCAAATAGGGCCTAGCTACGACGTAGCCATGTTTTTCATGTCAGTTAATTTATGAGGGTTAGGAATGGTCACTCAGGGTTAGGATCGGAATGGTCGGTTAACTAATATTACTTAGTCTAGTAATTAATTTATTAATTTGTTTAAATGTTGGAAATTTTAATTTTATTATATGTATATAATAATTTATTACTTAATAATAAATTTTTAAATAACACAATACTAATGGCAATGACAAACTATGGGTTTTTCTCATCACGATGGTTCTACTATAATTTTAAATTGTTATGTAAAAAAGAAATATTGCTATTATTCATCTCTATTTAATAATATAATTCATGTATTTATAGCGTGATCATTCCTGAAATAAATAATATAATCAAAGCAATTAGTGAGATATATCAACTTCACATATACAAAATCATGAGTAGAAGGAGATTTTACAGCATATATAATTAAGTAATTTATTCATCAGTGGTAGCTCATTTTGAATTTTTATATTATCATATTATTAAAAATTAATTATTTTGATTGGAGGAATCATGAGTGTCTCAATATTGATAGATCTTCTTCTTTAATATCTAAACTCTTAATACCACCCAATCATTTGGACCATCAAAAATTCAAAATCATTATTATTATTGATGCGTACATCATATCTTGGCCACAAAACGCAATAACTTTGGACACGTAAGCTCCAAATCAAATAACAAATATAATTAGTAAAATAGTATAATTCCAAAACTCACATAGTGATATGCACGGAACCTATCGAAAATCTCGAAAAAATTCAAGTCTAGTGCAACAAATTCTCACTCTATATAAGAAACGAAAAACAACGCTCAGAGGACACATTTACATTCTCTACTTAACTTGCTAATATTTTTTTTATTATTAAGATCAGACTTTGACTTGAGCATTAGAGTATCTTTTGTAGGTGTTCTCACCCGCAGAGTTCAATTGAAGTCGATGTATAGCTCTTTTAGTGCTAGCAGCACACTGTTTTCTGGAGTCGTTACAGCTCCGTCAGACTTTCACGAATAGAATATCTGGCGTCCGCCATGGGACCCGAAAAACTAACTTCACCATATTAATCACTTTTAATCATAAACTCTCCTTAATAAGGACTTCCACGATGGTTGACAATGAGAATCCACAACTGTTATAGCTGAGTTGTTGGCACAAAATGATGAACTCCAAACGAAGATTCAGAGAATGGCTGATCTACTAGCTCAGCACCAAAAGAAAACAGGGCAAAGGAGATCCCAAGAATGCAAATCTTAACGACGAGCATATGCTAAAAGCTCGTCTAGAAGAGGCAACACCTCCGAAGAAAAGAAAGACACTATCCAATCCTTTTTCAAAGGACATTATGAAGTTCCAAATGCCGAAAAATGTCAAGCTGCCCACCTCTCTCAAGCCATACGAAGGTATTAGAGACCCTCACATCCATGTCACTAAATTCCAGGCAATGATGTTCTTTAACGGTGCCTCTGACCCTATACTTTGTCAATCTTTTTCAACCTTTTTAGATGGTGTTGTTTTACTTTGATTTTCTAAGTTGCTTGCAGGATCCATTTCAAATTTCGAAGACTTGGCAGAAGCTTTCACCAACCATTTCACCACGTCAAAGATATATGTCCATGGATCGGACTATCTTAGCACCATCAAGAAAGGACAACACAAAAGCCTCAAAGACTATATGACACGATTTGTCAAAGAAACCATAGAGATTCCAGAGATCTCAGCCCAGACGTCCACTTACATGCAATCAAGAGCGGCCTTCGTCCTGGAAAATTCCAAGAGACCATCGCAGTAACAAAATCGAAGAGATTGAAGAGCTCTGTGAAGCTCGGAAGATAGACAAACAACAACCCTGCCAAGAGGAGGAAAGAAACCACAAACCACAAAACAACAAGGATGTCAAGAAACCATTTAAGCTAACTCCAAACTTTGACACTTATACTAGGTTCAACTCTAAAAGAGAAGATATCATAAAGGAAATCCTTCATGCTAAAATTATCAAACCTCCAAGAAGGGCAGGCACCTACCAAGATCAAAGATTTGTGGACAAAACAAAGAATTGTGCTTTCCATCAGAAATTCGGCCAAATGACAGATGAATACATAGTGACAAAAGATCTCTTGGAAAGGCTAGCTCGGCAAGGCCTCCTAGACAAATACGTAGACGAACGAATATATAAGGATGGAAACTTCACCCAAGAAGTTAACGATCAAACTCCCACAAAAGACAAAGATAAATAAACGAATTCTAACCAACTTAGAGGAGTCATCAATTGCATTTCAGGAGGAGTCGCCGGAGAAGGAACCACAATCTCAGCTCAAAAGTGAAGTTATAGGGCTATGTTAGCAATAGAAGGATCAGCCCCTCCAGCAACAGAAGACACGACCACAGTAGCCATTATCTTCACACAATCTTATTTTTGCTCACAAAGCCCGAACCTTGACAATCCAATGGTGATATCCGTTCAAACTGGTGACCTATTGGTAAGAAATGTCTTACTAGACCCAAGTAGTAGTGCCGATGTCTTATTTTATTCAACATTCCAGAAAATAAAACTATGTGATAAGGCTATACAGCCTTCCTCGGGAGAATTGGTTGGGTTCTCTGGGAAAAGAATTCTGGTGCTTGGTCACATTTGGCTAAAAACTACGATGGGGGAAAACCCCCAATAAAAAATTATTGATGTTCGATATTTAATAGTGGACTGTCCTAGCCCATATAACATCATCCTCGAAAGGCCAACTTTAAATCCTTTTGGAGTAATAGTATCCACTTTACACCTGTGTGTTAAGTTTCATGTACAGAAAAACTTGATTGCAACAGTACATGCCAACTATAAGGAAGCATGGCAATGTTAATACGCAAGCTTGAAACAGAACTCTACCAAGATCATGTTGCCAGCACGTATGCAAGCCGTGTATAAATCAAAGGATTTACCTATGTTATCCGAACTCGATCCTTGGAAGAATTTCAGAGAAAGACCCCAACCAATGGACGGTGTCAAGAAGGTGAACCTAACTAAAAATACAAACCGTTTCACATATATTGGAGGTGCACTTTCAGGAGAAGAACGATCTCAGCTAACAACTATATTATAAGACAATGCCAACCTATTTGCATGGACGCCCGCTGACATGTCAGGAATCGACTCCGATGTCATATGCCACAAGTTGGCAATTGATTCAACAGCCCGACCTATAGCTCAGAAAAAACACAACCTCGGAATAGAAAAGAAGGCACCATCCTTAGAAGAAACCAAAAAACTGCTCGCCACTAGTTTCATCAAAAAGCTGAGATTTACAACTTGGCTATCAAATGTGGTAATGGTAAGAAAAACTCATGTAAATGGATCATATGCATCAACTTTACAAATCTTAATAAAGCATACCCTAAAAATGCATACCCATTGCCTTGTATTGACAAACTGGTTGTTAATGCCTCTAGTTTTAGTAACTTAAGCTTCATAGATGCATATTCTGGTTATAAATAGATTTTAATGCATCTTGAAGACCAAAGCAAGACAACTTTCATTATAGAATTCAAAAATTTTTGTTACACGGTAATGCTATTTAGTCTTAAGAATGTAGGTGCAACATACCAATGACTGATGGATAAAGTATTTCAACATCAAATAGGACGGAACATGAAAGTCTATGTGGACGATGACTGATAAACCCATATTTTATGGTATATTTTGTGCTTAGTTTGAGTGATTTATCCAACACTTTACCCACTTATTCATATTAATTGCATCGTTTTACATCTCCTTCCTTCTTGTGTGATGTATGTGAGAAACATGTTTCCTATGCTTTTAAATTAATTATTTTAATTACCTTTATTTCCATTCGATGCCGTGATTAGTGTGTTGAGTAGTTTCAGATCTTCTAAGGCAGGAATGACTCAAAGGATGGAAAGGAAACATACAAAAATGGAAGGAAAGCACAAAACGGAGTCCTTGAAGAAACTGGCATCCACGCGATCGCATGGACGACGCGATCGCGTGCCAAGCGCGAATCAACAGCGACGCGGCCACATGACTGATGCGGCCGCATGACTGAAGCGACCGCGTGGCAAGAAAAAGCTCCGAACGACGTGACCGCGTGACCCACGCGGACGCGTGACAGAGGCCACGCACCAGAAATTACAGAAGACGCTCCCAGCGAATTCTGAGGCCCTTTTTGGCCCAAATCCAAGTCCAGAAGGCATAGACCAGAGGTTATGAAGTGAGGGAATGCATCCATTCAGAGAGAGCTCGCCAATTTTATTTCCCATGTTTTAGATCTAGTTTTGAGAGAGGTTCTCTCCTCTCTCTCTCTTAGGATTTAGGACTTCTCTTAGTTTTAGGAGTAACTCTCAATCCCAGGTTCTTTATTTTTATTTATTCTTCCAATCTAGTTTATGAACTCTTCATGTTAGATTATAATTTCCCTTATTAATGTTATTTGAGATATTTCAATTCATGATTGCTTTCTCTAATTTATGTTATTGTTGCTTTACATCTAATGGCATTTTTATTCCAGCAAATTTACTTTTTCTTCTTTTGGTCTTGATTAAGAAAGCAGTAACTCAGGAGTTATCTTATCTCAACATAATTGATAACTGTTATCTTTGCTAATTGAACTGAGCTTCAATAATCCCAACCTTTTCTTAGGAAATAAATAGGATTCGAAGATCAAACTAATTAGTCCCTTGACTTTCCTTTACTTTAGTAAAGGTTGACTAAGTGGAATTAAGATTCAACTTTCACTGTTGTTGATAAGAATAACTAAGCCTGGACTTCTAATTTCTCATACCTTGCCAAAAGTTTGCTTTACAGTATTTATTTATTTATTTTAATTGCTATTTAAATCAATTGTTATATTTGTTCCTCATTCTTAAAACCCGGAATTTGCAATCTCCATAACCAATAATAAGAACACACCTCCCTGCAGTTCCTTGAGAAGACGACCCGAGGTTTAAATACTCGGTTATCAATTTTAAGGGGTTTGTTACTCGTGACAACCAAAACGTTTGTACGAAGGGATTTCTGTCGGTTTAGAGACTATATCTACAACACGATTGTTTTTATGAAATTCTTTACTGGCAAAAATCCTAACGTCAAAATGGCACCGTTGCCGGGGAACTGCTAACGTGTGCCTTATTATTGGTTATTGTAAATATTTTTCTTTTGCTTGTTTATTTATTTTTTTTCTCCTTTTTATTTTTATTTGCTACTATGGATTCTCACCCCTCTCGCTTTGAGTTTGGTTCTAACTTTGTTGAAGGAAATAGAAGTTACAGCAGGATACAATGCATACCCAGCTGATAGATATGGTGGACAACCTTGTAACTACCAACAAGCCCCACCCCGTGCCTATAGACCATCCTCTCAACATAACCTCGAACCACCACACTCACAAGTTTCTTTTCGCCATTCGCCACCGTATGATCCTTTCCCACCCCAGTTCCAATCCAATCACTCCCAAGCACCACCACTTCCCTATGTTTCATGTCCAAATCCATCACCCAGAGAATCAGAGGTTCGCCTCAAGGCAACAGTAAATAAACTTCAAACAACTATTCGACAACTGGAGCAAGCAGTAATTCAATTAGCTTCTAGACGCGCGAACATTCAAGGACCAACCACAACCCCATGTGGACAATCTAATAAAGAGCGTAGCATGAAGGAAACACTAGAAACTCCAGTGGGCAAGACAGAGAATGAGTTCATACTAGAACAATTAGAAGAAGCTGTCATTGTACAAGAAGAAGAGTTGGTTGAAGATCTAGGAGACGATGAACCTCCATGGGAATCCAGAGTTGAGGAGAACTCCATCAAGGACGTTACAATTGATGCTAAGGAGGATATTGCACAATCCCCAAGGCAAGTCGTTTATGAAGAATCAGACAGAATAATCCAAGAAGCAAATTCTCTTGATGATGATAGTCACAAGTCAAGTTCTCTTAGTAATGAACTTGCATCTGCAAGTGAGTTCTCTGAGATCGACGAATCTTCCCCAAACGAATACGAGGATGATGCAGAGGTAGATTTCTCTCAACCTCCAATCTATGACTCAAGTGATGAGGAAGACATAGAAGACTTTGACCGGGGTGATGATGCATTTGAAGACCCTTGCAAAGAAGTGGAGGAATTCATAGAAGATTACCAGGGAGTAGAACTTACAGAACCACCAGAAACATCTTTCCCAAGGCC
Source organism: Arachis ipaensis (assembly GCF_000816755.2). Taxonomy (NCBI): domain Eukaryota; kingdom Viridiplantae; phylum Streptophyta; class Magnoliopsida; order Fabales; family Fabaceae; genus Arachis; species Arachis ipaensis. The sequence goes on along the minus strand of NC_029785.2, from coordinate 108,520,528 downwards.
ATTACCACCTAATACAAGCTTCAAGTGGTTACAATCCTTAACTTTTAACTTTACTTTTTCACTTGAATACGGTTTGCTTGAAACAGATGGCCAGCTTAGAGCTCTCCGCGGCTTTAAGAGTAAGAGGAAAATGGCTCGTTCTCAGAGCTAGCGTACAAGGTTCAATAAGGTTCCACGCTTCAACTTGAAGTGCACGGATTGGTATCATGCTCAATTGAATGGATCTCGGAAAACGTTTAGTTACCATGGTGAGAATTTACTTTTTAAACCGTCCGGATGGAAACATGGAGATCAAGATGGAGGCGGATTTAAAAACAAGGCTTGGGATCCTGGAATCTATTCTAACATTCATCACCCCGGGAGCCTAAAATTCTGTTTTAAGCTGCTCAGAAGCTTTACATGCTTAGTTTGGGACCCCGGAGGCTACTGGCATTCCAAGCACTGGTGGAGATTTCTGGATGAGTTTAAACACAAGCCACCATAACAGGAAGCTGAACTAATGTCCAACTTAAGGACTTTAACTAAAAGTGCTAGGTGGGAGACAACCCACCATGGTATGATGGTTCCTTTTGTAATTTTAATTTTATTTAGTTTTGTTTGTTTTTTAATTTTATTTTATTTTTATTAAACCTGGAATCATGCATAGCATTCGTATTGAGCACTGCATTCTGCATATTGCATTCCGCATTCTGCATAAAAAAATAAAATAAAATAAAATAAAAATTTTCAATATTTAATAAAGGGGATACAAAAGAATTCCCCAAATGCAAAAATAAAAGTAATGCACATGGAATAAGAACAAAAGTTGAAACATGAGCATGTAACATCCAAAAGTGGGAAAAATATGGGAAAATAGGTAAAGAAGTTTTGTTTTACTATGTATGTTAGGTGAGATCTTAGTCTAATTAAGGATTCACTTATTAGCTCACTTAGCCTTATACATATATCCTTACTTTTACCTTGGCCCCATTACAACCTTAATTAAAGACCTCATGATTTTTGGTATGACTGTATTCTATAATTGTTGATTGGTTAGATGAAGAACAAAGTTATAGAAAGGAAGAATAAAAAGAGGAATAGAGTGATTAACCCAATAAACACTGAGTGACTAGAGAGTAAACACAAATCCAGTGAGGGTTCAATAGCTCATTAACATTTATCTCTGTTTGAATTATCTAATTGTCTTGCAAGTTCATAAAATATTTTTTTTCTCCCATCTCAATTGTAAAAGTGCTTATTGATTATCTAAGGCTTGGCTATATATATACATATATGACTCCTTGAGAATGTGAATTAATTTAACTACCTGTAAGCTTTATATATGAGTGAATAAATTAGAATTGCATGTTGCATTTAGATTAGATTGCATTGCATAACATTCCATCACTTTAACCTTACTTATTACCTTGGATTTAGCATGAGGACATGCTATTGTTTAAGTGTGGGGAGGTTGATAAACCCATATTTTATGGTATATTTTGTGCTTAGTTTGAGTGATTTATCCAACTCTTTACCCACTTATTCATATTAATTGCATAGTTTTACTTCTCCTTCCTTCTTGTGTGATGTATGTGAGAAACATGTTTCCTATGCTTTTAAATTAATTAATTAAATTACCTTTATTTCCATTCGATGTCGTGATTAGTGTGTTGAGTAGTTTCAGATCTTCTAAGGCAGGAATGACTCAAAGGATGGAAAAGAAACATACAAAAATGGAAGGAAAGCACAAAACGGAGTCCTTGAAGAAACTGGCATCCACGCGATCGCATGGACGACGCGATCGCGTGCCAAGCGCGAATCAACAGCGACGCGGCCGCATGACTGACGCGACCGCGTGGAAAGGAAAAGCTCCGAACGATGCAACCGCGTGACCCACGCGGACGCGTGACAGAGGCCACGCACCAGAAATTGCAGAAGACGCTCCCAGCGAATTCTGAGGCCCTTTTTGGCCCAAATCCAAGTCCAGAAGGCATAGACCAGAGGTTATGAAGTGAGGGAATGCATCCATTCAGAGAGAGCTCGCCAATTTTATTTCCCATGTTTTAGATCTAGTTTTGAAAGAGGTTCTCTCCTCTCTCTCTCTTAGGATTTAGGACTTCTCTTAGTTTTAGGAGTAACTCTCAATCCCAGGTTCTTTATTTTTATTTATTCTTCCAATCTAGTTTATGAACTCTTCATGTTAGATTATAATTTCCCTTATTAATGTTATTTGAGATATTTCAATTCATGCTTTCTCTAATTTATGTTATTGTTGCTTTACATCTGAAGACATTTTTATTCCAGCAAATTTACTTTTTCTTCTTTTGGTCTTGATTAAGAAAGCAGTAATTCAGGAGTTATCTTATCTCAACATAATTGATAACTGTTATCTTTGCTAATTGAATTGAGCTTCAATAATCCCAACCTTTTCTTAGGAAATAAATAGGATTCGAAGATCAAACTAATTAGTCCCTTGACTTTCCTTTACTTTAGTAAAGGTTGACTAAGTGGAATTAAGATTTAACTTTCACTGTTGTTGATAAGAATAACTAAGCCTGGACTTCTAATTTCTCATACCTTGCCAAAAGTTTGCTTTACAGTATTTATTTATTTATTTTAATTGCTATTTAAATCAATTGTCATATTTGTTCCTCATTCTTAAAACCCCGAATTTCCAATCTCCATAACCAATAATAAGAACACACCTCCCTGCAATTCCTTGAGAAGACGACCCGATGTTTAAATACTCGGTTATCAATTTTAAGTGATTTGTTACTTGTGACAACCAAAACGTTTGTACGAAGGGATTTCTGTCAGTTTAGAGACTATATCTACAACGCGATTGTTTTTATGAAATTCTTTACTGGCAAAAAGGGGGGGCGTGGCTGGGACGGACGGCGGCGGTGGGTGGTGGTTCGCGGAGGGCAGTGACGGAGAGGGGATGGAAGAGGAAGAAAGAAGAAGAAAGAAGGGGGGAGAAGGAAGAGGGGTAGGTGGCGGCGGCGTCTGGGTGGTGGCGGCATCTGGGTGGTGGCGCGGTGGTGGCTGGGTGGTGGTGGTTGAGGGTTGGAGAAGAAGAGAGGGAGAAGAAGCATTGAGGGAGGCTACGCGAATGTAGGGTTTCGCGTGACTGGGGGGTTATATTTTTGAATCTACGCGGCCGCGTGGAGTACGCGGTCGCGTGGTTGGGGTGAAAATGGGGGTGATGCGATCGCGTAGGGTGCGCAATCGCATGGAGGGGGAAAAGAAGGGATGACGCGATCGCATGGGGCATGCGATCGCGTCACTGGAAATTGTGCTAAACGCACAAATCCAGCGTCGTTCCAGCGCAACTCTCTGTCTCCTATTGGGAATTGTGCAATCCATGCGACGCGATCGCGTGGGATTGGTTTTGTGCATGTGACGCGATCGCATGGGGCATGCGATCGCGTGGGCCATTTTGTGCTAGACGCACAACGGCCGCACGATTCCAGCCTAACTTTCTGGACGTTGGATGTTTACGCCGATCTCCAGGTCACGCGGCCGCGTGGATGACGCGGTCGCGTGGGAAGTGTAATTCGCCATTTGACGCGGTCGCATGGGCCATGCGGTCGCGTCGCGCAACCCTTTTTTTATGCAGAATGCGGAATGCAATATGCATAATGCAGTGCTCAATACGAATGCTATGCATGATTCCAGGTTCAATAAAAATAAAATAAAATTCAAAACAAATAAAACTAAATAAAATTAAAATTGCAAAAGGAACGATCATACCATGGTGGGTTGTCTCCCACCTAGCACTTTTAGTTAAAGTCCTTAAGTTGGACATTAGATGAGCTTCCTGTTATGGTTGCTTGTGTTTAAACTCATCCAGAAATCTCCACCAGTGCTTGGAATGCCAGTAGCCTCCGAGGTCCCAAACTAGGCATGTAAAGCTTCTGAGCAGCTTCAAACAGAATTTTAGGCTCCCGGGGTGACGAATGTCAGAATAGATTCCAGGATCCCAAGCCTTGTTTTTAAATCCGCCTCCGTCTTGATCTCCATGTTTCCATCCGGGCGGTTTAAAAAGTAAATTCTCACCATGGTAACCAAACGTTTTCCGATATCCATTCAATTGAGCATGATACCAATCCGTGCACTTCAAGTTGAAGCGTGGAACCTTATTGGACCTTGTACGCTAGCTCTGAGAACGAGCCATTTCCCTCTTACTCTTAAAGCCACAGAGAGCTCTAAGCTGGCCATCTGTTTTAAGCAAACCGTATTCAAGTGAAAAAGTAAAGTTAAAAATTAAGGATTGTACCCACTTGAAGCTTGTATTAGGTGGTAATGGCCTTGGGGAAGATGTTTCTGGTGGTTCTGTAAGTTCTACTCCCTGGTAATCTTCTGTGAATTCCTCCACTTCTTTGCAAGGGTCTTCAAATGCATCATCACCCTGGTCAAAGTCTTCTATGTCTTCCTCGTCACTTGAGTCATAGATTGGAGGTTGAGAGAAATCTACCTCTGCATCATCCTCGTATTCGTTTAGGGAAGATTCGTCGATCTCAGAGAACTCACTTTCAGATGCAAGTTCATTACTAAGAGAACTTGACTTGTGACTATCATCATCAAGAGAATTTGCTTCTTGGATTATTCCGTCTGATTCTTCATAAACGACTTGCCTTGGGGATTGTGCAATATCCTCCTTAGCATCAACTGTAACGTCCTTGACGGAGTTCTCCTCAACTCTGGATTCCCATAGAGGTTCAGCGTCTCCTAGATCTTCAACCAACTCTTCTTCTTGTACAATGATAGCTTCTTCTAATTATTCTAGTACGAACTCATTCTCTGTCTTGTCCAATGGAGTGTCTAATATTTTCTTCATGCTACGCTCTTCATTAGATTGTCCACATGGGGCTGTGGTTGGTCCTTGAATGTTCGTGTGTCTGGAAGCTAATTGAATTATTGCTTGCTCCAGTTGTCAAATGGTTGTTTGAAGTTTATTTACTGTTGCCTTGAGGCGAACCTCTGATTCTCGGGGTGATGGATTTGGACATGAGACATAGGGAAGTGGTGGTTCTTGGTGGTGATTGGATTGGAACTGGGGTAGGAAAGGATCATACGGTGGCAAATGGTGAAGAGAAGCTTGCGAGTGTGGTGCTTCGAAGTTATGTTGAGAAGATGGTCTATAGGCATGGGGTGGGGCTTGTTGGTAGTTACAAGGTTGTCCAGCATATCTATCAGCTGGGTATGCATTGTAGAATGGTCGTTGTCCATGATATCTTGGAGGGTGTTGTTGCCTAAAGGGTTGATTAGATCCTCTTGGCTCCATCCATCCTTGATTGGTCTGACCTTGATGCATATTCTTGCTGTAACTTCTATTTCCTTCAACAAAGTTAGAACCAAACTCAAAGCGAGAGGGGTGAGAGTCCATAGTGGCAAACAAAAATAAAAAGGAGAAACAAAAATAAATAAACAAGCAAAAGAAAAATATTTACAATAACCAATAATAAGGCACACGTTAGCAGTTCCCCGGCAACGGCGCCATTTTGACGTTAGGATTTTGCCAGTAAAGAATTTCATAAAAACAATTGCATTGTAGATATAGTCTCTAAACCGACAGAAATCCCTTCGTACAAACGTTTTGGTTGTCACAAGTAACAAACCCCTTAAAATTGATAACCGAGTATTTAAACCTCGGGTCGTCTTCTCAAGGAACTGCAGGGAGGTGTGTTCTTATTATTGGTTATGGAGATTGCAAATTCGGGGTTTTAAGAATGAGGAACAAATATGACAATTGATTTAAATAGCAATTAAAATAAATAAATAAATACTGTAAAGCAAACTTTTGAAAAGGTATGAGAAATTAGAAGTCCAGGCTTAGTTATTCTTATCAACAACAGTGAAAGTTGAATCTTAATTCCACTTAGTCAACCTTTACTAAAGTAAAGGAAAGTCAAGGGACTAATTAGTTTGATCTTTGAATCTTATTTATTTCCTAAGAAAAGGTTGAGATTATTGAAGCTCAGTTCAATTAGCAAAGATAAAAGTTATCAATTATGTTGAGATAAGATAACTCCTGAGTTACTGCTTTCTTAATCAAGACCAAAAGAAGAAAAAGTAAATTTGCTGGAATAAAAATGCCTTCAGATGTAAAGCAACAATAACATAAATTAGAGAAAGCAATCATAAACTGAAATACCTCAAATAGCATTAATAAGAGAAATTATCATCTAACATGAAGAGTTCATAAACTAGATTGGAAGAATAAATAAAAATAAAAAACCTGGGATTGAGAGTTACTCCTAAAACTAAGAGAAGTCCTAAATCCTAAGAGAAAGAGAGGAGAGAACCTCTCTCAAAACTAGATCTAAAACATGGGAAATAAAATTGGTGAGCTCTCTCTGAATGGATGCATTCTCTCACTTTATAACCTCTGGTCTATGCCTTCTGGACTTGGATTTGGGCCAAAAAGGGCCTCAGAATTCGCTATGAGCATTTTCTGCAATTTCTGGTGCGTAGCCTCTGTCACGCGTCCGCGTGGGTCACGCGGTCGCGTCGTTCGGAGCTTTTCCTTGCCACGCGGTTGCGTCAGTCATGCGGCCGCGTCATATGCGTTCTGCTTAAGGCGCGCGGTCGCGTTAGTCATGCGGCCGCGTCGCTACTTCTTTGTGCTTGGCATGCGATCACGTCGTGCATGCGATCGCGTGGATGCCAGTTTCTTCAGAAGCTCCGTTTTGTACTTTCCTTCCATTTTTGTATGTTTCCCTTCCATCCTTTGAGTCATTCATGCCTTAGAAGATCTGAAACTACTCAACACACTAATCACGGCATCGAATGGAATTAAGGGTGATTAAAATAATTAATTTAGAAGCATAGGAAACATGTTTTTCACATACATCACATAATAAGGAAGGGAAAGTAAAACCTTGCAATTAACATGAATAAGTGGGTAAAGGATTGAATAAATCACTCAAACTAAGCACAAAATATATCATAAAATATGGGTTTATCAACCTCCCCACACTTAAACAATAGCATGTCCTCATGCTAAATCCAAGGTAATAAGTAAGGTTAAAGTGATGGAATGTTATGCAATGCAATCTAATCTAAATGCAACTACCTAAATGAATGATGCATCATACAATTCTAATTTATTCACTCATATATAAATCTTACAGGTAGTTAAATTAATTCACATTCTCAAGGAGTCATATATGTATATATAGCTAAGCCTTAGATAATCAATAAGCACTTTTACAATTGAGATGGGAGAAAAAGCATTTTGTGAACTTGCAAGACAATTAGGTAATTCAAACAGAGATAAATGTTAATGAGCTATTGAACCCTCACTGGCTCTCTAGTCACTCAGTGTTTATTGGGTTAATCACTCTATTCCTCTTTTTATTCCTCCTTTCTATAACTTTGTTCTTCATCTAACCAATCAACAATTATAGAATACAGTCATACCAAAAATCATGAGGTCTTTAATTAAGGTTGTAATGGGGCCAAGGTAAAGGTAAGGATATATGTATAAGGCTAAGTGAGCTAATAAGTGAATCCTTAATTAGACTAAGATCTCACCTAACATACATACTTAGTAAAACAAAACTTCTTTACCTATTTTCCCATATTTTTTCCACTTTTGGATGTTACATGCTCATGTTTCAACTTTTGTTCTTATTCCATGTGCATTGCTTTTATTTTTGCATTTGGAGAATTCTTTTGTATCCCCTTTATTAAATATTGAAAATTTTTATTTTATTTTATTTTATTTTATTTTTTTAATGCACATGGTAATTTAATCACTTTGATTTCTCATGAGCATGCTTTCCAAAATTTCTTATTTTGAGTTATTTTATTCTTTTCAATTTTTCTACCTCTTGTTTTTATCATCCATGTTCCCAATAGGTTTCCCATATTTAAACTATTCATAATTTGCTATCTTAAGCTAACCAAGGATTCAGCTTGGGATTTTATTTTGTTTTTCTGCTTAAGGCTAGTAGTTGGCTAATAGAATAAAAAGGAATTTAAAGGCTCAAGGGGGCTAACAAGGGTGATGTGAAAGGTAGGTCATTTTTGGGATAAGTGAGCTAAAATCAAATAATGGCCTCAATCACTCTCTTGGTATGTATCTATATTCTATATTCTATATTCTATAATTGGACATATAGATTAAAACAAAGTAAAGAATACCAGAATATAAAAGAAGGGCGGAACACACAGGAATAAAAATTATGGTTTGAATGTAACCATACAATTAAGCTCAAAACTCACAGGCTATGTGTTTTCTAGCTCAAAAATCATTTATCACTTATGTATGTCATGCAGGTTTAGTTAAAAATTCTCATTATTCTCAATGTAAAACTTATATTGAATGGCTTTAAAGTTCTAGTATTTCTCCTTGATGAAGTGTTGTTAACTAACATGTAATGCTATATATACAAGGTGTGGGTTGTTTTGATTCTGTTTAAGTCTCTAGTTTACTTCCTTTTTCTTTTCAATCTATTCTGAATTATCTTATGCTAAAAAAGGGTAAACTATACTAATCAATCCACAATTTCTATAACTAATAAGTTAGAATTGCAACTAAGTGGCTAAAATATGAACTAAAAATGCAAAATGCAGAAATAGAGTAAAAATACATAAACAGTAGCAATGTATAAATACTCAGAAAATAAAAATAAAAATAAAGAGAAAAATACAGAAAAATAGCCAAAATAAAAGAAAAAGAGTCTGTAGTGGTTCACCAAAGTAATACGCCAGAGATGGCGACCTCCCCACACTTAAAATTAAGCATCGTCCCTGATGCTCACTCAAGCAGGGTGTGAAGGGGTGACATCACTGGAAGGGATGGTAGCTGGTATCTCTATGGTGGCTGGCTGGGGGTCTGGCTGCTGTAGAGGAGGGGCTGTCTGAATGGGGATCTCAGGATCTATAACCTGGATCTGATGTGGGACCTCTGCCTATGATGCCGCCTGCTCGGTGTCTGCCTGAGGATGGGTCTCAGCCTTGGGCGCATCCGCATCCTCCTCAGAAGCCTCGGATGGTGTGTCAGGCTCGGAGGGGATGTCACCGGATCGTATCATTAGCTTCAGGTGCTCATAGCATCGCTTGTTGCGACGCTCCATCTGGTCAAGTCGTCAAAACAAGCGGTGCACCAGATGATAGACAGGCTCTGTGGCAGGTGGAGGTGCAGTGGTGGTGGCAGGGGTGGATGGTGCAGCAGTGGAGGAAGAGGAATTGGGGAAGAAGAGAGGGAGAAGAGGAATTGGGGGGGCTGCGCGAATGTAGGGTTTCGCGTGACTGGGGGGGGTTATATTTTTGAATCCACGCGGCCGCGTGGGGTACGCGGTCACGTGGTTGGGGGTGAAAATGGGGTGACGCGATCGCGTTGGGTGCGCGATCACATGGAGGGGGAAAAGAAGGGATGACGCGATCACATGGGGCATGCGATCGCGTCGCTGAAAATTGTGCTAAACGCACAAATCCAGCGTCGTTCCAGTGCAACTCTCTGTCTCCTATTGGGAATTGTGCAATCCATGCGACGCGATCGCGTCGCTCACGCGGTCTCGTGGGATTGGTTTTGTGCATGGGACGCGATCGCATGGGCATGCGATCGCGTGGGCCATTTTGTGTTAGACGCACAACGGCCGCACGACTCCAGCCTAACTTTCTGGACGTTGGATGTTTACGCCGATCTCCAGGTCATGCGGCCGCATGGATGACGCGGTCGTGTGGGAAGTGTAGTTCGCCATTTGACGTGGTCGCATGGGGCATGCGGTCGCGTCGCGCAACCCTTTTTTATGCAGAATGCGGAATGCAATATGCAGAATGCAGTGCTTAATACGAATGCTATGCATGATTCCAGGTTCAATAAAAATAAAATAAAATTCAAAAACAAACAAAACTAAATAAAATTAAAATTGCAAAAGGAACGATCATACCATGGTGGGTTGTCTCCCACCTAGCACTTTTAGTTAAAGTCCTTAAGTTGGACATTAGATGAGCTTCCTGTTATGGTGGCTTGTGTTTAAACTCATCCAGAAATCTCCACCAGTGCTTGGAATGCCAGTAGCCTCCGGGGTCCCAAACTAGGCATGTAAAGCTTCTGAGCAGCTTCAAACAGAATTTTAGGCTCCCGGGGTGACGAATGTCAGAATAGATTCCAGGATCCCAAGCCTTGTTTTTAAATCCGCCTCCGTCTTGATCTCCATGTTTCCATCCGGGCGGTTTAAAAAGTAAATTCTCACCATGGTAACTAAACGTTTTCCGAGATCCATTCAATTGAGCATGATACCAATCCGTGCACTTCAAGTTGAAGCGTGGAACCTTATTGAACCTTGTACGCCAGCTCTAAGAACGAGCCATGTCCCTCTTACTCTTAAAGCCGCAGAGAGCTCTAAGTTGGCCATCTGTTTCAAGCAAACCGTATTCAAGTGAAAAAGTAAAGTTAAAAGTTAAGGATTGTACCCACTTGAAGCTTGTATTAGGTGGTAATGGCCTTGGGGAAGATGTTTCTGGTGGTTCTGTAAGTTCTACTCCCTAGTAATCTTCTGTGAATTCCTCCACTTCTTTGCAAGGGTCTTCAAATGCATCATCACCCTAGTCAAAGTCTTCTATGTCTTCCTCGTCACTTGAGTCATAGATTGGAGGTTGAGAGAAATCTACCTCTGCATCATCCTCGTATTCGTTTGGAGAAGATTCGTCGATCTCAGAGAACTCACTTACAGATGCAAGTTCATTACTAAGAGAACTTGACTTGTGACTATCATCATCAAGAGAATTTGCTTCTTGGATTATTCTGTCTGATTCTTCATAAACGACTTGCCTTGGGGATTGTGCAATATCCTCCTTAGCATCAACTATAACGTCCTTGACGGAGTTCTCCTCAACTCTGGATTCCCATAGAGGTTCAGCGTCTCCTAGATCTTCAACCAACTCTTCTTCTTGTACAATGACAGCTTCTTCTAATTGTTCTAGTACGAACTCATTCTCTGTCTTGTCCAATAGAATTTCTAATATTTCCTTCATGATACGCTCTTCATTAGATTGTCCACATGGGGCTGTGGTTGGTTCTTGAATGTTCGCACGTCTGGAAGCTAATTGAATTACTGCTTGCTCCAGTTGTCGAATGGTTGTTTGAAGTTTATTTACTGTTGCCTTGAGGCGAACCTCTGATTCTCGGGGTGATGGATTTGGACATGAGACATAGGGAAGTGGTGGTGCTTGGGGGTGATTGGATTGGAACTGGGGTAGGAAAGGATCATACGGTGGCGAATGGTGAAGAGAAGCTTGCGAGTGTGGTGGTTCGAGGTTATGTTGAGAATATGGTCTATAGGCACGGGGTGGGGCTTGTTGGTAGTTACAAGGTTGTCCACCATATCTATCAGTTGGGTATGCATTGTAGAATGGTCGTTGTAGTATAGTGGTAAGTATTCCCGCCTGTCACGCGGGTGACCCGGGTTCGATCCCCGACAACGGCGCCATTTTGACGTTAGGATTTTTGCCAGTAAGAAATTTCATAAAAATAATCGCGTTGTATATATAGTCTCTAAACTGACAGAAATCCCTTCGTACAAACGTTTTGGTTGTCACAAGTAACAAATTCCTTAAAATTGATAACCGAGTATTTAAACCTCGGGTCATCTTCTCAAGGAACTGCAGGGAGGTATGTTCGGAGATTGCAAATTTGGGGTTTTAAGAATGAGGAACAAATATGACAATTGATTTAAATAGCAATTAAAATAAATAAATAAATACTGTAAAGCAAACTTTTGGCAAGGTATGAGAAATTAGAAGTCCAGGCTTAGTTATTCTTATCAACAACAGTGAAAGTTGAATCTTAATTCCACTTAGTCAACCTTTACTAAAGTAAAGGAAAGTCAAGGGACTAATTAGTTTGATCTTCGAATCCTATTTATTTCCTAAGAAAAGGTTGGGATTATTGAAGCTCAGTTCAATTAGCAAAGATAACAGTTATCAATTATGTTGAGATAAGATAACTCCTGAGTTACTGCTTTCTTAATCAAGACCAAAAGAAGAAAAAGTAAATTTGCTGGAATAAAAATGCCTTCAGATGTAAAGCAACAATAACATCAATTAGAGAAAGCAATCATAAACTGAAATACCTCAAATAGTATTAATAAGAGAAATTTTCATCTAACATGAAGAGTTCATAAACTAGATTGGAAGAATAAATAAAAATAAAGAACCTGGGATTGAGAGTTACTCCTAAAACTAAGAGAAGTCCTAAATCCTAAGAGAGAGAGGAGAGAACCTCTCTCAAAACTAGATCTAAAACATGGGAAATAAAATTGGCAATCTCCCTCTGAATGGATGTATTCCCTCACTTCATAACCTCTGGTCTATGCCTTCTGGACTTGGATTTGGGCCAAAAAGGGCTTCAGAATTTGCTATGAGCGTTTTCTGCAATTTCTGGTGCGTAGCCTCTGTCACGCGTTCGCGTGGGTCACGCGGTCGCGTCGTTCGGAGCTTTTCCTTGCCACACGGTCGCGTCAGTCATGCGGCCGCGTCGCTGCTTCTTTGTGCTTGGCATGCGATCGCGTCGTCCATGCGATCGCGTGGATGCCAGTTTCTTCAGAAGCTCCGTTTTGTACTTTCCTTCCATTTTTGTATGTTTCCCTTCCATCCTTTGAGTCATTCCTGCCTTAGAAGATCTGAAACTACTCAACACACTAATCACGGCATCGAATGGAATTAAGGGTGATTAAAATAATTAATTTAGAAGCATAGGAAACATGTTTTTCACATACATCACATAATAAGGAAGGGAAAGTAAAACCATGCAATTAACATGAATAAGTGGATAAAGGATTGAATAAATCACTCAAACTAAGCACAAAATATATCATAAAATATGGGTTTATCAGACGACATGGTGGCAAAGACACCCTAAGAAGGTTCATATTGTGCGGACTTGATCGGGGTTTTTAAACAAGTCCGAGAATATAACATGAGGCTAAATCCAGAGAAATGTGCTTTCGAAGTTCAAGAAAAAAAATTCCTCGGATTCATGTTGACATCCTAAGAAATTGAAGCAAACCCTGAAAAGTGCAGCACCATCCTTAACATGGCAAGCCCAAAATCAATAAGGAAGGTCCAATAATTAACAGGAAGATTTTATAATCACCCCCAATACTACAAATCCCAGAAGTTGGTAAACAGTTAAATTTATATTTATTTGTTTCTAACCATGCTATAAGTTTGGTTCTCATTATTGAAACAGAAAAAATTCAAAGGCCGGTATACTTCATCAGCAAAATCCTGCAACCGGCCAAACAGAGACACCCAAAGGTAGAGCAACTGGTGTTAGCTCTAATAACTACTGCTAGAAGGTTGAGACATTATTTCCAAAGCCATACAATAATTATACGAACAGACCAACCCCTTCAGAAAATCTTAACTAAACCAGAGGTAGTCGGAAGATTGATTAAATGGTCCATTGAGCTTTTTGCATTCGACATCCAATATCAATTAAGGCCAGCCTTAAAATCACAAGTACTAGCCAACTTCATCTCAGACCCGCAACTCCAAGAACCCACTTGAAAGCTACATATAGACGGCGCATCCAACAATGAGGGTAGTGGAGCCGGAATACTACTACAAGACGAAGCCATGATGATAGTTAAACAATCATTGCAATTCTCCTTCAATGCCAATAATAACCAAGCAGAGTATGAAGCTCTACTGGTCGGGCTCAAGCTCGCTTGCAACCTACAGATATCACGGCTCACGGTGTACTGTGACTCTGTCTTAGTTGTACAGCAGATCAATGGAACTTTTCAGATACAAGATCCTTTGCTTGAACAATATTGGCTCATGGAGAATGATCTCATTTCAAAATTCATTAAATTTAAAATTATTCATATACATAGGGAACATAATACCCGTGCCGACATCTTATCTAAACTAGCAACCACTAGAAAAAGCACACACCCACCAATACTATCACAATTAATGCTAGAAAAACCTAGCGTAGATTTAACATGCATATTAAGTGTCACATAGGTGGATGATTGGAGATCCCCCATCCTCAAATGCATCAGCCAAGGGGTTATTCCCCCAGAGAAATCAAACCCACGACTTTTTCAAAGAAGAGTGAGTTTTTACACAATCATTGGTACCATTCTATAGGTCTAATGTTCCGGGTGAATGAAGGTACTCTTTTTTCCACTCATGAGCTTTTTTCCCATACTGGGTTTTACTTAGAGAGGGTTTTAACGACGCCGGACGCCAATCATACTCATGTATTTCGTGAACATAATAAAGAAGTCACAAATGCCATTTCTTCTTTATATTTCCAAATGACATGTTGACATATATTACCAAAATATTCAAACTGTTGATAAAGCAGATAAAGTAACAACCAAGCTTCATACTTGGAAACTATCAATCAAACAAAATACAAAACAAAACCGATCTTACGAAATCGACAAAAGCAAAAATAGTTCAAAACTAGACAAAAGCTAAAAACATTATCACTAAGTAAAATCAGTCCTCTTTTTCACCAATGCTTGAACTTTCATTTCCTTTTTCGCCCATAGCATCATCATCGACTAGCTCTTTGTTCACAACCACCTTTGTCCCATCCAACTTCCCAACATCTGTGTCTGCGCACACAATCCTGACTTGAGAAACTGATCCATAAGCATCTTTAGTTATTTTTAGTTATTATTTCTTTGAATAAATTTAGTGATCTCTTGCTTTTAGTAAAATTTTCATGCTTTTAATAAATGTTTCTTGGAGTTTCCTTTTTTGTACAAAGATTAGTGATTTTCTTATTTTAATTGAGATTTTTGTATTTTAATCGATTTGTCTTGAAGTTGCTTTGTGCTTTAATATGTGTAGAAAATTATTGAAAGATTTTAATCAAGGACAAAGGAGGAGAAGGACAATCAAAGAAGACTTTGGGTGAAGCAAGAAAGGTGGCATGCAAAAAGGAAACAACCCCCACGGAAGCAAGAGTTAGAAACAAGCCTAGAAAAGTTCAAAGAAAAATTACAACCTTGACCTCTTCATACTCCTACAAGGATAACTTGAGCTATAAGGATTCAAATGAAGCGGTTCTAGTGGCATTAGAAAGCCAAATTTTAGAACTTTTCAATGATATATAATACTCTATAGTAGACGCTGAATCTAAGGGTGTAAATCAAGGCTGGCGTGTTGCACGCTAGGACTAACCTCTTCATACTCCAACAAGGATAACTTGAGCTACAAAGGTCCAAATTAAGCACCTTTAGTGGCACTAAAAAGCTAACTTCTAGATCTTCTCAACAATATATAATAGTCTATAGTGACATTCAATTTAGACCATGAACAACGAACATATTTGGGCTAAAAAAAGCATCTTGAAACCTAATGTGTTGCACGCCAAGACAAGGGAGCATTTGTTTTAAAAATGCCACCAAAATGCACCCTCCAAGAGCAAAACTGGCATGTCACACGCCAGCACCAAGTTTTGCACGCTAGAAAAGGCACCTCCCTGGAATAATTGATAAGATGGCGCGTTACACGCCAAGACTAGGGTGTGTTGCATGCTAAGGACATACCTCCAGACTCATTAAATATGTGGTGTGTTACATGCCAGATCTCAAGGGGCATGCAGCCACAACACGCCTTCACCCCTCCTTTTTAATGGGCATGTCACACATCTTATTCCCAAGTGCAACACGCCAATCTCCCAAGTTCAACACTCCCACTTCCAAGACCATTCTGTAAAACAGAGCTTTACACCTAGGATGTAAAACAGAGGTGGTGAGGCGCTACGACCTCTAAAAGAAAAATTACATATATAATATAGAGAAAAAGGTTTATAACTAGGAGCCTTTGAAGAAAGGGATAAAGCAAAACCGTTAAATTGAAAAGCGTAACGCTCACGAAGCGATAAAGCATACGAAGCAAGATAGAACAAGCTAAGGAGTTAATATACCAAGAGTTCTAAAATACATATAACAAAACTCAAGACTTGGCTCGCAAAGATAAATCGGCCTGAGCGAATAAGTGCATATACATATAGATATACAGGAAGACCCAAAATACAGAGTTACAAAAACCTGAGTCTCCAAAATCACCTCTAAGAGGGATTAAGACAGCATATATATAATAAGTGGAGATAATAAGCATCTAAGCAAATACAAATAACCAAAATAAACCCAAAAGATAAAGATCTTCGCAACATCAGAAGCTTCCAGCATGCTTCAACGAGGTGCCGCCTGTCCTGCATCTGAAAACCACAAAACCTGCATAGGTGAGAACCGGAGGTTCTCAACATGGTAACAGTGCCCACATATCTAATATATAATGTCCTGGAAAAGTTGAAGGCAATCCTAGAACTTTCAACAGATAATTAAAGCTTAAAACATAACTAAACCATAGAATTAAAATAGTCAACTAACTAAAGGTCTTCAAAGCTATCTAAAACTCCCCCTCTCCAATTCCTCCGAACCTCCCAACCACCAACGGAACCAAATGCAACAAATACAATTATTACAAACAGAGAAATCACAAACAGGGTTCAAATATAGCAGATAATCAAGTAGCATTTAGTTATGCAATCACTTAGGCAATCCAAACAAGACATATAGATGCATATGATGTATGGCTGTCCTAGTGGCTATTGAGTCTCATCTGTCGGTTATAGAGCCAACCCGACAAGTCCTGGTAGCTAACCATTGGACTGTCCCTCTGTCGCGCATCCCCAACTCGAGTAATTCTCAACCATAAGCATAATCATAATCATAATCATAATCATAATCATACAACACCCACACTGGTGTTTATCCACGGGGGTGAGCTCATCCGGAACTTTCACAGTGTCCGGCCACCCTTGCGACATAGGGTCAGCAGAGTATCGAGTCTCAACCTGGAGCACGTGGTGGCTAGTCACTGCTTTCATCCAGGAAAACTCGTATCTCAGATAATCATTTCACATTCATTCATAACGTTCCATAATCATTCATTCTGAACATATCGTCACTTATACATCATATAATTCCACTTTTGATACATCACACATCATAATCCGAGGCAAGTGGGGCTAAACCACAACCCTTGCATCCACCCGGGGAGCCTCTATACTAACCAACCTGGAGCAAGTAGGGTGAAACCACAACCCTTGCATCTACCCAGGAGGTACATTCTCATATGCCCAGGAGGAACTAAGGAGGGGATCCTAACCTCCCACCATCTCGCTGGGGTGATTTTACAATACCAGGAGGAACAAAGAAGGGGATCCTCATCTTCCACCATCTCTCTGGGGTCGTACTTTCAAGAAAGAGAGCTCAAGATAAAATAATCATTCACATTCACATTTTCATTTCCAGTCATAAATCACAATTTATCATAGCCATCTGCCTCATAACATAATCCATAACCAGCCAATAATCATTATTAAATACAACCCTTCGGCTCATGGCTTACACCTCACTTCCATCACTACCCTCAACAACTCATACAATAATCATTAATCATAATTCATCATTAACTCTCCCCTTACTTCACCCTCAAACTATCCCCATTCCTAGCTTATTCTTAATTACTAGGCATTCTATTATGATGTAGAACTAAACGGATAAAAATGGAGGCTTAGAAGTTTAAAATTCGGTTTTTAATAAACACAAAAGTCATATTTGCTGAAAATAGAGTCATGGAGTATTACAAGCTTGCTGGGAAAGTGAAACATTTAAAAACAAGGTTTTTATAAGAAAACAGAGCAATGTGCGTACGCACAGGGTGTGCGTGCGCACGCCTAGAAGGATTTTCAGAAAGTGTGCGTGCGGACAAGGCTGTGCATATACACAGGAAGCAAAATTTTCATTGTTGAGTGCATACACAGATCGTGCGAACGCCCCCAACAGAACGCCCTTCCCAGCGTGTGCGTGCGCACAAGGCTGTGCGCGCGCACAGCTTGCAAAACTTCCTTGGTTGTGTGTGCGCACCAAGCGTGCTAACGCTCCCAAAAGCAGCCATATCCCTGTGTGTGCGTACACATAAGGCTGTGCATGTGCACAGGTCCAAAAATCCACAGGGTGTGCGTGCGCACAAGGCTGTGTGTGCACACATACCAGAAATCACAAATTCTGCAGTATTTACAGAATTCAGATTTCTGACCCAAACTTCCAACGATCATATCTCTCTCTACAAAGTTCAGATTTTTACAAAATTTATACCAATTTAAAGCTCTTTAAATTATCTTTGATTTGATATAAAATGCATTAAATTTCAAAAACGGTAGCTCAAGATATGATCCGTTAAAGTTCATCAAAAATTCATTTTTACAAAAGTTCCCTAAATTCTCAACTTACCACAATTTTCAACCAAAACCAATAAGGCTCAACTTTCAAAACAAACTCTTCTCAAACCTCTTTTAATTCAACCAACACTTTATCAATTCAACCTCAACCACATTCCAACTTTCTCATACAATCTACAACCTACTAAATTTATTCACTTTAATCAAACTCAAACTCAATATTTCAAGTACAATAATAGGCAATACACATTCATCACCTTACCAATTCCCCATTCTCATCAAATTCCAACCAATGCTTCCAATTCCACAATATGCAATATCAAATATCCATATCAAGCCCAATCTCAACTTCAAATCAACATACCAATCATCATCATCATATACAATTCACAAGCACTAACAACAAGAACATCATTTACACCCTCCAAAACCAATAATCACATAATAAATATTATCCATTTTAACCAATCAGCCATCGTCACAAATTCAATTCCTATCCTAGGGTCACTAGCCTAAGTTTTCACATTACATTACATTTTAGATATAGAAAACCGAAACCATACCTCGGCCGATTCCCCGCTCAACCCAGAACACCTCCAATTTCACTTTTTCCTCAATTTTCAAGGCTTCAACACCTCCAAGATCAGATTTTCAGCACCACAAGCCCACTCCAGGCTTTCCAATACCTCAGTCAAACTTTAATATTCACATACACACTACCTAAACCACAATTATCACATCCAAACACAGCAACTCAATACCCAAATGCCTAAATTAAGAAATTTCATTAGGGTTTGAGATCTCTTACCTTACCCAAGGATCAAAGAGGCAAGACTAAACCTTTTCTTCAAGCTATTTGGATCCTATAACATCAAATAGCCTAAAATCTCAACACTTTTTACCCAAAAATTTGAATTCAAGGGCTGAGAAAACTGAACTGAAATCGTGGCTTACCTCAAGAAAAAAGTTTTGGACTTTGTAGAGCTCGGCAACGCGGTTGCGTGGTCACAAACGGTGCGGCAATCGGAGCTTTGGATCAAAAGTTAATCAAGGATTGAAGATCAAGCTAGGTTTTTTTTTTTTTTTTGCTTTTGGAAGTGTTCTTCTCTTCCATGGCTGAGCTTCAGCGTGTTTTGCTGAAGAAGAGAGGAAGATGGTTGTTTTAAATGTGTTTGGGCTGAGTTGGGTTGGGTCTTGGGCCCATTTTGGGTCCGGTTCAACCGGTTCGGCTCAATCTTGGGCCAAATTTATTAAAATTAGTGTCAAAATTTTCGTTTTAATTTTCTCTATTATATTAAACCATAAAAATTACATTTTTAAATTTCTAGAATAAATTCTAATTTATGTGTTAATTAGTCATTAATTAACCGGATTTTACACATTCCAAGCCCAACTAAGTGAAGTCACAATTAGTAATTCATTAAGGCTGAATATCCAATTACAAGCAAGAATGGTCACTAGTAATAGTTAGTTAGAAAAGATTGAATTTTATATAATTTGAATTTGATTTGCATTTGAATTCTAGGATAGTTATAAAAGTCCCGAGAGAAAGCTCTATTGGGAAATAGTTCAATTTTGATTTGAGTTTTATGCTCCTCTGGAAAGAATGGGTTATAGAACTATGCTTGAAAGCTCTTTCTCATAATTCTTATGGTTTTAAATTTGGATTTGATAAGTGACATTCAATCAACCAGATTTGGATCTTAAGATTTGTGTGGTTTTGAATCAGAGAATGTGCTTCACATCATTTCATAAATAATTGATCAAAGAATTAGCAATTGATTAAGTCAAGGAAAATTGAATCACCAAGAAATTGGGATTTAATTACTTATGATTTGTCAGAGATCTATCTTGCATGAATGAGGTAGAAGTAAGAATCATTAATCCTGAGAATTGAGCGTCTCCAAACCTTAACGCTTTTAACTAAATTACCTTCTCCTCCATTTAATTGTTTTCATTCAATTGCTTCCATCTAATTACTTTCGTTTAGTTTCTGTTATTTAATAGCTTTTATTTAATCGCTTTCATTTAATTACTGTTAGTTAATTGCTTCCATTTTATTGTCTTCAATGTACTACTTTTATTTTATTATTTTCGTTTATTTGTGCTCATTTATTTGTTTTTTTTTAATTCATAGTTGCTTCATTTAATTGTTCTTATCTCCATTAGTTCATTGCCTTCATTTAATTTAACTATTGTTTCATCTAGATCTTTAATTTTGAATTGAACAATGCCTGACCACATTTTGAATTGTTTAACTAGATTAATCAATTAATCATTGTTTCTTAATTCGTTAATCCTCGTGGGAATGATAATCCACTCACTGTTGTATTACTTCATATGATTCAGTGCACTTTTTAATAGTTTGCGAATTTTCCGCATCAGAAACTGCTCAGTCAAATCCTTGAGCAAAAGCCTCATACACCTCGGTCTCTAACTCCTTCACTCGCGCACCTAGCTGATCATTCTTGACCTTCAATTTCTTCAATTCACCTTCTGTTGACAGCTAAAGGCCTTTTATATCGGTCAGCTTCGAGTCCTTTTGCTTCAGAGAAGAAGAAAGTTCAACAACTTTCTTTTCTTTTTCATCCACAACCATAGTCAGCTCCTCAATGGTCACAACATCTTTCATTTCCTTTTCAGAAGCCAGCTCCTATGTCCGTCTGATTGACACAAGACGAGCTTTAATGACCTAAAAAATACATAAGTTAGACAAAAATCAAGTGAAAATTTCACTATGAAAAAAAAACAAATATACTTGTAGAAAGCGGCTAGCCCCTATATGTTCAATTTCATTAATCATTTTGACGTCAGCAAGGAATTGGCCAATTGGTCGGCAAGGGCCATAAAGGAAAACAACCTAGACCAAAGAGACTTAGCATGATCATCTTCAAGATATTCATGCAACCTTTTCTATGATTCATATGTAGTCTCCACCAACTGTAGATTCGCATCATTATTGTCCTTTAAATCAACAACTTCGACCGTCTTCTCTTTAATAGTCGGCTGCCCTCTCTTTCGTTTTGCTTTTAGTTTCAATTTAGATTGAGTAGCACCCATACCGGTGTCATTATCCACATTTATTGTCGACCCCTCTTTTTCGTTTTTCTTCCTTTGACTGAAAAAGACCAGCTGTCATTATGGTCGGAGCTTTCTCTCCTACAAGGAAAACCGAGCTATATTAATACACAAATAAGAAAAAAAAGCATATTCTTGGAAAAACTACAGTTACCTATATAATCTAATACCGCTTGCTTATCCATATCCCACTTCAATAACTCAGCAATAGATAACAGCTCTTTAGACTCCATTCCATAAATTAAAAATTCCATAACTAACACACCTATCTTCAACATCTATACTTGCACAGGCTCAAAAGACCATGAAAGAGGAAACCTCTCCTCGAGGTATTCATTTGGATAAAACAGAAATTCGTCTAATACACCCCTAATTTTAACAAATATTATTTTGAAATCTTTAAACAATGATTTATATAAAGCAAAAATCGATCTACTAGGATGACTACTTAAGTTCACCCATAGGCCCTACCAACCCCTTTTACTTGAAACAACGAAAACAACAGTCTTAGAGATGGGGTTGCTCCAGCAATTTTATCAAAATTTTAAAAGCCCTGACGAAGCCCCAGGAGCTAAGATGTAACTGCGTTGGAGCACAGTTTAACCAATACAAAATGCCACATTGAAATTCCGAGAACGACAACCTAACACCTAGCTCCGTCAACAAGCAGCTATACAAGTAAAAGTAAGGCTAGCCACTCAACTTCTCAGACACACGATCATTCTCCCCACACGACAACACTTCTATGTTTATTTGGCTACCTTCCCTGACCCAAACCTCTGAACCTAGCACCTTCACCGACTCGACATCGTTAAACTGAGACACATGACTCTTCACATTATCGTCCACCCAACAACAAGGGTCACTCTCATCAATTACTACTTTTTCCTTTTCCATTGTCCTAACACTAAGAAGAACTCAGGGAAGCAAACAAATAGAGAAACCAAGGCTCACTTTTTTTTACTCATTTTGGGGGACAAAAGAGAGTTAAATTTTTTTTTCTTCAAAACTTCCACAAGTATTAACTTGGAAAAAAGAATACCCTTTTAAGACCATGGTGAAAAATCAAACGGTTGTGTACAATCAAGCGTTTTTAATCTAAACCCCTGATCCCATACCCTTTAAAAAATACATTAATCAAATGCTCAAGAATTCACCGAAACTCATTCCACATATCACATCAATTAATTCATAATGGACGCATGAAACTAGGTAACATTTTCATATATTAAAAATAAATAACAAACTTTTCAGATTCTTCAAAGGTACTAGGTCGAGCTTGGGGGCTGGGACACTCTATTACACACAACAAGACATGACCGAGGTATACAAATAACAAAGCTCGACCTGCTTCCTTCCAAATAGGTCAAGTTTAGGGCCTATGATGCGTACATCATACCTTGGCCACAATACACAATAACCTCGGACACGTAAGCTCCAAATCAAATAACAAATACGATTAGTAAAACGGTATTATCCCAAAACTCACATAGTGATATGAACAAAACCCACTGGAAATCTCGACAAAACTCAAGTCTAGCGCAACAGATTCTCACTTTGTATAAGAAACGAAAAACATCGCACAGAGGACACATTCACACTCTCTACTTAACTTGTTCATCTTTTCTTTAATATTAAAATCAGATTTTGACTTGAGCGTTGGAGTATCGTTTGCAAGTTTTTCACCCAAGAAGTTCAACCAAAGCCGACGTATAGCTCTTCCACGCTAGCAGCACACTGTTCTCTGGAGTCGTTATAGCTTAACCGGACTTTCATGAACAGAACAATTACTATCGATGTAAAAAACTAAAAAAGAAAAATAAATCGATTTATTTTGTTTGTGCTATTATTTTTTGTTCTTCTAATTTTATTTTTCTGATAATTTTATGAGAAAAAAGCAAAACTAATCCAATCTTTGATTTTATTATAAAATAAAAAATAAAAAAATTATGGAAATATGTTTTTATTTTTTAATTTAAATAAATAAAGAT
>NC_029785.2:108496894-108497210 GCF_000816755.2 Arachis ipaensis | reverse complement strand
ATTTTTTGTTTATTATTATCTTTTTATTTTTCTTATTCTTCTACCACTTTTACTCTTAAATCACTAGAACTATCACTATGATCATCACTATTACAATTTTTATCACTATCTAAAAAAAATCAAAATAAAAAAGGAATATTTTTAGTAAAAAAAATAGTTTTGACCAAATAACATATTTAGGGTAAAAATATAAGATTTTAAATGTTAGAAATAGAATTAAAATTTAACCCAATTAGACTAAATAAGTATTTTATAAAAAAATACATGCCAAAATAAAGACGGCTAAGATTTTAAAAGAAATAAAAATAATTACTAT
>NC_029785.2:108489185-108496563 GCF_000816755.2 Arachis ipaensis | reverse complement strand
AATTCCTTTCCCTTCAAAGAAAGGAGGGCGACCCAATGGTAGTGGTCACTGGTGAGACGCGGCTGCGGGTGCTTACTGCTTAGAGTCGGTGTATATGCATCATTTCCTTTCTTCCCCTTCAATTTTTATTCATGTCACCCATTTTCACGTACATTATTGAGATTTGAGAGTATCAATTTCTGTTCAACGGGTTTTTCATTTGGTCAAGGTCAACGGTTTAACAATTTTTTTTAAGAGGTCAAAGTTTGTACGTGCATCAATTTTGTTTTGGCAATTTTTTCTTATAATTTTTCATTTCATTATTGTCAATGGTTTTAATTTTTTTTTTAGAGGTCAAAGTTTGTACATACATCAATTTAGTTTTGACATTTATTCCAGTATTTTTTAAATATTAGGTGATAAATTATTTTTTTCATGTGTTACTATATAAATAATTATTGTTCTTATGCAATTTAGTAAATCCTTTTATATAATTCGTCTACCTTAGAATGACTTCAATTTTTTTAGTTAAATAAATTATATCTCAGTTGATAAAAAATATAAAATGTGACTCTCTGTAAAAAAATATTTTAACACCCAAATAAGTATTTGTTTAATTTTGTATAAATTAAGATTGAATTTTTAAAAGTGTATCTCTCTTCTTAAAGATATTATTTTTTATAAAAATATTTGAAATATAGTTATTAGACAATTACAAATGAGCTATAAAGTTAGAAAATTTATGACCAAATTATAACGTTGATTCTATAGTCAAAACCATGATTCTGAAAATCGAATTGGACCGATCGGTTCAACCGGATTAATTGAAAACCGGTCCCTAATCGATTCGGTTGAAGTGAAAAATTGTCTGACAAAAAATCGGTAAAAAATCGGTCAAACTGACGGTTAACCGGTGAACTGCTTGAACCGGACAATTTTTTACCGTTTTTTAGTTAAAAAAATAAAAATATATATATAACCCTAACTCCCTTCTCTCTCGCACACACCCACAACCCACTAACTCAGTCACCACTCACTACCCAGCCCTTCTCTCTCTGTCTCTGATCTCCACACGAAACCCTAGCCGCTCTCTTTCTCCTAGACCGCCAGCAACAGTAGCCAGTGACCAGCGCCGCCGTCACCGACGAACTCTTCTCCTCAGCCAGTGTCGAGCCCCACTGTCGCGATTCTCTTCTCCCGGATCGCTTCACCTCGCGTCGCCAGGTATGCTCGCTATTAATGTCACCGCCTCTATCTTCGTCGCCGTTGGCCACTTTGAAATCGTGTCTCCGTCGGTCCATCCTCATCGTCGATCCCTCTCTCTCGCGCGTCAAGCCTGTCTTCAATCCCCTCTGTGCCCGAGCTCACTTCTCCTCTTCCATCGCCGTCACTTGGATTCCTCCTTCGCCGCCGATCTTCAATTTACTTTTGTTTGCTTTTGTACTTTTATTTGGTTTCTGATTTCTGATTCTGAGTTTCCTAATTTTTGCTTAGCTTGAGTTTCTGAATTTCTGAGTTTGTAAGCAGATCCCTACCCTGCTTCAGTTTTCATTTTTGGGAGTTAATTGCTGTTTTTTGGATTTGATTATGTTGATTGTTGTTTGTTTGTCTGGGTTAATTGTTGTTTTTTTATTGCTGTCTTCTGCATTTGATTTCTGTTGAGTGCTGCTGTCTTCTGCTTTTTATTTTTTTTATTTTTTTTTGTCCAAATGCACTTGATACCCTAACAATTCTTGGATCCTTCAATCTTAGCCATTGTGATGATGATGATGATGATGAAAAAGCCTTCGTTGCTGTTGATGATGCATTGTCTTCTGCTTTTTAGCTTTTTTTTATTTTGTTAATTAAATGAATTAATCAGGTTTTTGTGATTTTGTTTTTGTAAGTTTTAAATTATGTTTTTGTTCTGTTTTTAATTTGTTATTGTAATTTGATTTCATATGTTTTTGTAATTCTGTTTGTTTGTTCCAAATTATGATTATGTTTGTTCCAAATTTAAATTATGATTATGTTTGCAAATTCAATGGTTAGTGGTCAAGAAATTCTAAACTATCCCTATCCATGTTTATTAGAAAAAAGGACAAATTAGTCCCTGACCTTTTAAATCGTGGACACATTCGTCCCTCACGATTTAAAAATACAAAAACGCTCCTCACTATTCAAAACGTGTGACGGATCGATCCTTCTGTGCAAAATGCTCTCCCAGACGTAACGGAGAGGGGTGATGTGTTGCTGAGTTGGCGTGTGTTGGGCCTAGACCACCGTAAGGGTGCACATGTAATAAGGTGGATTGAGGTTAGGGACAAATAGGTCCCTGGATGGAAAGACGACGTCGTTTTTCTGTTTGCCTAATCTGTTCAAATGGAACTCGTTCGCCATTACCGTTGTTAATTTCTGTGAGTGGTTGAGGGTGGTGGTATTGTGCAGTCTTAAATGGCCAGCGACGGAGCTTCATCCAGCACACGACGCGTTCCACTGCCGCCAACCGTGAAATGCGTGCAAGCTACAGAGGAGAAGGACGAGATTGCTCCGACGTGTAAATGCGGGGTGTACACCATATTGTACAAATCGAGGACGATGACGAACCCCAATAGATTGTTCTTTGGATGTCCATTCTTTAAGGTATGTTGGTGATTTTATTTGGTCAGTTTGATTATAGGGGAGTTGGTTATGTTTTGTTTGTTTTGGAATGATGAACATGCAGCTGAAAAATTCCAGTCACTGCAAGTTCTTCTTATGCCTGGATGACCATGTTTCAATAATAAGAGTCCTTGAGAAGTTTGTTACAGAGAACGAAGTTGATGATCTGAAAGTGTATCTGGGGAAGAAGGTAGTGTATCTTAGGAACCACTTCCATGATTCTTTGTTTTCGGATTTTGCAACTGTGTATGCAACCACGTAGAACTGGTTGTTAGCATCCTGTGCAATAGCAGAAAGTAGCTGTCCCCCATGGTATGTTTTAAGAAATGCTCCATCTAGGTGGATCAATGGTCTACAGCCACTCTTGAATCCCCGCCTACAGGCCTCAAAACAAACATACAACTTGTCAAACATAGGGGGTGCTTAAGGCTGAGGAATCAGGTCTAGCAATGCAGAAGACCCATGGTTACTTCTATGTATCTCTAATAAGTAATCCCTCAATTTTTCGTACTGTTGCCTTTCGTTACCCATCATCCTCTCCCTTGCCTCCTTCACAGCTCTATACACCATCTTTGGGTGTGCAATAAGGTCAAAGTCCTCTCTTAGAAAATCAATAGCTTCATGAGTTGTCATATGCAGGTGCGTTGCCATCCTCTTCTCCACCTTTTTACTGATCCAGTGTTGATCGGCGGCGTTGCTTCCAAGATCCCTTGAACAAGTGTGCTCGTTTCTATAAGTCTTTCCTTATCATTCTTGATCCAAACCAACTCCCGACCTTCAGCAATGAAGGTATCCTTTACAACCTCTTTGAACCTTTCAATTGTTGCAAACCTTGTTCCAAACTCAAATCTTCCCTCTCCGAAACTATATTGGTCATTGAACTCAAGCCACTGATGTTTTTTTCCCTCATCCTCAGAAGAAACGGGTGTATGCAGCTCCTCAGATTCATACTCCCATATAATATCATCACCATCCGTGTCTACATCACTCATATAGTCTACTAGTGCTGGCCTTGGTCCTCTGGCCCTATTGGGCTCCTTTGTAGGCCTAGATCTATTGGGCTCCCCTGCAGGCCTAGATCCAATGGGCTGTCCACCAGGCCCACTGGTATGCGAAATCGTGATCTTCAACAATGACGCTAATGGCTTGGTGCTCTCAAACGTGAATCACACTTAGTCACAATTCCGCACAACTAACCAGCAAGTGCACTGGGTCATCCAAGTAATAAACCTTACGTGAGTAAGGGTCGATCCCACGGAGATTGTCGGCTTGAAGCAAGCTATGGTCACCTTGTAAATCTCATTCAGGCGAATTCAAATGGTTTTATGAATTGATAAGTAAAAGATAAATAAAATATAACTAGGATAGAGATACTTATGTAATTTATTGGTGAGAATTTTAGATAAGCGTATGGAGATGCTTTCGTTCCTCCTGACCCTCTGCTTTCTTGCTGTCTTCATCCAATCATTCCTACTCCTTTCCATGGCAAGCTTTATGTAGAGCATCACCGTTGTCAATGGCTACATCCCATCCTCTCAGTGAAAATGGTCCAAGATGCTCTGTCACAGCATGGCTATTCATCTGTCGGTTTTCGATCATAATGGAATAGGATCCATTGATCCTTTTGCATCTGTCACTACGCCCAGCACTCGCGAGTTTGAAGCTTGTCACAGCCATCCCTTCCCAAATCCTACTCGGAATACCACAGACAAGGTTTAGACTTTCCGGATCTCAGGAATGGCCATCCACGGGTTCTAACTTATACCACGAAGATTCTAATATCCCGGACTCAGTCCCCTGTATTAGATATCCAAGAGATACCCATTCAATATAAGGTAGAACGGAAGTGGTTGTTAGGCACGCGTTCATAAGTTGGGAATGATGATGATTGTCACGATCATCACATTCACATTGAAGTGCGAATGAATATCTTAGAAGCGGAATAAGTTTGTATTGAATAGAAAAACAGTAGTACTTTGCATTAATCCATGAGGAACAGCAGAGCTCCACACCTTAATCTATGGTGTGTAGAAACTCTACCGTTGAAAATACATAAGTGATGAAGGTCCAGGCATGGCCGAGAGGCCAGCCCCCAAACGTGATCTAAAGATGAAACTAAAGATGTAAATACAATAGTAAAAAGTCCTATTTATACTAAACTAGTTACTAGGGTTTACAGAGATAAGTAAATGATGCAGAAATCTACTTCCGGGGCCCACTTGGTGTGTGCTTGGGCTGAACATTGAGCTTTACACATGTAGAGGCTTCTCTTGGAGTTGAACGCCAGTTTGTAACCTGTTTCTGGCGTTTAACTCCACTTTGCAACCTGTTTCTGGCGTTTAACTCCAGAATGCAGCATGGAACTGGCGTTGAACGCCAGTTTATATCATCTAAACTCGGGCAAAGTATGAACTATTATATATTGCTGGAAAGCCCTGGATGTCTACTTTCCAACGCAATTGAGAGCGTGACATTTGGAGTTTTGTAGCTCCAGAAAATCTACTTTGAGTGTAGAGAGGTCAGAATCCAACAGCATCTGCAGTCCTTTTTCAGCATGAATCAGATTTTTGCTCAGGTCCCTCAATTTCAGCCAAAAATTATCTGAAATCATAGAAAAACACACAAACTCATAGTAAAGTCCAGAAATGTGATTTTTATTTAAAAACTAATAAAAATATACTAAAAACTAACTAAATCATACTAAAAAACTTTGGACCTTGACTTTAACCGCTCAGTCTCAAGTTTTTACTTGACACTTTCACGCCACAAGCACATGGTTAGGGACAGCTTGGTTTAGCCTCTTAGGCCAGGATTTTATTCCTTTAGGCCCTCCTATCCACCGATGCTCAAAGCCTTGGATCCTTTTTATTTACCCTTGCCTTTTGGTTTTAAGGGCTATTGGCTTTTTGCTCTTGCCTTTTGGTTTAAAGAACTTTTGGCTTTTTCTGCTTGCTTTTTCTTTTTCTTTTTTTTTTCGCAAGCTTTTGTATTCACTGCTTTTTCTTGCTTCAAGAATCATTTTTATGATTTTTCAGATTATCAAATAACATTTCTCCTTTTTCCTTATTCTTCAAGAGCCAACATATTTAACATTCATAAACATCAACTTCAAAAGATATATGCATTGTTCAAGCATTCATTCAGAAAACAAAAAGTATTGTCACCACATTAAAATAATTAAACCAGTTTCAAGGATGAATTCGAAACCATGTACTTCTTGTTCTTTTGTAATTAAAACAGTTTTCATTTAAGAGAGGTGATGGATTCATGGGACATTCATAACTTTAAGGCATAGACACTTAGACACTAATGATCATATAGTGAAGACACAAACATAAATAAAACATAAAGCATAATAAAT
Source organism: Arachis ipaensis (assembly GCF_000816755.2). Taxonomy (NCBI): domain Eukaryota; kingdom Viridiplantae; phylum Streptophyta; class Magnoliopsida; order Fabales; family Fabaceae; genus Arachis; species Arachis ipaensis. Next base: position 108,490,583 of record NC_029785.2, on the reverse strand, counting down.
GAAAAACTGGAAAATAAGAACAAGGAGATTGAGGAACGGGTCCACCTTAGTGAGGGTGGCGTCTTCCTCTTCTTGAAGAACCAATGGTGCTCTTGAGCTCCTCTACGTCTCTTCCTTGTCTTTGTTGCTCCTCCCTCATAGCTCTTTGATCTTCTCTAATCTCATGGAGGATGATGGAGTGCTCTTGGTGCTCCATCCTTAGTTGTCCCATGTTGGAGCTTAATTTTACTAGGGAAGTGTTGATTTACTCTCAATAGTTTTGTGGAGGGAAGTGCATCCCTTGAGGCATTAGTGGTTATGGAAAAAACAAAAAAGCAATGCTTTTTTCACACCAAACTTAAAATGTTTGCTCGTCCTCAAGCAAAAGAAGAAAGAAAGGATGAGAAGAAGAAGAGATGGAGGAGATGGAGGTGTGTGAATGGTTCGGCCAGGGGGTTTAAGTGGTAATGATGTGTGAAAAGGAAGGAGTGATGGTTTGAATTTGAGTGGGTGGGTGTAGGTGGGTTGTATGATGGTTTTGGAGGAGTAATGGAGGTGATTGGTGAAGGGTATTTGTGGAAGAGAGTTATGAAAAGGTGTGAAGAGGAGAGAAGAAAATGTGGGGATCCTGTGGGGTCCACAGATCCTGAGGGGATCCTGTGGGGTCTACAGATCAAGTGGGGTCAAGGACTTAACATCCCTGCTGCAATTAGGCATGTAAAACGTCCTTGCTGTACAATCCTGGCGTTTAACGCCAGACAAACGCCAGACTGCTGCCTGTTTCTGGCGTTAAACGCCCAAATGTAGCTTGTTTCTGGCGTCTAACGCCAGGTAGATGCTTGTTTCTGGCATTAAACGCCAGCTTGGTGCCTGTTTCTGGCATTAAACGCCAAACAAATGCTTGTTTCTGGCGTTTAAACACCAGACTGTTTTTCTCCAGGGTGTGCTATTTTCAATGCTGTTTTTCATTCTGTTTTTGATTTTTCAGTAGTTTTTGTGACTTCACATGATCATCAACCTAATAAAACACGAAATAACAAAAAGAAAATAAAATAGATATGATTAAATAACATTGGGTTGCCTCCCAACAAGCGCTTCTTTAATGTCAATAGCTTGACAGTGAGCTCTCATGGAGCCTCACAGATAATCAGAGCAAGGTTGGAACCTCCCAACACCAAACTTAGAGTTTGAATGTGGGGGTTCAACACCAAACTTAAAGTTTGACTTTGGGGGCTTTGGTTGACTCTGCAGTGAGAGAAGCTTTTCAAGCTTCCTCTCCATGGTTACAGAAGGAGATCCTTGAGTTTTAAACACAAGGTTGTCCTCATTCAGTTGAAGGATCAATTCTCCTCTGTCCACATCAATCACAGCTCTTGCTGTGGCTAGGAAGGGTCTTCCAAGGATGATAGATTCATCCTC
>NC_029785.2:108479224-108487844 GCF_000816755.2 Arachis ipaensis | reverse complement strand
GAATACTCATCAGAGCTCATGAAGGGCAGAAGGAGGTTTAATGGAATCTCTATGGTCTCTAGATGAGCCTCAGATTCCTTTGGTTCCTCAGAGGAAAACTCCTTATTAGTCACTAGACGTCCCAGGAGGTCTTCCTCACTGGGATTCATGTCCTCTCCATCCCTTGTAGGTTCGGCCATGATGGTTAAATCAATGGCCTTGCACTCTCTTTTTGGGTTCTCTTCTGTATTGCTTGGGAGAGTATTAGGAGGGATTTTAGTGACTCTTTTACTCAGTTGGCTCACTTGTGCCTTCAAATTTCTAATTGAGGACCTTGTTTCATTCATAAAACTTAAAGTGGCCTTAGATAGATCAGAGACTATATTTGCTAAGCTAGATGGATTCTGCTAAGAATTCTCTGTCTGTTGCTGAGTGGATGATGGAAAAGGCTTGCTATTGCTGAACCTATTTCTTCCACCATTATTAAAGCCTTGTTGAGGCTTTTGTTGATCATTCCATGAGAAATTTGGATGATTTCTCCATGAGGGATTATAGGTGTTTCCATAGGGTTCACCCATGTAATTCACCTCTGCTATTGCAGGGTTCTCAGGATCATAAGCTTCTTCTTCAGAAGATGCCTCTTTAGTACTGTTGGATGATTCCTTCAATCCATTCAGACTCTGAGAGATCATATTAACTTGCTGAGTCAATATTTTATTCTGAGCCAATATGGCATTCAGAGTATCAATTTCAAGAACCCCCTTCCTCATAAGCATCCCATTATTCACAGGATTCCTTTCAGAAGTGTACATGAACTGGTTATTTGTAACCATGTCAATGAGCTCTTGAGCTTCTGCAGGCATTTTCTTTAGGTGAATTGATCCACCTGCAGAATGGTCCAATGACATCTTAGATAGTTCAGACAGACCATCATAGAAGATATCCAGGATGGTCCATTCTGAAAGCATGTCAGAAGGACACCTTTTGGTCAGTTCCTTGTATCTCTCCTAGGCTTCATAGAGGGATTCACCTTCTTTCTGTCTGAAGGTTTGAACATCCACTCTAAGCTTACTAAGCTTTTGAGGAGGAAAAAACTTGGCTAAGAAAGCCGTGACCAGCTTATCCCAAGAGTTCAGACTATCCTTAGGTTGAGAGTCTAACCATATTCTAGCTTTGTCTCTTACAGCAAATGGGAAAAGCATAAGCCTGTAGACCTCGGGATCAACCCCATTGGTCTTAACAGTATCACAGATCTGCAAGAATTCAGTTAAGAACTGAAAAGGATCTTTTGATGGAAGTCCATGAAACTTGCAGTTCTGTTGCATCAGAGAAACTAATTGAGGTTTAAGCTCAAAATTGTTTGCTCCAATGGCAGGGATTGAGATGCTTCTTCCATGTAAATTGGAATTAGGTGCAGTAAAGTCACCAAGCATCTTCCTTGCATTGTTATTATTTTCGGCCATGTCTCCTTCTTTTTTGAAAATTTCTGTCAGATTTTCTCTAGAGAGTTGTGCTTTAGCTTCTCTTAGCTCCCTCTTCAGAGTCCTTTCAGGTTCAGGATCAGCCTCAACAATAATGTTCTTATCCTTGTTCCTGCTCATATGACAAAGAAGGAAATAACAAAGAAAATATGGAATCCTCTATATCACAGTATAGAGATTCCTTTATGGGAGTAGAAGAAGATAGGAATAGAAGAAGGAGAATCCAAACACAAGGGTGAGGAGTGGGTTCGAATTCTTAGATGAAGAGGAGTGTTAGTAAATAAATAAAATAATTATAAGGAGATGAGAGGGGGAGAGAATTTCAAAAATTAAATAAAAAGAAAAGAAAAATATTTTTGTTTTTAATTAAAATTTGAATTAAAATTCGAAAATAAAAAAGAAAAATGAAATTAAATTAAGTTCAAAACAATTAATTAACTAAAAAGGAATTTTTGAAAAAGAGGAAGGGATTTTCGAAAATTAGAGAGAGAGAGAGAGAGAGTTAGTTAGGTAGTTTTGAAAAAGATATAATTGAAGCAAAAAGATAGGATTACAAAAAAAAAAGGATTTGAAAATTAATTTTGAAAAGATAAGAAGTTAGAAAGAAGTTAGAGAAGATTTTGAAATTAATTTTGAAAAAATATATGATTGAAACTTAATTTGAAAAAGATTTTAAAAAAATTTAAAAAGATTTGATTTTGAAATCAAAGTTGATTACTTGACTAACAAGAAACTAAAAAGATATGATTCTAGAGTTTAAAGGTTGAATCTTTCTTACTAGGCAAGTAACAAACCAAAAATTTTTGAATCAATCATATTAATTGTTAGCATTAATTTCGAAAATATGAAATAAAAATAAGAAAAAGATTTTGAAAATAAATTTTGAAAATTTCGAAATTATGAAAGAAAAATGAAAAAGATTTGATTTTTGAAAAAGATTTGAAAAAGGTAGAATTTTTAAATTGAAAATTTGATTTGACTCATAAGAAATAACAAGATTTTAAAAATTTTTGAAAAAGTCAACTCAAATTTTCGAATTTGATGAGAAGAAAAAGGGAAAGATATTTTTTTATTTTTTTTGAATTTTTAATGATGAAAGAGAAAAATAACAAAAAGACTCAAAACATGAAGATTATGAATCAAAACACATGATGCATGCAAGAACACTATGAATGTCAAGATGAACACCAAGAACACTTTGAAGATCAAGATGAACATCAAGACTCATTTTTGAAAATTTTCAAGAAAAGAAAAACATGCAAGACACCAAACTTAGAAATTTTCAAACTTTAGACACTAACAAATTGAAAATGCATATGAAAAACTAGAAAAGACACAAAACAAGAAAATATAAAGATCAAAAAAGAAGACTTGTCAAGAACAACTTGAAGATCATGAAGAACACATGCATGAGTTTTCGAAAAATGCACAAATTTTTAAACATGCAATTGACACCAAACTTAAAAATTGACTCAAGACTCAAACAAGCAACACAAAAATATTTTTGATTTTATGATTTTATAATTTTTTTGGATTTTTAAAAATTAATTGGAAAAGGAAATAAGGATTTCAAAATTTTTAATAGGAATTCTAGGAATCTTGCAATGTTAGTCTAAAGCTCCAGTCCAGGAATTAGACATGGCTTACTAGCCAGCCAAGCTTTCAGTGAAAGCTCCAGTCCAAAACACTAGACATGGCCAATGGCCAGCCAAGCTTCAGCAGATACGAATCAGTCATACAACAGCTGATACTTCATCCAACTTCATATGCTGATAAGTGGAAGCCTCGGTCCAAATGAATTAGACATGGCTTTACAGCCAGCCAGGCTTCAACGTGCTTCATGAAACACTAGAATTCATTCTTAAACATTTTTGAATAAAAATATATTATTATTTTTTTGTGATTTTTTTCGAAAATAAGAATAATAAAAACAAAAAGGTTAAAATTAAAATAAAGTTGCCTAATCTGAGCAACAAGATGAACCGTCAGTTGTCCAAACTCGAACAATCCCCGGCAACAGTGCCAAAAACTTGGTATGCGAAATCGTGATATTCAACAATGGCGCCAATGGCTTGGTGCTCTCAAACGTGAATCACACTTAGTCACAATTCCGCACAACTAACCAGCAAGTGCACTGGGTCGTCTAAGTAATAAACCTTACGTGAGTAAGGGTCGATCCCACGGAGATTGTCGGCTTGAAGCAAGCTATGGTCACCTTGTAAATCTCAGTCAGGCGGATTCAAATGGTTTTATGAATTGATAAGTAAAAGATAAATAAAATATAACTAGGATAGAGATACTTATGCAATTCATTGGTGAGAATTTTAGAAAAGCGTATGGAGATGCTTTCGTTCCTCCTGACCCTCTGCTTTCCTGCTGTCTTCATCCAATCATTCCTACTCCTTTCCATGGCAAGCTTTATGTAGGGCATCACCATTATCAATAGTTACGTCCCATCCTCTCAGTGAAAATGGTCCAAGATGCTCTGTCACAGCACGGCTATTCATCTGTCGGTTCTCGATCATACTGGAATAGGATCTATTGATCCTTTTGCGTATGTCACTACGCCCAGCACTCGTGAGTTTGAAGCTTGTCACAGCCATCCCATCCCAGATCCTACTCGGAATACCACAGACAAGGTTTAGACTTTCCAGATCTCAGGAATGGCCATCCACGGGTTCTAACTTATACCACGAAGATTCTAATATCTCGGACTCGGTCCCCTGTATTAGATATCCAAGAGATACCCATTCAATCTAAGGTAGAACGGAAGTGGTTGTCAGGTACGCGTTCATAAGTTGGGAATGATGATGATTGTCATGATCATCACATTTACATTGAAGTGTGAATGAATATCTTAGAAGCGGAATAAGTTTGTATTGAATAGAAAAATAATAGTACTTTGCATTAATCCATGAGGAACAGTAGAGCTCCACACCTTAATCTATGGTGTGTAAAAACTCTACCATTGAAAATACATAAGTGATGAAGGTCCAGGCATGGCCGAGAGGCCAGCCCCCAAACGTGATCTAAAGATGAAACTAAAGATGTAAATACAATAGTAAAAAGTCCTATTTATACTAAACTAGTTACTAGGGTTTACAGAGATAAGTAAATGATGCAGAAAGCTACTTCCGGGGCCAATTTGGTGTGTGCTTGGGCTGAGCATTGATCTTTACACGTGTAGAGGCTTCTCTTGGAGTTGAACGCCAGTTTGTAACCTGTTTCTGGCGTTTAACTCCACTTTGCAACCTGTTTCTGGCGTTTAACTCCAGAATGCAGCATAGAACTGGTGTTAAACGCCAGTTTGCGTTATCTAAACTCAGGCAAAGTATGGACTATTATATATTTCTGGAAAGCCCTGGATGTCTACTTTGCAACGCAATTGAGAGCGCTCCATTTGGAGTTCTGTAGCTCCAGAAAATCTACTTTGAGTGCAGAGAGGTCAGAATCCAACAACATCTGCAGTCCTTTTTCAGCCTGAATCAGATTTTTGCTCAGGTCCCTCAATTTCAGCCAGAAATTACCTAAAATCACAGAAAAACACACAAACTCATAGTAAAGTCTAGAAATGTGATTTTTATTTAAAAACTAATAAAAATATACTAAAAACTAACTAAATCATACTAAAAACTATGTAAAAACAATGCCAAAAAGCGTATAAATTATCCGCTCATCACCCACCTGCCTCGGGCTCATGGGCAGACTCTTTCTTTCTTGCACCAGACCTTGTTCTCTGAGACATGTATCGAGCTTGCTTCTTGGATTGCTTACTTGGCTGAGGGGTTCTCTTAGAGGAATGAGGTACTTGTTTCCTTTTCCCTCTGTGAGACATAGACCCACTGACAACATCTTCCCCACTCTCACTGTTACTTTCGTTACCGGGAGGTGGAGGTGCATACGCCTCATCCTCTGGCTCTCGTAACTATCGTGCTCCATCAACGACTGATCCAATTCATCCACCTCGACACGAACACCACCTTCCTCTACCTCTTTGTTTTCCTTACCAGCACAATCTACAGCCTCCGGGTCATCAATAGGATGATAAAAAAATATGTAGAACTCATCAATATCTTTGTTTCTCATCTTTGCCTGGTGCATCTGGTTGATGCCTGCATCTCCCCTCAGAACATGCAGCCCTGACTCTATATCCTTGCTCTTTGGATCATACCAGTATGCCTCCTTGTATGATTGATATCCCAGTCCTTTGAACAATGTTATCAAGTCACCAAAATTTACAAAATCCAGGTCTATTAGTGGGAACCTCTCAACCTTACCATCCAGGTAAACTGATTCACCAGTCGGGGCCCTTTGAAAGTAGCCCCCGTGATGAAAAACAGGAACCACGAAAATATCTACCATTTGCAGCATTGTTTGACTCAACGATTAGCACTAAGCATTAGCAAATACACAACTACCTTTCACCTAAATCCCACACAACCCATGCCTTTCCCAACACTACATTACACCTAAACCCTAACCCACGACATGCATAGCAGATAACGTTCGAAAGTAACAATCCCATTCAGTGTCATAATAAGGGTACTTACCAGTACAGATGACAACCAAAACTCCACCAACGAAGCTTCACCGGTGCAATGTTACACGAAAACGACGAAGGGAAGAAGATCAATCGTTTTTTTTTTTTTGGAGGAAAAAGATCATACATATGTGCGCTGGGGCTTCTTTGGAATTGTGTGTGATTCATATGGGCTTCTTTGGAATTATGTTGAAACTCAATGTTCTCAAAACGTTTCCGTTTTACCTCATAAGGACCTAATTGTCCAAGACTTTTTCCAAAACGGCCACACCAAACTTTCTCAACGGTACCGTGTTGATACATAGGCCCAACACACGCCAATTCAGCGACACATCACCCCTCTCCGTTACGTCTCGGAGAGCATTTTGCACGGAAGGATCGATCCGTCACACATTTTGAATAGTGAGGGGGCGTTTTTGTATTTTTAGATCTTGAGGGACGAATGTGTCCACGATTTAAGAGGTCAAGGACTAATTTGTTCTTTTTCCTTTTTATTATTATCAATTCCTATCTCCTCTTCCTCCACAAGCCATTGCAACTGGTGCTACTTCTGGTTTGTTAGTTGCAATAACGACGAAGCAAAATGAAAAGAGGTGTGTAGTAGAGAAAGAGATTTTTTCAACGTTCTAAACATTTACCAGTAGAAATGATAATTTTTTTTGGTATGGATCTTCCAGAACTCACAAGTGTTTCCTCAACTTTGACAAATAGTTTGACTGTGCGATTTTTTAAAAAATTAGTTTTGTAATGAAATAAAATTTGCATTTTGCCATTATTTTACATCAAAAGTTATGATATATCTTACTTAAATACGATGGGAGTTTACTTTATATAAGATTGAAAAAACTTCTAACCAAAATAATCTAATGTTAGCATAATATTATTTTATAGATCTATGAAAATGGAGAGGAATTAGTAGAAATTCCTATTAGATTTTTTGCTACTAAATGTTGTTCCTTTAGCACTTCTCAAATTTTTTTTATTGTGGTGCTCGAGAATAAAATAATTTTCCGATATTTTTTCTCATAAAATAATAAAGATAAAATAAAATATTAACACATGATGTATTTATGCACAAAAAAAGTATATAAGACCAACTAGATTATTATCCAACTTGAACAACTTATTAAAAAAATAGAATTTTGAATTTAAAAAAATAGAATTTTAAATAATTAGGATTAGTGCCACCAAATTAGGATTAGCAAAACATAACCCTCCACTGATTATCATCGCGTAATCGCTTCGTCAACTTGAAGTCCCCTCTCATCACGTAGCTGGTACCTCGTCTTCAACTATCTGTCGCGCTGCCGCTGTACCCTCCGCCGCTACTCCTCTGTACGCTGCGCCAGGCTGACCTGCATCTAACAAAAGAAACATCCCAAGTTTAACAAAAAAAAAACTTTCTAAGATTAACAATAGAAACATTCCAAGTTTTTTAAAAAAAAACATTCGATCGAACAAAAAAATCTCATGTTTAATAAAAGAAACATCCCACAGTTACCTACTCATGGTATCTATTGCAATTGGTAGTGAGAGAGTTCTTTGTCCATCTTTCATGGCGAATGAATTGCGTGGATGGAGGCCGGTCGATGACGTGATTTGGCGCGGCACAATGGGTGCCATCTGGAGATCTCTTCATAGCGTTATGGACATCGTCTTAGCGGCTTTTTGCTGAGGCGGACGAATTATGACATCGGTTTGATGGCGGCGTTGGGCGACGCGATGACGTGAAGGGGGATCAATTGGTTTCCTTCGTTGGCGTCGTGGTAGTTGCGGCGATGAGCGGATGATTGACACTGATTGTGGGGTTGCGCGACAACGTGATTGGAGCGGAAGAGGAAGACGGCAGGGTGAACGACGTGAGTGGGAATGCGAGAAAAACGGAAGAGTGGGATGTGCAGTTGGTTTTTTATTTTTACAGTGAGCAATAGGAAAAAATTAAAGCAGGATTAGATTCATATAATATTGTGGAATGCTTTTTTTTTTGTGTTATTGGATCTTTTGTAATTGGCAGATACTATAGTTGACCTGACAAAATTATTTATGAAAATGTACCTCTATCTTCGTCTGCGCACTCAATTTATGAGCAGAACTGAAAGTGAAATGAACCTAAATCATACCAAGATAATGAAACTTTACTAAAATTTATAGTTACTAATATATAAATTGCATTGATAACAAAAAAATCTCTCAATTTATTCTTAAATTTTAGTGTCGAAGGTAGATTTACGTGTTTTAAAATACTTACTCTTGATGAAATTTACATTCATTATTTTTGTTAAAACAAACTTGAATCGCATTAAATGATTGGATTCACCTTTTCTTTCTAAATAATAGTAACTTGTGATTTACTTGTAGTTTGTTAAATGGTAAAGTCTACGGTATAAATGAAAGTTAATTTTTACACCTATAAATTTGAGTTGGTTGACGAAGAGTTAGACAAGTATCTTAAAAAAGGATAAATTTTGCTCTTATTGTAGAGCTCGTGCACATGATGAAGGAAATGTTCGAATGAATAATAATTTATGTTATTATTAATTAAACTGAGATAATTAAAGACTTCCGTATAAGTTGATTTTTTTTTTTGGATATTATTATATAAAAAATGACCTATTTTTAG
>NC_029785.2:108469567-108478346 GCF_000816755.2 Arachis ipaensis | reverse complement strand
GAATAAGAGAGTATATATATATATATACTATTATATAAAATTTATGTATGACATTGTTTGATAGTAATTATATAAGTCCGTAAGTCAATTTTATACGTCAAACAATCTTAATTAATAACATGGTATAATAAAAACGTTGCAAAAAAATTAGTTAAGGGGCAGTAAAATACACTCTGAAAATGAAAAATGAAAGAAACACCTAATATGAGTAATGTTATGGTGAGAATTCAAGATTTATTGAAGAGTAAATGTTATTTCTTTTTAAAACTTTTGTCAAACTTCAGGGACAAAAAGTATACTTTACCCTAAAATTTTATCATGTGTAGTATACAGTTTTTTATAATAATCACCAAAATAAAATATATTCAACAGGAAAGATCTCTAGTCACCAAAAAAAAAAAAAACAGGAAAGATCTCTGAACCAGTTTTGTAATGAGAGCAGAAATTGTCCTTTTTAAAACACTTGTCCAATTCTCTATCAACCAACTCAAATCTATAGAGGTAGAAATCAACCTCAATCCCACTTCACCTTGTTAAAAATGTAAAAAAGCCTCAATTCGTTCCATTGTTATTAAATTTGGCTCGATCCCATGGATCGGACTGAAAGCCTGTTACCCTACCGGGTTAGGTTACCAATCAGGGCCCTAGTTGAGCTACGAAGCTCTAGATGATCTGCGTATACAGCATCCTAAATGGAGCCCCATATAAAAGCCCAAGAAGAGGTGGAAAAAGGTGCAATGGGCCGTTCATCAAGAAATATTGCAAAACTTATTTCATTTATTTTTATTTATTTATATTTCTTTTGAAAAAAGGCTGTAATCGAAATCGGTGCATCGGAAACAAACGGAGAGGAACGCAAAGCAGTGTTAGAGAATAGAAAAAAAGAATCCGGAAGAGTGCGAATGCGTGAATGGATCGTAAGCCATAACCTCATATGAACTCGCCGTTTTACTCCCCGTTTGTCGTTTATCGGTTCTCCTCCTCCTCACTAGTTTGATTGAAATTGCAGTAGGAACGAAACGACGAGGTTAATTAACGATAATCAAGGAGCTTATTCTTGAGAGAGGTAGAAAAGAAGGGGGAAAGAGGTTTTGAGCTTTAGAATTGAAAAATAAGAAAAAATGAAGACCACGAAGGGTGGCAAGGTCATGAATCCCACCGATGCTTATCGAAAGGAGCTTCGCAAGAAGGAATTGAAAAGGGTAATTCTTCACTCTTTTCTCATAATTTTCTTTTTCAATATGTACCCTAATTAATTGAAAAACTATAATGCAAGTAGCCGCTGTACAAATTGAAAGGGAAATTATGATGATAGACATAGGGGTTTTTCTTTTTAACCCTAGTAGCTGCTTCAATGAAACCCAGCTTTATCTACTGAGATTTTTGTTATTACGAAGTTCTTGCTTAATTATTTATTTTAATTTAGTTTATAGTTATTTGTTCTTTTGTTTTTTCTTTACAGAATAAGAAGGAAAGGAAGAAGGTGAGGGAAGTGGGAATTCTTAAGAAAGATCCTGAACAGCTGAAGAAACAGATTGAGAACTTGGAAATGATGAGTATGTCAAGTCTTGAGCTTTCCCACACCACTTTCTTTTATTTATTTGTTGTTGTTGTTATTGTTTTATTATTATTGTTATTGTCGTCATCATGAAAGTATTAATTGATCATATGTTTTGCTATAGAATGCATGAATCTCTTATCATGTCCAATAGTGAAAACCAATTTGTAGTGACTTGTAATATCTGCCGAGAATTGAGATTTCTTCAAGAATCATGATCATCTTCTGATAATTAGAACTAGTTAACAGGACAAGATTTACATGAAGTTAAAGAAAATAGAGTTCAGTAAGTTTGTGAGCATAAATTCTTTCAAATTGCCGCCAAATTAGTGGTTATCTTGGGAAGCTTGTTTGATTCTCAATGGAGGAATTATGTTATCTGTCTCAGTGAAGGGCGGGCAAAGAACTATGGATGTTCACTTGTATATAGAGATTTCAATTGCAATATGAAACTTTGACAGTTGTATAGCAGTTTATGCAGGGAATGGATCCTTTCAATTTTTTTTTTTCACTTGAGGGGATATAGTGTGATCTCTCACCATACATTTTATTGGTGGAACCAAGAGAAAACAGGAAGGAGAAAATATTGAAGGATTAGAGATCACATTTTACTCTTTCAATTGGAAAAAAATTTGAGAGGATCCATTCCCGATTATGCATACAATTATGTAAATCAAGTGTGAAACTTTACGTGTCTGAAAACATAAGTACCTCAAAGTCAGTGCATTTGTTTAGGCCTGTGGTGTGCAGTGTGATAATGCTTTGTATGGTTTCGTGAGTTATGCTCAGAAAACTGTGGATCATTTGCATGTACCTCTTCTTTTTGCTTTATCTTTTGACATTTTTATTGTTTCTTCTGCTTTTATTCACTAGATTAATTTCTTGGCATATACTGCTTTAACAAAGTTAGGTGTCGTCTAGAACTTTGACCTATTCAAATTTATTGTATATTGTTGGTGCAGAGGCTGATGGTGCTTTGGATAAGGCAAGAAAGCACAAGAAGAGACAACTACAAGATACACTTAACCTTGTCCTAAAGAAGAGGAGGGTAATAATATACCGTGCTTTTCTTTTTCTTGGACCATTTCACTTTATTGTTAAATATTTCTTTCCTTATTGAAATTCAGTTGTATGCTGCACACAATTATTTCCTTTTTACGAAAAACAAAAATGGAGAACATATAACTGTGATAGTTGATCTCTGGCACTCTGAGGCCAATTTCCAAGTTGATTTTATCTGTTTCTTCATCATGGTTAAAAACACATCTTTACTTTCATGCCCCTCTATGTGAGTTTTAATTGATATTTTCTAGGTCCAAAATAAAAGCTTGTATGTTCAACTATGTTGGTAGTTAAAATCTGTCTTTTTGTTTCTACTAAATCAAAGACTGTAGGGAGTCATTGTTAAATTTAAACATCAGATTGACTTAGTACATTGACCGCACTGTGTTGTGAAAGGCAGAAGTAAAGCTTTATGGAATATTCGTTACCTGAGTATGATGTTGCACCATTAGCAGAAACTGACCTTAGTTAAATTTACACTCAGAAGTCACTCCACACAGTTGTATGCTAATCTTTTCTATAAATAGTTTCTGTAAATTATTACTTTTTATGATGTATTGATCTAAAACCGATTTCTTTCTTAACTAGGAATATGAAGATAAAATGAAGGAGAAGGGTGAGACTCCTGTTATGTTCAGGTGAGGGATTTCTCCATTGCTTAAAAGCAACCTTTTGACCCACTTTTTTCTTTGTTAGTTTATACATTCTAGAATGCCTTTTTGGCAGTCATTTAGGGCCTCCCCGAAGAAGAACAACTGCAGAAGAAGAAGAGAGAGTTAAACACCCAAAGCCTGAGGTAGGATTTAGAGTTGTTTCTGGGTTGCATGTCTTGTTTTGTTTCGCTTATTTATTTATTTTTCTCACCATACAGAACTAAACTAGCATATAGTTAAGAGTTTTGAGTTATTAAGTAATTAATTATTTTTTTTACAGGATTCCGTTTATTACCATCCAACATTAAACCCTACAGGGGCTCCCCCACCTGGGAAACCTCCCATGTTTAAATCGTCTATAGGTATGTTGAGCTTCCTTTCATTTTTGTTAAAATCATGAATATGTGCTGTTAGTTGCCTGATCCGGCTCTTTGTGCTGAGCTCTCAGGTCCCAGAATTCCCTTATCTGGTGCTTCATCGAGTACTGCTGCATCATCATCAGCAGCAGAGTCAGGGGATGATATGTTAACTGTACCTCCACCTCCGCCGCCACCCCCACTGCCTGAAGCTGGCAGTTCAAGTTTGGCCGAGGGCACTGCTTTACCTGCGGCATCTTTGCCTTTGCCTCCACCACCACCCATGCCTCCGAAGCCTGCTACTGCTGGACCTACATCATTACCACCACCTCCTTTGCCACCTCCACCTCCTGGTCCTCCACCTAAAGACCAAGTTGCAAATCACCCGATACCCCCTCCACCTCCACCCCTACCACAGTCTCAGCCACCGCCACCTGGCACTAGTGGAGGTGAAGAGCGAAACCAATCTTCATCTGCAGATGATTTGCCTTCTAAGGAGACTGGTCAGGTAGGCTTATGTTTTTATCTATAATGGCATGAAACTATAATCTAAAACAATATTATAGAAAAGGAACTATAGATTAATGGAAAGCTAAGAAGCATTTATCTGAAATGATTTGGCAGATACAGGGCCTCCTGTATTTCTTAAAATCCAGGAGAAGAATAAATGAATCTAAAGAACAATTATATATTATATTTTTATGTTAAAAAATAGTGAAGTCAGATCAATGCATATGATTTATAGTGTTGGAGTAAAATCTTAGGTTTATACCATTTTGGCCCCAATATTTTTATGTAAATGTTTCAGAACATAGGCTGTACTCCTTATGCATATTTTGAAATGGTTATTGCTTGGAAATCATCCTGGTTAAGACTTAAAAAGTTAAAGAAAAGGTTGATGATGAGTATGATTTTGTGCCACATTTGATTGCTTTAAATTTAAAGCCCATGAATTGGTATTATTCTCCTAACCCAATTCTTCTAATACAGTGACATCCTTTCTAAAATGTAGATGCAGCTCCCTCCACCCCCTCTGCCGAATCGGATGCCACAAAAGTCTGATGGTGCTTTAGCTACCACTGATAATACGAATTCTCTGCCAAGCCATGAGATCCCAAAAATGGTTCCTGGGCCTCCTCCTCCAAGGCAACAACCTCCTGTTCCAGGATCCACGTTAGTTCCAACTTTGCAGGCCGATGTTTTGCCTCCTGGAATATCCCGTTTTCCACCACCCCCACCACCACCTGATATGAGGCCTCCTTTACCAGTGGCTGGACTTCCTGGTCAGGCACCACCTCCTGGAATGATGGTCCCAATGATGCCTAGGCCCCCATATGGTCCTCCACCTGGGCCTCCTCCAATGATGAGACCACCACTTCCTCCTGGTCCTCCTCCAAGCTTCCAAGATGATGATCAAATGGCTTTTAGGCTACCTCCACCACCTCCTCCTCCTCAAAAACCATCTTATGTTAAATCTGCTGCATCTACTGTTGTTAAAAGGCCATTAGCTCAGCACACACCAGAACTTACAGCTATGGTAGGTTGATATTATTTTATTTTTTAAATTTTAAAATTACACCCTTTGGATGCGGCTCCTCTTTGCTAGACTCCGTGTAATATGGGATGCTTTGCACCTCTTTATTCTCCATATATCCATGAAATGCTTGTTTTACATCTGCATATATTTTATCGTAAAATTTAAATACTCTGGAATGAGGATATCACTACATAGGGTTAAGTGAGGGATTTTGAGTAAGTGCACATACATTAGGTATGCAATTATTAGTGTGTTAAGGAAGTATGTAGGAGGTGATAACTATAAGATTATGCTTAAGGTGGTTTGGTTATGTGAGGATAAGACCTGTAGAAGTCTTAGTAAGAAGAGTTTGATTAATGGAGGGTAGCCTGACAATTTGAGTTGAGTGGGACAAGGAAAAGTTATGGAAGTGGTCATTCAAATAGATTTAGAATTATAGACTTAAATAACTTGCTTACAATTATGATTAATGATGGGATACAATCAAGTCGTTTTCTCTGTGACAACTATCTCAGTAGAGACAATTTCCTTCTAGTTGTTAAATAAGCCAAGTTGTCCTAAGTAGTTTATGTCTTGACACTTAAATTGGCATTACTTGCATAATGTTCTCTCTCATTTTCATATATATTATTTCTCTGATTCAGACCTTGATTTGTTTTTGGGTAGATTCCTGCATCTGTTCGGGTTAGAAGAGAGAATGCAGTGGCAAAATCCAAACCGAAACCGACAATATCAACCTCTAGGACAGTCTCAGGGCCACCAACTATTGTAAAACCAGAGTCAGTGAGTTCATCGTCGTCAGCTCCAAAAGCACAGAGCATCGATGATTCATACACAGCTTTCTTGGAGGACATGAAAGCCCTTGGTGCACTTGATGGTTGAGATCATTGTAGATGGCGAAGCTGCATATGGGATGAGGATTATGCACAGGGAAATTTGCCTTCTAAAAAGTGTTCAAAATCTTGAGACCCAGCTCATTTTTTTATTATTGATGATACAGTCTAAATTAACACCTTGCAAATATCCTTGTACTTTTGCGACTCCCAAGTGATCTTTTTTTCTGCAACTAGCACCTAATAGCTATTCAAGTTGAAATTAGATGAAACAATAGTATAAAATATTGTCTTAACGATGTGCTGATACATTGTTAAAAAATTGCCTTTCATAATTTTAAAAATAGAAAAAGAAAAAGAAAATATTCGGGAAAACATATGGCTAGATTTGTGTCAAACTACAAGTATCCTTGATTCTCACTTGTGTTTTGCCTGTTCCTGTCTTGATCCATCTTTGCTAATTCCCATTTCTCGTGGAGATTTGAGTATTACTGGAATATTTCTTTTAAAATCTGAATAGAACTTGTACATAATTGCAATCCAAATAAGCCATTTTAAAGTACTACTGGAATTGTCCAAATTTTGGACACAAATATTGTTACTCACTTTCGATCTTTTACCAATTATTCATTCTTGTAGGTTACTTTTATTTGTTTTTTATTCCTTTAACTGCTACAAAAATGATTGACATACATGGTGGAGGATAAATTCTTTCATTCATGAATCCTCAAATTCTAACATGAAAAAGACTATGATGAGAATAATATTTGGCAGTTCTCTATGCTTGATGTGCATCTCTTTTTCTTTTGTGGATAATATGAGAATAATATTTGGCACTTAATTTTGCTTCTTTACTTTCGTAGCCCTAAAAACAAACAACATGTTTCGGACTAAGTTTTCGATCAACGTTTCAGGCTCTAAGTTCCCCTATCTCACACCTCCCTGGTTCCAGGAATATTCTTCAATACATCTGCTATGGTTGATTGGTTTACCTTGACCAGACACTATTTTATTACTTCATAATTTAATTGAAGGGATGAAGACAACAATGAGCATGTGATTCTAATCAAGTGAAGAAGTTCGCTTTCGGATTCAACTATAATATCACACTAATCACTATATATTTTTATTTGCTGATTATCATCCTTGCCTAACTACTTTGTCTTCTGTCTGTTATTTTATTTATTAGAAGATTTGTAATCCCAAGTGAATAATACCACTGTCATGAACACAGCACTACACCGCCCCACAATAATACAATTTTTTTTAATTTAAGAGTAATTAGTAATTACCCAAATTAATCCCTGAAATTTTTGAAATCGATTACTTTAGTTTCTCAAAGTTTAAAATACACAAATCAGTCCCAACATTTATTTTCGTTAATTCGCACACGTGGCCGTTAAGTGTTCACGTGTGTAAGTTGGACAAATCAGTTTCCAAAGTAAAGCACGAAATAGTCTCTAAAAAATTTGAAAAATCTCAAAACAATCCTGTAAAATTTTAAAACATTTTTTTGAATATTTTTAATTTTTTTTCAAAAATAAATGCATTATAATATTTTTATTAATTAAAATAATAAAATATTATTGAAAATATATATAATAAATAAAAAATACAAAAAATAACATAATTTAAACTAAAAGATAATTTTATTCATTAACTCCAAAATATCATAAAAAATAACATTATTTAATCATTAATATATGATACCTATATTTAGGTGATGTAAAAACCATAATAATAACAACTAAATCTAAGAAGTTGTTGCATTATAAAGGTCATTATTTATATACCTAAACTCCTAAGATATTGACACTAAATAATTTTAGAAAAAAATATTTACAAGTGAAAAAATTTATTTTTTATATAACAATTAATTGTAGTAGCACATTTTTAACTGCAAGTCTATTTTATGCAACTTTATAACTAGTAGATTTCAAAACTTTAAAAAAAAAAAAACATAAACAAAATACTTAAATTGGTCGAGACATTTCTTCTTCAAGTGTTACAAGTATTAGAAGTTTTCACATTGTATTGAGATTTTGTAAATCATCATTCATAGGTGACTTAGTTTGCATTGCATGCAAGTTTCAAAGTATTACCTTCATAAGCATTTGCACAAATATTCTCAATTATTTATATGAAAATTTTTATGTTAAGTAAAAAATTTTCACAAACTCATTATGTTCTTCATTATTAAAGAATGATCATAGAATATGGTACTTGCAATTAAATTAATATTTTACATGATTAAAAATAAAGATGAGTTTATTTAATTATTTTAAATTAATCTTTTGAAAAACTTTAAAATTAATTTATAATTTAGGATTTGAAAATGTATAATTTTTTTTGTATATATGAATAATCAAATTAGAGATAAATAGATAAAAAATTTTAGAAATTAAAATTTATCAATTAAAAAATAATTATACATAAATAATTCAAAGGGAGTATTTTAGATTTTAAAAATTTTTTTAGGGACTATTTTAAGATTTTTTTAATTTTTTGGAGACTATTTCGAAATTTTTTAAACTTTATGAAACTGTTTTATACTTCATTCTCAGGACTGATTTGTCTAGATTGCACACATGGACACTTAACGGCCACGTGTGCGAATAAACATTTTATGATCAGTAATCACCGCTAATAACAAATAGAGAAAAATTGTATTATCTAACAAAAATAAATGTTGGAGATTATTTTGTCTATTTTAAAATTTGAAAGACTAAAATGTCCAAATTTTAAAAATCTCATAAACTGATTTGGGTCATTACTTTTAA
>NC_029785.2:108467196-108469542 GCF_000816755.2 Arachis ipaensis | reverse complement strand
CGTCGATAAATAAAACGAATGTAATTGAACGATCAAAATTATTTTTTTATTTATCATGATTCGAACATTTATAAGAAATAAAATTAAATCGACATTTATAAAAAATTAAATTAGTTTGGTAAAATTCAAATGGTACAATAAAACTATCCAACAAATTACCTAGCAAAATGTACAACATGCTTTTCTATTGGGTTATCGGTTTATCCTTAATTGAGTTAATAAATGATCTCTTTTTTAGTGTCTACAAGTAAAATAATATCAAATAAATATAAAAAATTAACTTTTAATTAGTTAATACTAGTAAATTTTTTATTATAAAATTATTTTTACCCCTAATTTTAAAAGATTTAGAATTTAAAATAAAAATAATTTAAAAATTAATTGATATTGACCAAAAGAAGTTGACTGCTAATTAAGCTTAAATATATATATATATACCCCACAATGAACCAAGCAACAACCAAGATGGACAAGCACCCCCAAATTGTTTTCTAGATGCTGGCTTTATTTTCATTGAGGCAGATAAAAAAGTCAACTGCTGCCCATAGACATCTCCAACTTGATGCCTTTATCATCATCATCTTCAACTGCCATGATTATATATTTGATGATTTTATTTATGATGAATATGAATTATGAAGCCATAGCCTACAAGCCTAAAATAAATGAACGCAACAACTACTCTGAAAATTGAGGCGAGTGTTTTTTGACCGTCTTTTTTCAAGTAGCTTTCATGTGACTGTGAAAGTTGATGCTTGAACAAAACAAAAAAAGAAGAGACAAAGTGACTGATTTAGAAGAAGATTTCAAAGTCCAAAGAAAGAGACAGACACACAGAGAGCAGAAGGAAGAAAATTCAACACTTTCAGAAAGCTGTTTTATTTTTATTTTTATTTTTGGGTAGAATAATGTTTTCAACCCTACCACTCCTACTACTACTAATGCTCCTTAGAGTTAAACAATGTTAAAGTTGAATTAGATTTGATATTCTTCGATCTTGTAGTTTTAGCTTTCAGTTTCAACTGGTTTGGTATCATGAAGGGTGTTCTAATTTCCATCAACTTTATCTTTTGTTGCTTCTTACTGTTTTTGGATTCATCAACTTCACTTCCTTTATGCGTTGACTCAAGTATGTTCGTCCTTCCTTCTTTTGCCATTTTTTCGTATGCATATGCTTTTGTTTTTCTTAATATTGTTTTTGTTTGGTGTAGGTGCACCTTTCATCCTCAATAGCACACTTGAATTTTGTCCTTACAATGGAAGCACTTGCTGCAACTCCACAGAAGATACACAAATTCAGAAACAATTCCAGCTTATGAACATCTCTGATACTACCTGTGCCTCAGCTCTGAAATCGATACTTTGTGCGGTAAGGTTCTGTTCTTCCCAACACCAACAATTGTGCGGTAAAGTTGAGGTGTCTATGAAAAAGGAACCAGAGAAGTGAAGAAGTAACAAAATCTTTTCCCCTTAGTTAATGGGTTACACTTGGTTGAGTTATGCCATTAAGATTTAAGATAATAATGTTATCTCTTTATGAATCTTGAAAATTTGATTGCTTGAAAAATCTGCATATTGCAAGTAATTTGTTGACTAACCAGTAATAGTGACCAATTTTATTCCATACTTTATGCCATAAAATAATTAAATATTTATCTAGTCACATACTCACATGTTCATATTTGAAAGTTTTGAGTCTCAAGCCTCGCTCAATTCCTCAACATAGATGAAGCATAGTTTTCAAAAGTCTAGGAACAAACTATTTCTTTGTGGATTATTTGCATAATTTTCAATGTTAGAAGTTCTTTGTCCTGTAAACTCATAACTTGTCTCTATGCAGTTCCTTTCATTGTAACTTAATTTATTTTTTTTAGAGGTGTGATCCGTATTCGGCCGAGCTGTTTACAGTTCAATCGACGCCCCGATCAGTTCCCTTGCTCTGCAATTCCACCATTGCATCCAATTCCTCCCAGTCAAAGGCAGTAGCAGTGGAAGACTTCTGCTCTCAAGTATGGGAATCATGTCAATCTGTGTCAATAAAGAACTCGCCATTTTCGCCTTCATTACAAGGCCAAGCAGGGAGAACACCATCTAAAAGCAATCCAAGTAAACTCACAGATCAATGGCAGTCGAAAACAGATTTTTGTACTGCATTTGGTGGATCCTCCACTAGTGAATCTGTATGCTTTGAAGGAGAACCTGTTGCATTAAAGAACACTGACTCAGAAGCTCCTATTAGTCCTCCACATGGCTTGTGCCTTGAAAAAATTGGCAATGGATCCTATCTCAACATGGTTGCTCATCCAGATGGCACGAACCGTGCATTCTTCTCGAATCAGAAGGGAC
>NC_029785.2:108462400-108466991 GCF_000816755.2 Arachis ipaensis | reverse complement strand
AGGAAAATTGCAGCTTGATGAGTCAAGTCCCTTTGTTGATCTAACTGATATGGTTTATAGTGATGCTAAACTTGGAATGATGGGAATGGCATTCCATCCGAAATTCGCAGAAAATGGCCGGTTCTTCGCCTCATTCACCTGTGACAAAGATAAGTGGTCTGGTTGTAATGGAATATGTTCTTGTAACTCAAATGTTAATTGTGATCCTTCAAAGATAGGCACAGGTAGTAGTGGTGCACAACCCTGCCAATACCAAGCTGTTGTTGCTGAATATACTGCTAATGGTACCGCGTCTCAGCCTTCATCGGTACTGATCTCTACACACACAAAAGTAGTTTCTATAATGAGTTTAATTTGAGAAATTCTTAGGTGTTTATGCAGCGTGTTATGTAATGTGCCGATAATTAATAAGAAAATGTCAAAACAGATAAGAGTTTTAGTGGTCATTTCCTCCATGAGCTTCCAAGAATTATTCATTTAATGCAATGTCATGATTAATAGGACTAAATTAAAGTATTAAGATGTTATTGAATTTTCAGGCTGTAAGTGCTAAACCAACAGAGGTGAGAAGGATATTTACCATGGGGTTGCCTTCTAATACTGAGAATGGAGGTCAGATTCTCTTTGGACCTAATGATGGGTACTTGTACTTCATGATGGGAGATGGTTCAGGCACTGGTGATCCATACAACTTTGCTCAAAACAAGAAATCATTGCTTGGGAAGATTATGAGGCTTGATATAGACAACATCCCAAGTGAGAGTTAACTCCATTGATATCCTAATGTAATGGATTGGTTTGTAAGGAAACTTGTAGCAGAACTAAGTAATCCGTCCCTAGTTAACCATATACAGGTGTTAAATTATATGTCTTGATATTGTAAAAAGTTTTATACAGACATTTCAATCTTGTATTGTCATGATTGTTGTTAGCTAAAGTGTTCAACTTGAGCACTCGCTACTCAAGTCATACAATCTCAGTGCATAAAAAATTATAGTTTTTTTCCCCACTCTTGATAAGCATCTATTGTTATCTTTCAGGTGCAGCCGAAATTAGCAAACAAGGTCTTTGGGGTAGCTATTCCATTCCTAAGGACAATCCATTCAGCCAAGACAATGGTTCACAGGCTGAAATATGGGCCTTGGGATTAAAAACTCCATGGCGATGCAGTTTTGATTCAGAAAGACCTTCCTACTTTTTCTGTGGAGATGCTGGACAGGTATATGAATTCTTCACCTTAGAAGGATGTTAGGGACTTGGGTATTATGGGGTGCTCCAAGTCTCAAATCCGGTAATATGGAATGCTTGATATTGTATTTAAGGAGAGGGATTCTTTTTCCCTAATAGCTAGCTTTTAAAGGGTGGTTTTCTACTTCCCTTAGATACTTAATAGTGGTATCCAAGCCTTGGTTGTCAGCCATGGAAAGGGCTACTTATAAGCAGGACTAAGGTGAATGTCATAACTGGTAGTGAAGTGGCTATCGCTGGGTCAGTGTTGATAAAGGGAAGTCATTGTGGACGTCGGCTTTACAGGGACGGTGTATTGTTAGGAACTTGGGTATTATAGGGTGCCCAAAGTCTCACTTCGGGTATTATGGAATACATGATGTTGTTTTTAAGGAGAGTAGTTCTTTTCTCTCACAACTAATTTTTAAAGTGTGGTTTTTCTCTTTCTTTAGTCAAGTTTACATGTCTAGTTTATATTTATTAAATTCCATACAGAATTTCTACGTATTATTGATGCGTGCACCAAGAAAAAGAGCATTCAAGAAAGCACAAGTCTATTGTCTTGATGACTCTGTACTTGTATAAAAATTGAAAGATAATCACAATAACAACCTGAGGAATGTTGTGAATTACATCAGTGATATTTGCAGGATCTTTATGAGGAAGTGGATCTCATCACAAAAGGTGGAAACTATGGCTGGCGTGTTTATGAGGGTCCCTATCCATTCACCCCTAATGAATCACCTGGAGGCAATACCTCCAAAGACTCCATAAATCCAATTATGCCAATACTTGGATACAACCATTCGGAGGTTAACAAGAATGAAGGGTCAGCATGCATCATTGGGGGTTATATGTATCGATCTAACACTGATCCTTGCATGTATGGAAGGTATTCACAAGCTTCTCATTATTTGCATTGATGCCCTTCAACTGATAACAATTACACATAATTTAGCATGATTGAGTGTTAGGTATATAATTGCCTTTCTAGTAATATCGAGTTAAAAAAAATTGTACACGCTTGTCTACCCTTATTCTTGTTCTCGATCTAATTTGGGAACTTCTAATTCGTCAATCATCATTCGAGATGGAATCAGAATGTTTATGATAGTCTAAATTGGAGACCCAAATATTATACATTCTCTCTATCGAATAAGAAATAAATAATTTAACTATTAACTTCCAATATAATTGATCAGATGATAGTTATTTATTAATTAATAATATCATCCAAATTAATTTTTATATTAACAAATTAGACCACATTTAGAATATAAATTTGTAACCCTAAAATTTGAAATAGAGAAAATACTCAGTGTAGTCTCTGAAGTTTCAATTGCTTCAATTTAATCTCTAAACTTTTCAATTGACTCTGTGAAGGAAACCATCGCAGGGATTAACGTGATTAAAATTTGAAAAGTTTAGGGACTAAATTAAGACAATTGAAACTTCAAGAACTAAATTGAGGCTCGAGTATTTTCTGGATTGGAATAATGTCGGTCTTTGTAATATTATCTGCGCAGTTTCTCACTAAAATCTGAATTTCAGGTACCTGTATGCTGATCTATATTCAGTTGCAGTGTGGGAAGCAACAGAAGATCCTGTAAACAGTGGAAACTTCAGCAAAAGCAGAATCCCCTTCAGCTGTTCACATGATTCTCCTATCAAATGTGATCCTGTGCCTGGAACCTCCCTCCCAGCGCTAGGCTACATCTACTCATTTGGAGAAGACAACAACAAAGACGTGTATATCCTTGCGAGCGAAGGCGTCTACAGAGTTGTTCGTCCGAGTCGCTGCAGTTACACTTGCTCCCAGGAAAAGGCAACAACAGAGGCTCCTTCTCCTTCTACTTCTCCATCTCATGCATGCCGTAACTTCTCTATATACCAGTTTCTGCAGATTTCATTTTTCTTGTTGCTTTTAATATGTTTTGTGTAGTGTGATCCTGTTTCTTGGGCATGAAGAATGATAGAAAGCATATTCACTTGATGTAATGTTATATATTCATGGTAGTGATGAACAGAAGTGATTTCTCCCTTTGAAAATCAAATAAGAACGTAACATTAATACTGCTTTACACTAACAATTCTAATTGGTGCATCAAAATTAAATTCTAAAATTATAAAAATAAAGTATAAAGAAAAGAGTAATTAAATCCTAAAGTAAGTATAACTTATTCAACCTACACTTGTTAAGTTCTTATTTTTGCTATTAATGTGTTTCCTTTCTCAACATGAAGTTAGAAAACAAGCGAATCTAGTTGTGTGATGATGATGAGTAGTTTTGGTGATTTGGTCCGACATGCACGGAAGAAGAAAACCTAGTACTCTTGTTTGGTAATACGTTATCTGCTATTATTGAAGTCATAAATTCCCTTGCATTCTTCAATATTCTATAATATACATCAACTAATAAGCTCTCAACATCAGCAGTTGTCTCATTTTTATTTTATCAATGGATTTGCCAAGTCTTTTAGCATTAATGAAAAAGGGGAACAATCTTGTCAAAAAAGGAAAATCAATACTCTATCAATGTCTCAACTCTACTGTGAAATTCTTACTACTAATTGGTAATAACCAGCAACGATCAAATTTATAGATTTCGATTTTACCCAAATGACAAAACCTCAAATTGGAGGTAAATGTGTCAGGAGAAGAGAAAAGACACAGACTATTCAAGTTTAACCCTAGCTACCTCTTTTATTGCCAAACCAGATTTTTCCTGTGATTTGTAGACTTGGAAATTTGACCTATGTATTTGTAGGAGCTACAAAGGTACAAGGTAACGGAAAGAATAGAATAAAAATATAAGCTCAAATTAACAAGTTAACACCTTATTTTACAAATTGACCTAAAGTGAAAATAAAATCCAACAACAAACCAAACCAAATTCAGGTGTTGTGTTTCTCACTCTTGCTCCCTTCTTCACCAAAAACACATCTCTTTCTCTTTCTTCACTTTGTTACGCACACTTCAGTTCAGACTTCAGAGCTATTCTATTTGCAAAGTCACAAAAACACAGAAACCTCATAAGGGGTGGTATTTGGATTTGAGGGTTTGGACCCATTGGTCCTTCCCCAACTTAACTTAAAAGAAAAAACCTTTTTTTTCCCCTTCCTTTTTTCTCTTCATTCATTGTTTCTCGTTCTAAATCTCTTATCTTTGTTTGATTTTCTCTCTCTAACCCATGATCCTCTACATGTAATCCACCGTAACTTCCCCTAAACCCTAAACTCTCCGATCTCTCTGTCACCACCATGTTCCAGGGATCTCCCCCTCCTCCGGCTACCGCCCAACGCCGATCCTCGTCGTCGCCGGAACGCAATTCCCTAAACCACATCGCCGGCGACGATCACGCCGC
>NC_029785.2:108459217-108462321 GCF_000816755.2 Arachis ipaensis | reverse complement strand
GGGCGGAGGAGGAGGAGGAGGAAGAAGAAGATGAGGAGTCGCCGCCGCTGTCGCCACAGCAGCAGCAATGCGCGAAGATCGTGACGCAGCTCGTGGAACCGCCGCTGTCGCCGTCGAGGATGCCGCGGTGGAACCTCCGGTGCATGTGGGAGTTGGCTTCGGTGCTCAATTTTTTGCATGTTAGCTCCAAAGCTGTGATCTTTTTCGTCTTGGATTGCGTTTTTCATTACTGGGGGAGTGCTTAATTCTTATGCATTTCCTAGTATTTCTGAAAATGCTTGTTTTTTGTGTTTATTTGCAGCTGTTTAGGCCACTTTTGAATATCTCACTTGAATTTTCTGCTGAAGAGTTCGAGACTGCACTTCTTACTCCCAATGACACTTTGAGTGATATACATATGCCTTTGCTTAAGGTTGGTGCCTTTGTTTTATGCTTCTTCAGTTTATGGCATTTTATCATTGAATGTAGTATGTCCTTTGTCTTTGTGGTTTCAGTTTGTTTTAGTACTTGTTACTGTGATGTTTACTTATTAGAACTTCAATTAAAGTTCTACTTTGTTTCCATAGTGAGTGAAGTTTGCAAATCCTGCAAAGCTTTTACTTTCATAGCTTTGCTTCATGAGTTTCAAGTTTTAGTTCTCTGCTGGTTTTTGTAGGATGCTGACTTATTAGTGAGACTTTAGATTTATGAAGTTGTAGTTTGGGGACTATATACTCATAGCTCATAGGAGGTTGCTGTGGCTGAAAGATGGTGGAATTAATCAGAAACTGAAAATTTGTTTTGCTTGAGTTTCCATTGCAAACTGATGACTCATCAATGAACTTGGAAAATAATATATTCCCACACAGACATATTTTTTACGACTGAATAGCATGTTTGGCCAAGGTTGGTAAGTAGAGAGCCGGGGTTCTTTAATGTAATTCTTCATTTTATCCTTGTCTTAGACATTTTCCTAATGTTCTGGATTCAAATAGATCCTCAAAGTCAAAATTAGGATTGCAAGATACAAATTATGCATTGACAGGCACTTTGTATAAGATAGCTTCATGGGAAACAGATATGGGTCAACATAGCAGAATTATATTTTGTTGCAAGAATTTTGTTATATTTAATTCGTATTGAAAGGTTTCTGACTTGAACTATAATTCGCTGGAAGATTTAAATAGTGTGAGTAACGCAAGAATTTATGTTTGAGGTTTAGTTCTTTACTGAAATACCTGATGCAAGATACTCTATGGATCCTTGATCGATTGACTTATGGATCAAAGTGGGCTGATCAATAACAAAGATGCTACTTTAACTTATGTTTATAAAAAGATGCTACTCATAACATCAACCATACATTCTGAATCTGTACTACATGGGTGGGCAGATAGATATTGGGGCCAATAAAAGTTGTCTTGATTATAACAACATTATTGTTGCATTATTCTGTCAAAAGAGGATACTCAGTGGTGAGTATTACATAGAGAAAAAGAGAGAATGTTAGGGCTGTTTATTGCAAGGGAGCGTACAGTTCCAGATTTTGTGAGAGGTATTTGAAGTTATGATTTTAGCCATAGTGCTAGTGCAGCGATCTCTGGTTTATTTCTTAAGAACATAGGAGTTTTATTGTCTTGTTTATTTGCACAACTGCTTCTGGTCTAATAACAACACTTATTGAATCTTTTGACAGGCAATCCCTCCTATTATACGCATGGCACTCACACGTGATACTTGGATAACTGTATTATGCAGAAAATTGAGAGATTGGTGGCATTGGGTAATGAAATACTTCAACTTAACAGGCTGTTATTTGATTGAGTATTGTGTTTTTTTTTATTTTTTTTATTTTTTTATTTTTTATTTTTTATTTTTTTATAGTTTCAAGAGCTGATAAGTGGATGGAATTCAATTGCAGGTTGCTGATGGGGATCTTCCAATTGTTGCTTCACATGGGTTAGTATTATTGCAACATTTAAATAGGAGAATGTTAATATATGTATATACCAAGCCTCAGATTTTATGCTAATATGACAGGACGGAAATTGAAGTATATAAATCGCTTGATCCAGGGGTTCGTCTTGTGATCTTAAAAGCATTATGTGACATTCGTGTTGAGGTAATACTCATATTCATTACAACATCATATATTAAATTAAATGGGTGAACTTTGAATGGCACAGTGATGTCTCAGCATAGGCAATGGATATCTTTCTCTGATTATCCCATTTTCTAATTTACAAGTGCTTTATTGACCAAATTTGAGTAATATTTCGCAGCAAGAAGATATCCGGAATTATATTGACAACTCCCTCAAACATGGTGTTAAACTCTCAACATTTCGTAAAGAGCGAATTGGAGGTGATTCACATGGAATTTCTTATTGGTAATATACTTTTGGTTTCACTTATATGAGCCCAATTCAGATGTTTTTTTTTTAAAACTTTTTGGACATCTGTTTGTGGTTTTATTCATTTGAAATTTGGTTAGTGCAGGTATGAAGATGACCCAGTTGTTGGTCATAGGCTGTATCGAGAAACAAGAAAAACTGAAGTGATTCAAATGAAGAAAGGGAAACCAAGAGGTTCACTGGTTCTTTCTAATACATCATACCAGTGGGAATCTGTAGCTACCAATTTTGATGAATTTCAAGATGTTTCTGTAAGTTACTAAATCTGGTTGATCTTTGTTTGGTTACTACATAGCACTGAGCAGTTGACATTTTATAATTGTTGGGTGGTTTGCTTTGAATTGGAACATTGGTGTTATAAACTTATCATTAGATGATAAATCAACAATCAATAACATTGAAGATATGATTAATAGTATGTTGTGAGGTTCTCCTAAACAGATAAAAGTTGAACATGAGTTACCCAGCTATAGAAATTCCTGTTGGAACTGCTTCTTAGCTAACATCATACATTGAAACCTTTCTTTTGTTATATATAATGACATCAACAGTGAGACAGAAGTAAGGAAACAAGAAGAAAAATAATAAAGCAGTTTTGTTCCATAAAGGGTGCTTTAAACTTTATGGAACAAATCCATAATTTGTTTTTAAAGAAAAAACTTAAAAAAAATAATAAAATACATAAAATAATCAATATTATGTTATCCATAAG
>NC_029785.2:108455726-108458965 GCF_000816755.2 Arachis ipaensis | reverse complement strand
AGGGAACAAAGAAAGTAGCCCATCCCCTAATTAGTTTATTATGAATTGTGTAATCTTTGTCCTTCACATCAAGCTGCATATCACTTCATTCATCTGTTTCCACAGGAGAAGCTTTTCTCAAGTAAAAACAGGACAGAGATCTCTGTGGGGAAAAAGCTAAAGATAGACATGCTTCCTGAAATTGAGAAAGTCCATAAGGTACTCTTTTATGTGGTTGACAAATTTAAGAATATAGGGACAACATAAGTACTTTTATTTGATATCCCCTCACTACTAAGGCCCAGTTTGGGTAAACAACTTAATTAAGTTACTTTTGAAGAAATAGCTTAAACAATAAATGCTTATATTAAAAGTAACTTATAAATAAATTATTTTGTGTTTGGTTTTTCAGTTCTAAAAGTACTTATTTTAAGAGAAAAATGATAAAAAGCTTTTTATTATGAGAGAAGTCATTTTTTTTAACTTCTCCTTAAGCACCAAAATAGCTTTTTAGAAAGTTGCAATTTTGCTTTGAAAATTGTACCAGACATTAATATTACACATTTTCATAAGTTAAAAGTTAAAAAAAGTCACTTATGAACCTATCCAAACGGGTCCTAAGTATCTTGATTTATGGTCCTGAAGAATCTGAGTGTTTTTCAACTTACAAAATTGATTTGAATGTTGGCACAGAGAAAGGAAAAGTTGCTGAAAAAGCAACAGAGAGAGGCCCTTCTTCTTGATAATTACATGATTGCTGATGGTCTTGCTACCGGACGTTCACTGCGTTATAGGAAGCCTGTTACCTACACTTTCGGTAAGAGCAAGAATTTATCACTATAACTTGAGTCTTCATTTTCTCAGTATTGGTATTTGATATCTACATTATAGAGAGATTAGCATTTTGATTCTACAGCTGGGGTTGGCCTTTTTGTTTTATGTTCTTTTGCTGGTGTTACATTTTCAAGTATATTGGACTTCACAGTTCACTCCTCTTTTGAGAAGTATGGTTTTTGTCAATGTTCTTGCACCTAATGTACCTTCTGTGGTTTGGCAAATTTTGCTTTGACATTGGCTCATATCTACATCATGATTATGGTGTGGAGAATGTCTTAGTATTATTGTACTTCACCAGAGGGACAAGGGCTTCTAGTACTAGGATGTTAGACCTCTCTAGTGACTGTTTGTTTTTTATCATCCAGTTAGTCTCTGGTCTGAATAAATGTGCTACATTTGATTATTTTTTCTTATTTATCATGGAATCTTCTCCCCTCATGATGCTAACACTATACCATTGCACTAGTGTCATACTTTGTACTGGTGCACCTTTTCTTGTTTTAATAATTTTGGTTTAAGACCCAATAAACAAAAGTTACAATGGTTGCATTGATCCTAATGGTGACCAATTGTAGAAATTTAAGCATTTTGGAAATTAATAAATTTAATGTTACATATTTATGCAAGGTGTAACCTCATTTGTGTTCTGTCTGTTTTCATTATTGGTCTGACCAAATTCTTTCCTTTCTATTGTTTTTTATTTTTACAATGACGCCATGGTGATTTGAATCTATGACCTGCAGTATCCCCAAATCTTCCACCATTAACCACTCCTAATGTCTTTAATCGATTTGTCCCCTGTACCTGATCTTCTTTAGTATTTTCTATGTGCTGATTTTATTCTGACTTTTGTAATACTGCCCTTGCAGATGATTATGATAAGTCCATAAATGAGGCAATCAAAGAAACCAAGTATGTGCATATTTTTCTGTGGGTAGACAGGCTAGTCATACTTATTCACTTAGAATTTGTAGTTATATGTTTCTGTTTCTTCTTTTATCAGACGGAAACAACCATCCCCAGAATCCATGCCCAAGAGAGAGTTGGTAGCAAAACCGGAAGCTTTTAGTAATGGTAAATGGAGTGGTCCTTCACATTCCCCTCAAAATCTGGATTTTGGTTGGTCATCTCCAAAATCACCTTACTCTGATGATGATGAGGAAGACCATATAACGGATCCACTTGATCGAACGTGTGTAACTTATTGTCCTCCTTGTCTCGAATTTGTTGTGTTTTGATCTCTCCTATCTAATATTCATTAACCATTTCATTTTAAAATCAGAAATCGTCGAAGACAGAGACCGAAGCGGTATTCAGATAAAGAGTTCCTTGATCCTGTATCAGATAATGATGCTGACTTTGACAGTGATGATGATATTGTTGGAGAAGCTGTATATGATGAAGAGTATCTCAAGAAGCGTAAGCAGAGAAGGAAGCTTTCTAGTAGCTCCGAAGGAGATGAAGAATATCAGTGGGATGAAGATAATGTTGAAGAGGAAGAAGAGGAAGAGGAAGAGGAAGAAGAAGAAGATGATGATGACGATGAAGATTCCTTGAGTATCAGCGAGGACAGTGACAAACCCCGTAAGTTCAAGGCATTGCGAGGCCGTACTACGAGGGATTCTAAACGCAGGCCTGTCAATGATTTTCAATCAGGTCTAAGGCGCAGTAAGAGGTCAACCCGAAACCGTGTAAATTACCGACAATACGAGGCGTCTGAATCAGAACAAGAGTTTATTAAACCTGAAAAGTCTAATACATCAGCTGATCACTCAGATCCCAGTGAGAATGGGGAATATATGATGGAAAGTGAAGATTCCGACCGGAATGATGATGAAGACCAGGAAATGAAAGTAGAAGAGCAGCCTGCTACTTATCCCATAGTAGAAGAGAATGAACAAAATGCACCTCCCGAAAAGTCAAGTAGTCCTGGTCAGGAGGAAGTTGAGAGCATCGGAAAGCACCATTTCCTTGATTTGAACGAGCTCGCCCCTAGCTCGGGTTTCGATGATGGTCCAAATACAATAATGAAAGATGAAGACAATGAATGACCACTGAAGCTTGCCCTTCTGCTTGAGTAGAAGGGAGTAGGGATTGTAATTTTATACAGCGGAAGCCGACGTGTATGATAATAGAATTATAAATTTTTGTTGTAAGCTCAGTGTTAGTTATGATCATGATCTTCCTATGGCATTATCTAAGCAAACCTCTGATGCTGCCAGAAGCAGCATAATGCTGAGTTATGTAGGTTAGGTAGTCATTTTTTTAGTGTTTCTACATTCAAAGGGTCTACGAAAATGGAGGAGGAAATGTTGGCGGGGTTTGTTTGACCCATCCAATTGATGTACAATAACTTAACAGGTACTGTAACTTTAAAAAGATGCGGCTTTCAGATTAATGAGCATTGCAGTTTTTTATTTACT
>NC_029785.2:108452063-108455311 GCF_000816755.2 Arachis ipaensis | reverse complement strand
TTGAAATTTTTTATTTACTCTTTTTTTTAATTTTTCTGTTGACTTCGGTAGTGATTAGCATTAGAAAATTTGGCTTTTCATATTTGATAAAAGTGGTATTTTAATAATAACGGAACTGACAGAAGACAAATAATAATTATTTTATCAAGACTGCCAATTTTTCCAAGACTGTTTATTAATGTGCTGAATTGTCTTATTAGTTAAGTTAGTTGTTTTAACCAGAAAGAAATTAACAAAGACAGTGACCTTGCAAGTTCACATGGCCATTGATGATAAAGTTCACAGCATACATACATAGATACATACAAGTTGCAATAATTTTTTGAGCACCTTTTACAGCACATTATTAACAATTAATTTTATTATTCTCTAACACAAAGTTCAAAATTAATCCTAAAATTCGGGGGTTTAGTTGGATATCAAAGATCTCAGAAGCCAAATTACAAGATGAACCAAATCAAACCAGACCTGAGACCCCTATAGTATATTTAATCTACATTTTGGTTTCATGGGATGTAGACATATGAATATATGATACTTACTACCTACAATGATGAGAAATAATGTTTCTCATGTTTCGCTCTTAAGAATTCTTTTAACAAAAGACACAATAAAAGGCTATAGGCTTAGGTTTTTTGCTTGAGCAGGTTCTAAGTCCTCCCATACCTCACCATTTTCCTTAGTGTGATTTGTGTGCTTTAGTCCCTCATCTTCCTTAATGTGATCATTGGCATGCTTCAGTTCCTCATCTTCCTTTTTCGCGCAGCTCTGCCTCAGTTCCTCAGCTTTCATAGCAGCAGCAGCTTCCTCAAGTGATTCAATCAAGCAAGAAAGACACTTGTCTGCATCATCCAGTGGAGACTTAGGCATAAGGTTCTCAGCAACATCGGCTGGAGTGATCTTGAACTCCCCAATCAGCTTCCGAATGGTGTCGAACATGGGATGAGTTTCAAGCTTCAAGTAATTCTTGGCAAGCACTTTGAATCCATCAAAGCTGCAATGGGACAACTCTATGTGCTTGTCCATCCTGCCCCTTCGAATCAGCGCCGGGTCAAGCTTCTCCACATAGTTAGTAGTGAACACAATCAACCTCTCCCCACCACAAGCAGACCATATCCCATCAATGAAATTCAATAGCCCCGAAAGCGTCACCTTGCTGCTGCCACAGCCTCCATCTTCCTTCCCTTCTTTCCTAAGTTCTAAGCTCACCTTCTCACTCTCATCATCCGACAACTTGTCGCCGCCTTTCTTCTTCCTCTGCCCTGTAAGATCAAGAGAGCAATCAATGTCCTCAATAACAATTATAGACTTACTCGTCGTCTCAATCAAGAGCTTCCTCAGCTCAGTGTTGTCCTTAACTGCCGTAAGCTCCAAGTCATACACATCATATCCTAACAAATTCGCCATTGCTGCAATCATTGTGGATTTTCCAGTACCAGGAGGGCCATAAAGGAGGTAACCCCTCTTCCAAGCTTTCCCAATCCTTGCATAAAAATCTTTGCTCTTGCTAAAAGTAACCAAATCCTCAATGATCTCCTTCTTCTTCTCAGAATCCATAGCCATTGTCTCAAAGGTTGCAGGGTGCTCAAACACAATGTGGCTCCACATTGTTTGCTTGTAACTTGGCCACTTGTATCCAGGGCTATTTGTGTACAACTTCCTCTGCCGATTCCTCAACCGAATCTCCTTCCCTTCCCTCATAACATGTTCCAAATACGAACTTGTGATCAAGTCCCTATACTTCATGTGGAAGCTGAGCTTGTAGAACCTCTTCTCTTGTTCAGGGTAGTATGACATGGACCTTGGTGGTGACGCAACCTTGCTAGATAACCACCAAACTTTTGCACCCTCATAATCATCAGTGACTCTCTCATACCTAATATTCAATGATAAAATTTTATAGGAAACAAAAAGCTAGTCACAAATTCAAGAAATTTGAAGGTCTATTTGGTTTGCTTTTTCATTTGCTAAGATTTCCTGTTTTCGTTCATTCTTTCACAAAAGATTTTCAAGATTTTAAGAATAAATGAAAACAAGAAACACTCGGAATAAAAATACAAACCAAAGAGGACCTTTGATACGCATTCTTGGGCAAAAAGAAAGTAAGAATTGCAATACTCGTCCATGGTGAGAACCAAGTTGGTGCTATCTTTTCCCATCTCAGCTTTGAGTCTCTTTGCACTCTTTGATGTGTTGGCACTGAGGTATGCCTCAACAGCAGCATAAGCCTCACTTCTCTTGAGCCTATCACCCAAGAATTCATGGAAGGAGATTCTTATATAAGGGTAGAAATAGCCCATAATTCTGTCTGTGTATTTCTCAAAGAACCTTCTAACTTCATATGGACAATACTGGCGTATGATTGCCCAAACAAACATGAAGCTTGCTAAGGTTGAACCCATTGTTGCCATCATCTCACTCATCTTGAAAGGCATCATCATCATATTATAGGTGTTTGTGTTTATGTGTGTGAAAGAAAGAAAGAAAAATAAGAAGGCTTGATGAAGTTAAAGTTTGAAACTTTGATCAATGCTTTTGCTACTTCAAGTGATGGAATTTGAATGGATCAATGAAATAGAATAGAACATGTAGAAACAAAAGACTCCAAGTTGGCTATGGGTGTTAATTAGTGTATCAAAAAGTGTGTGAGGGCCTGAGGGGAAAAAGAATAAAAATAGTGAGTGGGTAGGGATGTGGAGAAAGGAACCAGTGTTTATAAGCAAAATGAGTCAAATGACACTACTTGTTAATGACACTAGCAGTAGTAATAGGAGTGTGCAATTTTTATTATATGGTATATAACAGAAAAGGACAAGTGAGATATATAGAGTATTAGGTTCCACTAAGTTCTTTGATTTGGTGGGACTCTGTGGAGTGTGTAGTGTGGTCCAAGACCCTGAAAAAATATGTATGTGCTGATTCATTGTATGTTATGTCTTATTGGACAATGAAAGGAAAGGAAGCCATGGTAGTTGGTTGATTAAGAGCCGAATACTCCACTAATTCAAATTGATTAAGAAAAATGATAGTTCAATACATAAGTACTTTGCATTAATACAAAATCTGAAAAAGAACCGCATCTAAAAACTGTAGTGTATATAGTCTAATCTGATAATTATATTAATGATTATTTTTATTATTTGAATATGTAATTTTAAAGTTACACGTAACTAAACCGATTTAAATTAGTTGATTAAATTAGATATATTATTTTTAATAAATTGAATAGATGGAATTGAAATTTGAAT
>NC_029785.2:108449789-108451141 GCF_000816755.2 Arachis ipaensis | reverse complement strand
TAGTTACAATTATCACATGGTTTTAAATATGATTAAAAAAAAATAAAATTTGAGTAATTAGGACACTAAAGTATTGATACTCTTAAATTTTATTAACTGCCAAGAAAGTTGTTACAATAAATAAAAATAAACTATGAATATTTTAAAGAAAAAATTTAGGGAGTCATTATTTTTGTTGAAATCTGATCAGCACTTAACTATTAACAAAAAATTATTAATCTTACATCATTAGATGTCATTTCATACTATTAAAAATATTGATAATAACTAATTAATGACTAAACATCACAAATTCTACTGCCCTAGCACTCTTCTATTTTAAAACTACATACACTTTAGTTATGCTTAAAAAGGTATACAGATATTTCTGAATCTAAACATGTCACATATACACCAATGCATTAAAAAAACAAAACCAAATGTGGCCCCCTCCTATATGTGAAGGTTTATTTCATTATTTGCGCATGAGAAAAGGAAAGGTCACCTCTCTCTCTAAATATATTGAAGTTGGTACATGGCTGTCGATGGCGATGATGGGATTCTCAACATAGCACAATAATGGGGTCCTTCTCATGCTCACACTCACAAGCTACTAAAACTTTTCATGTACTTGTTTATGTCTACTTCCCCTTGTTTGATATGAGGGCTTGTCATTTTTCTCAAGTTGTTGAAACATAATAGCACAAAGGCAAAAGCACTAATAATAATAAGGGTTAAATACGATTATAGTGTCTAAAATTTTGGTTGAATATTAAAATTATTTTTAAATTTTTTATATTTAAAATTGTCTTTAATATTGAATTTTATTTTAAATTTCTGAATCAAATTACTCCAAAAAATAATTATAAAATAAAAAAAAAACAAAGAAAAGTATATGTAGAAAAAGAAGATGAAGAGAAAAGAAAGATGTCAGCGTCTGAAATTGTCAAGCACTGCCACTTCGCTATTGCTCCCTCTACTGTGCTTACCGTCGAGCAAGAGAGCAATGGAGAGAGAGACCAAGATAAGAGAGGGAGAGAGAAAGAAAGAGAGTGAGAGAAGAGAAACATCGAAGCCAGAATCAAAGGAAGAGATACAGGAGAAGAGGAAGGTGGCGATGACGTCGGTAAGGGAGGATACCGCGCGTCATCGTTGCCTTTTTGGTCGACCGAAAGAGAAGAAGAAAGGGAAAGGAGGACACGAGCAGAGCGATTGAGAGAGGAGAAAGAGACGACCTTTGTCATTTCTTATTTGCCATTATCACTGTTGCTGACTTGCTGTTGCCAAAATACATCGTTGAGCAAAGAGCCCGTCAAGTTTTACCTCAACATCAATAACAACAATAACATTTAATTTATTTTGAGTATTTTGAG
>NC_029785.2:108447493-108449579 GCF_000816755.2 Arachis ipaensis | reverse complement strand
AACCACTACAAAAAAAAATACTGAATGCCGTCGGATTTAGCGTCAAAGGTTAGCGGCGGATTTACTGTCAGATTTACCGGTGGATTTGGCTACAAATTCGTCGGGTAAAAAAAGTTATTGTCAGATTTGGTTTTCCGACAATAAATTCGCCGATAATAATTGGAGAAAAAAAAAGGAAAAATGGTGCGATCATTTCCATCGGATTTAGGAGCGAAAAAATCCGACAGTAAGGTAATTAAATGAAACACACCGTTTTAGTCACAGGCTGTGCATTATCAATAGATTTTTCCGATGGTAAAATCACCGGTAAAATTGATGCTAAATTTGAATTTGCGAACCCTTCCCATCTATTTCTACAGTATCATCAACCTCACTTCTCTCCCCCTTTCTCTTTCTCTCTTGCCGTTAGCCCCCATCGCCCCCATTCGCTGTCGTTTCGCCGTCGTCCACCACTTCCTATGACTCCAGCTATCGTCGCCATCAAGGAGCGTTCACATAGAAATTGTGTCTGAGGAGCTTGTTTCTCCCCTACGAGTTACTGCCTCTGTCGTTTGCCACCACCGCCGCTTGTCTCTGTCAGCTGTGATGCTATCCTTCCTCTTTCATTCAGGTATGTCTTCTCTTCCTTCTTTTATTTTTTTTGACATTGTTGACATTTGTTAAACCCTAACCCTACACTTTTTTATCCCCCCCCCATTTTTATCCCTGTAAAATTAATATTAGTTTACTTGGATATGATGACCTTGGTTGAACTATTCACTCATGATTATTTAATTGTTTTGATCTTCTGATTTTGTTATATTTATATTTTCTGTGAAAACTTTAATATTTTTAATAAGAATGTTGATAGTAGTGTTTTGATTGTGTTAACTTGTTTACATTAAAAATTTATGATTTGTTGTCTACCTGTAAATATGATTTCATTTTTAACTCCAAATTTTAATTAGTTATTTATTAATTTTTATTTAGATTGGTCTTGTTAGTGGTGTTGGAATAGGTGCCATGCGAAAGGTGCGTAAGGATCGGTTGGAGCCTGGTTGCGCCATTTTGATGCATAATAAGGTTAGGATTTTTTGTAATTTTTGTTTTGTTTTGTTTGTTATTTTGTGAAATTTGGCTTACCTTTTTTGCTCTCATGTGATATTGAATTGCACAATTGTCTAGGTTTTAGGTTATTGGATTTATAGTTTTGTTTCAAGTGAGTAATTTAAGTTTGGTATAATATTATTTCTCTAGGATTTCGCTGGTTTTTGAGTACTATTCCGTGAGAATTAAGTTGGTACTCAAAATTATCTAGGTTTTGAGATTATAATATACCTATTTCATCTTTTTAGAAAGTAATGGAAGTTATTGTGACCGTTGCTATAGGTTTTGCCATTCTTTTGTTGTGAAAATTGACTTTTTTATTAGTTTGTTTATTTAGCATATGTAATTTTCAAGGACAGAAAGATCTGTTATAGATAATTGCTGTTTTGATGTTCGATTGAATAATGCTTGTTTATTATGAAATGTGAAGGTATCTTTGGTGTAAGTCACTAATTTAAGTCATATGCACTTATAATTAAAATTTTGATTCCTAATTAGCAATAATTTGCACACTATCATGAAGTAATAGTCATGTATGAAACAATTTTGAGTGTTTGGTGCAATAGACATTGAACATGTTTTTGTGTATCATTAGATTGTATAATGTAATGTCTTGTTGATGTTTTTTGACAAATTGCTAGAAATATTTCAAGTTTTTTTTATGTATAATCTTCGATTGCTAGTTATGATAATTTTTCTAATAGATTGCTTAGTGATAGGAACGTAATATGACCTGGATGATGTGATATAATTATTTTTGGTATATACGAGTTATACTTCTTTTATTGTAGATTTGTAGTTCACATGGTATAATTGATTTTGACAACATATTCCTAGATTGGATGCTTAAATCTATGTTTTTAAATGTGAAGTAAATCATTTATTCTTGGTTCATTGTAAATGTTAAGTAAATAATTGCTCTTTTAATTTCTGATTTAATTTTGTTCAATTTTTGTAATTGAACTTGTTTGTGAACTTTTTAACTTTAATTTATAGATAA
>NC_029785.2:108446421-108447373 GCF_000816755.2 Arachis ipaensis | reverse complement strand
CAATAAATAATTATCGACAAAATTTATACCATTAAATTTATTCTGTCGCTAAATTCAATGGTATCTAGTAACTTTCTTGTAATGAACGATTTTGATTTTTGGCCAAAATCTTAAAAAACAAAATCATAATTAATCCCAACAACAACAACAACAACAACAACAACAACAACAACAACAACAACAACAACAACAACAACAACAACAACAACAACAACAACATATTTTCTAAATTTGATTCATGTTACATGTCTATTTTCTTTCTCATCCTAATGCTTTATTATGTTTACCAATTACCATCATTCACTAAGCATTAAAGTGTAATTTTGAATGTTTATCATAAGGTTTAAATGTATCATGTTACTGTATTAGTAATGCAAAGAATAATAAACACGTAAATCATTATATTTCTAACATATCTTTTTAAAAGTTTTTTATTTAGTTTATATGAATTTTTTTTATGTTTAATTATTCTGTTGGTTCTATAGTTTTGCAAAATTTTTTATTAGGTCCCTATACTTTTTTCTTTTTAATTGAATTTCTGTACTAATTTTTTTTTTTCAATTAAATTCCTCTTGGTAGTAATTAGCTTAATTGTATAGGGACTCAATTAAAAAAAAAAAATTAGTGCAAAGATTCAAATAAAAAGAAAAAAAGTGTAGGGACTCAATTAAAAAAAAATTGGTACAAAGACTCAATTAAAAGAAAAAAAGTATAGGAACCTAATTAAAAATTTCGCAAAACTATAGAGACCAACAGAATAATTAAACATTTTTTTATAGATTTTTTTATTTTGTCTTATGCCAAATTTTTTTAAAAGGATACAACAAGGATTAAACTCTAAACTTTTAAATTATAGTGTTCTGATATCATGTTATAAAATTATTTTTTCTTTTAAAAGTTTAAATTGATAAAAAAAAACATATGAATTATTATATTTTTAATATTTACAAAG
>NC_029785.2:108426047-108446317 GCF_000816755.2 Arachis ipaensis | reverse complement strand
ATTTTAATCAAAATCAATTTAAATTGGTCGAGTGATTAGTTTATTCATTCATTTAAATAAATATTTATAATTTAAATTTTATCTTATGTATATAATGATTTATTAACTAATTGGGTAATGACAAATCGTTAAATAAAATTTAAACCTATGATAGATTAGCATTTACTCTATTGAGTAAGGGGATATTGTTAAAAAAAAAAACTATTTTACTAAATACTACGTAGAAAAATGTTGTTTGCCAAAATAATGGTAATACAAATTAAATAACATTACTTTTCAGTCACCAAAAAAAAAATAACATTACTTTTCACTGTAACATTGTCTTCTTTTAAATCCTTGTTTGTATTCTCTTGTTAATCGAAGCATGTAATCAATATAATAATGTAATGGTCAAAAC
The DNA here is from genome assembly GCF_000816755.2 of Arachis ipaensis. NCBI lineage: Eukaryota > Viridiplantae > Streptophyta > Magnoliopsida > Fabales > Fabaceae > Arachis > Arachis ipaensis. Next base: position 108,445,920 of record NC_029785.2, on the reverse strand, counting down.
TTAATCCTGTAATTTTGTGGAAAGCAAAATGGATAATGCAACATTATTATTCCTATGGAGATAAAATATCAAATACGCCACTCGATCTCATTTGATTCTGTGTACGAAAGTGCTTGCAGATGAGAGAATATATTTCTTTGGCCTTAATGGTGAAAGGGAAATTTAACACCGCTGAATTTTCACAAAGGCTAAAAAGAATCTCAGCCCCCTGTTGAAGAACTCATCTTCATGAAAGGACTTCACACCTCACAGTAATGTCCCACGTGAATTCTGCTGTTACCTTTGAAATTTGAGCAATAATAATGTCTCTCACTTTCTGATTTGTTATTTCTAGTATTTTCTTGATAATGATCTATTTATTTATGTGAACCTTTGGAATTAATAACGCAATCTAATGAAAAATTTATAAGACTATTTATATATGTTAATATTAACTTTATTTGAGTTCCGAACTTGAATCTATTTAATTCCTTATAATATATGTGTGTGTGTGTTTTTTTTTTATGGTATGTAATAGCTTTAAAATATATTGTCTTAGAAAAAATTGAGTTTGTCTCTTTTTTTTTAAGAGAAAATATAATTCAATAAAAAAAAATATGGATAGTGGGCACCTGAAAAAATATTTCAATACTTAAGTGAGTAAGTATTTAAAAAGTATAAAAAATTTATAAATATAAAATATTAGTAAATAATAAATAGATATATAGAAACTATAAAATTAATCACGTGAATATATTTTTCTATTGAGATATAAAAAGTGCCTTTTATAAACAAAGAATTAATTAATACAATTGATGTGATGACCGTTAGTAATTAAATGAATAATGATGGTTATTAAGCTCTAGTTAGTTACAAAGTAAAAGTTAAGACAAATAAAACTAATTATGACTCGTAATGTGCAGTAAGCACCGAATTATAGACACATCATTTCATATATATCATATGAAATTTGCATGAGGATTATTCTCTGTGTGAATCTTTAGCACCATGGGTTTTATTTACCATTCAATTCTAATAAAACTAGGAACAATAACAAAACCCCATTTGATAAAGCATCCAAGGACTTATATTTATTGGCCAGAGTTATAGACCCTTTATGGTGAAAATGACCGAGGTAAAAGGAAAATATTATTGATAAGGACACATTCAAAAGTGATGCTCAAATTTTGATCAGGAATATCGTATTAATTAAACAAAATTTATTATACGAAATATACATTTGAAATTTAATATCTTGAACAGATCAGAAAAAAATTGTCACCTCAATATCTACACTACTAAAGAGCTATTTTTATTGAAATATTTTCTGTTTTTAAGATTTTATAAAAATAAAAACAAAAAACTAATATAAAATTAAAAATATTTTCTCAATATCAAACAAAAATTAAACCCTAAATATTTCTACGTACTAAACCAATAAACACACACGCATTCTTATGTAAGTTATGCATGTTGAAACTGAAACCATATGATTCATACAAGTCCCTCTGAAAATTGATTCTTTTTTCCTCGGCTTCAGTTTGGAACATCCAATCTGCTTGTGAAGTTCTTGCTAGCTAGCTGGTTTAGATGTTGACAAAAACTAGTCACCATCAAAACGGTGGCAAACTCGTACATTGGTGAAGTAATTAAAAGACACAGATTGCAACATTATTTTTTTGTTCAGATCAGAGAAGGTATCTTTTTGTTTTCTTATATGAATAATGGAAAATACTTTTAACTTGGAAGAAGATCAAATAATGAAAATGATAATGATAATGAAAGAAGAGATCAGAAAGTTGAGAATATATACATGTATATAGTTTTCAAAATATTGCAAACCAATCATTGTCAAAGTTGTTGAATCAATATTACCTTTAATAAATAGTATTATTTAGAATAATTGATGAATCCCCTTTAATAATTTACCATCACACATTAATAATTTTCGGTATTATTACAAGTTATGTACATGCATGTGGGAGAATAAGACGAAAACAAAATTATTTGTGACAATAATACAAGTTGATGAAACGCTAATGTGTATTATATGCATAACACTTCTCTATTATATGCATATGACTTTGTTGGGATCATCTTTATCAGATATTCTTTCTACATTTTTCTGAAATTTGAACTTGACTGAGCAAATAGGTTACAATTTTTTTTCCAGATTCAATTTAAAAAAAAATCAACTTTTAGTCACAAATAGTAAGACTAATATATGTAATAACCATAATATAGTAAAAAGTACCGATGATGTTTATCAAATTATAAAGAAACAGTATAGGAGAAGCATATTTGTTTTGAACAATGTAAACAATAAGTTAAAAAAGAAAGTTAATTCTAATTTTAAAAATTAAATTTTGAATTAATTAAGTTCAATTATAATTTTAAATTTTTTATTTTTGTCGCAACTGTTCTCTCGCAATCCTGTGTCACCGCCGTGACTACTGTATCGCGACCTTGGTACCTCTGCAATTGTTGTCTCGTTACTTGTTTTTTATTAACTAAGTGAATGTTTATTTTACTATGTATGCGGATGGTTCTTTTCATTCTAAAGTGGGTGTTTATTTAAGTATACCATTGGTATTTTACTTGATTTGCTTGATTTTGCATGCACATGCTCTGCAGGATTTACTATATATGCGGATGGTTCTTTCTGGTACCTCAGCAGGATTTTCACTAACATGTGAATATTTATTTGGGTCATACCATTTGGGTGAACGAAGTAACGCGGCACGTGATGGAAGTGGTGAAGACACGACGCAGTGGCGTGGAAACAAGGACAGAGGTGCAGTATTGGAGCAGCGATGGAATAACACTGCGTTTGGATGGTGTCCGTGTATATGAGAGACACACACACAACAACACATGTGTACTGTTTGTTTTGTAAGACACAAATTCAAGAGAGACACGGTTACACATAACTACCCACAGAGAACATGTATTTTGTGTCCGGCCAAAATGAAGAGACACAGAAATTTGGCTTGAGACACAGATCAAAATTTCAAAATTACCCAACTCAGTTAACGCTCTCTTCTCCTCCTCTAACCTCTATTCCTACTGCATCTCAACTCTTCCTCTCCAAATCTATTTCATCCTGATCCTCCACCATACCAGATCCATCAAATAGCTATGCTCCCAAAACAATTTGTGTTTATACTCTCCAAAATTGGCGTTTCTCTCTCTTTCTCTGGATCTCTTTTTCTCATTCTCTCCTCTTTGGCACCACCGCAAACATGAAGAAGGTTGCTTCTGCGAACACGCAGTAACCGCGATCACGAAGAAGGTCGTCCAACACTGTTGTTTAGCTCCGCATCACCCTTCGCCATCACCGTCATTTTCCCCATCATTTGCCTCTCCTCCAGTGCGTCAACAAACCCTCACCCTCCCTCATCTTAGATATGTTTCTGCCTTTTTTTTTAATTTTCTTTTAATTTGAATCGTTTAAGTGATATTTGAATTAGAATTGTTAATTTTATTTATTTGAAATAATATTGAAAAATTAGTAGTGATAATAGTGGTGGTAGAAATTGGTGATGATGGTGGTGGTGGTGTTGAGAATGTTTTGATTTGAGGGTAAATTTGACCTTTGAATTAGTTAGATGTGTCTTGTGTATTGTGACCATTAACACCAAACATGTTGAAAAATTTGTGTGTATTTGTGTTCATGTATCTCTGTGTCTTTGTGTCTATATCTCTATTTTTTTGAGACAATAACCAAACACAGCCTAAGGTCTCTAATTCGACGACGACGTGACGTCACGGAAAGGAGAAGAAGGCGCATAATAGCAGCTCGTGGAACATGAGCGAGTATATACCATGTTTGGATAACGAGAAAGTGATTAAGACGTTTCTTTCCACTGAGAAAGGAGAAAGGTTCTAGTGCTATTCCCCCGAAAAAGGTCGTGGGTTGAATTGCTTGGTTCTTGTACCCAAAGGATACCGCACCCCAATTTTATGGGAGAAGAAGGTGCAATGGCAGTGTAAAAACAAGTGGCGCGATGCAGGGAAGAAGAAGGTGCAGCGACAGCATCGGTTGCAAGGAGAACAAAGGCGGCTAATAAACCACTATTTTATGGTTTATCTTGTACTCAATTGAGTGGTTTTTATTAAGTCTTTGCACACTTATTCATATAGTTTTCATGATTTTACAATTCCTTCCCAATTCTACTCTATGATTGAAAACTTGCTTCCTAAGCCTTTAAATTGTGTATTTTTAATTCCCCTTTATACCATTCGATGCCGTGATCTGTGCGTTAAGTGTTTTCAGGCTATATAAGGCAGGAATGACTTAGAGGATGGAGAGGAAGCTTGCAAAAATGGAAGGAGCACAAGAAATAAAGGAGACAATCAGCGAGAAGCGACGCGCATGCATGGCTTACGCGTGCGCGTGATTTGGAGATTCGCACGACGACGTGTGCACATGCCTGACGCGTACGCGTGACACGCGAAGATGACCAGCGATGCGTACGCGTGACTGACGTGTACACGTGACATGCGCTACCTGTAGAAATCGCAGAAAATGCTGGGGGTGATTTTGGGCCGAGTTTGGACCCAGTTTTTGGCCCATAAACACAGACTAGAGCCAGGGGACAAGCAGAGACTCAAGACACATTCTTATTCGCATAGTTTTAGTTTTAGTTTTGAATCTTAGAGAGAAATAACTACTTCCTCTAGGTTTCTTTCACATTCATAGTTTTAGAGTTTATGCTTTTTGCTTTGGATATTGAGAAGAGTCACTACCTCCGTTGAAGTTTTCATTATTCTAGTTTGTTTCCTTATTCCCTTTTTCTTTTAATTTCCATTAACCCTGTTCAGATAAAGATGTTGCATTTTGGGATTTATTAATGCAAAGTACTATTTTTACCTTTAATTAATTTTCAGTTATTATTTAATTTATTATGTCTTCTTTTTATTCCCTTTATATGCCTGTGAACGTTGTATTTATGTCAATGAAGTAGACTCCCAACTTGACTTGGGAGTTGATTAAAAGGAAACCCTTGAGTTGGAATACTCAAGTGTTAATTTTAATTGGAAGTTGCTGGCTTGCTCTCTAGTCTCTGACTCTAATCCTTCCTTAGGAGAGGATTAGGACTTGGGATTCAGAGTTGGTTAGTTAGTTGCTTGACTTTCCTTTATTCAGTAAAGGATAACTAAGTAGAACAATAACCTCTTACTATTACACTTGGGGGAATCCAACAAGGATAGAACTTCCAATTAATCTTCTCCCGGTCAAGGCTTTTAATTTAATTAAATAAATTCTCTCGTCAATTTTCATTGCTTTAGTTAATTATTATTTTAATTTCCCGTCCTCTAATCCTTAAAATTTCTCAGAAAATTCCTGACTAATAAAATAGCACTTCTTTGTCAGCTCGTTGGGAGACGACCTGGGATTTCTACTCGCAGTATTTTTATTCTAATTTTGTGACAACCCTTCTAAATTGACAAGTGGATTTTTGTCAGTTCAGAACTGTACTTGCAATGCTGTTCTATTTATAATTTCTTAATCGGCAATTTTCTGCCACGTCAATTTTTGGCGCCGTTGCCAAGGAGTTGCAATTGCGTGCTAAATTATTAGTTGGTGTATATATTTTTTCAATTTTTGCATATTTTATTTTATTTTATTACCATGAGCTGTATGTTTCTTTTATTGAATGACGCGTTCGCTGCCTGATCCGAGCTTAGCCGCGTTTGATCCTGAAATTGAAAGAACTATTTCACATATTAGGCGAGCTCGGCGTCGGTTAGCCTCTGAGGGTGGTGAAGTGGTTCTCGCCAATTCACAAATCTCATCAGAGGGCAAATCTGAAGCCCCATCTGAGGAAGAACCAAGCTCTTTTTTTACTAATTCTATTGATTCACGTGCAGGTAATATGGCGGAGCCCAGGAGGATTACACTACAGGTAGCAAGAGCTCCAGACTTTACACTACAACTGTATCAAGCGTGTCACCCAAATCTGGCTGCAGATTTTGAACTGAAGACTGCGCTAATCAACTTACTGCCCAAGTTTCATGGCTTACCTGCTCAAGAGCCTATCAAGCACTTTAGGGATTTCAAGACAGCCTGCTCTACTACTAGGCGTCATGGTGCAGAAGAGACTACTATTTGGCTGTATGCCTTCCCGTTTTCCCTTGAGGGAAAGGCAAGGGAGTGGTTCTACACTCAACCTGAAGCAGTCGTTACCAACTGGGATCTGCTCAGAAGGGAGTTCCTGGAGAAATACTTTCCAGCTGAAGTTATAGATAGACTGAGAAAGGAGATTTTCTGCATTATCTAAGGTGAATCAGAGACTCTCTATGAATACTGGGAACACTTCAGAAATCTCCTTGACTCATGTCGTCACCACAAGATTGACCAGATGGTATTGATCAGCTACTTCACACAAGGCATGAAGCCTCAGGATAAAACTACATTGGATGCTGCAAGTAATGGCTCTCTGAAGAAGTACAAGACGGCAACAGAAGCGTGGCAGCTAATAGCCAATCTAGCTGAATCCACCCAGAATGCTAGGCATAGGAACAACCACAGACTGCTACCCTGAAGAAGTACAAGGCTGTTGCGGAGGTTTCCTCTAGTAGTGAGACTGCTACCCTCACACAGACTCTGGGAGAGATGACCAACATACTGAAGCAACTACAGCTGAATCAACAATAACTTCAGCCTCCCCCACCACAACAAAATCAACAGTTGGTTCCTCAAAGAGTGTGCAGGATATGTGCTTGTTATACTCATTACATTGATGAGTGTCTGCAGCTCCAACAAGAAGACAACACCTTGGCAGCTACTCACAATTTCTATGACCGCCCGAATCAAGGATACTATCAACAAGGCAGCAATTACAACCAAGGTGGCAACTATAACCAAGGTTGGCAAGATAAATCCAACCAAGGGTGGAGGGACAACTATAACAGAGGAGGCAGAGACAACCAGGGAAATCAGAGGTGGAATAATAATAACAATTAACAAAACCGGTATCAACAGAATCTTCCCTATCAACAGCAGAACCAAAACTATCCTTACAGAGCACCTCACCTAAGGCAGTCCCAAGCACCTCACCTAAGGCAGTCCCAAGCACCTCAGAATAACCAACAGCAGTCCAAACTTGAACAATCCCCGGCAATGGCGCCAAAAACTTGGTGCACGAAATTGTGATCATCAATGGTGCCAACAACTTGGTACGCACAATTGTAATCTCAAATCTTTGTTACAACTCCGCACAACTAACAAGCAAGTGCACTGGGTCGTCCAAGTAATAAACCTTACTTGAGTAAGGGTCGATCCCACGGAGATTGTCGGCTTGAAGCAAGCTATGGTCATCTTGTAAATCTCAGTCAGGTGGATTCAAATGGTTATGGAGTTAAAAGATAAATAAAACATAAAATAAGATAGAGGTACTTATGTAATTCATTGGTGAGAATTTCAGATAAGTGCATGAAGATGCTTTGTCCCTCCTGAACTTCTGCTTTCCTATTGTCTTCATCCAATCATTCATACTCCTTTCCATGGCAAGCTTTATGTTGGGTTTCACCATTGTCAATGGCTACCTCCCATCCTCTCAGTGAAAATGGTCCAAATGCGCTGTCACCGCACGGCTAATCATCTGTCGGTTCTCGATCATGTTGGAATAGGATCCATTGATCCTTTTGCGTCTGTCACTACGCCCAGCACTCGCGAGTTTGAAGCTCGTCACAGTCATCCCTTCCCAGATCCTACTCGAAATACCACAGACAAGGTTTAGACTTTTCGGATCTCAGGAATGGCCGCCAATAAATCTCGCCTATACCACGAAGACTCTGATCTTATGGAATGGAAGGCTCGGTTGTCAGGCGAGGCAACCATGCATCATGAACCAGGAGGCTAAGAGATACACACTCAATCTAAGGTAGAACGAAGGTGGTTGTCAGGCACGCGTTCATAGGTTGAGAATGGTGATGAGTGTCACGGATCATCACATTCATCAAGTTGAAGTGCGAATGAATATCTTGAAATAAGAATAAGCTTGAATTGAATAGAAAAAGCAATAGTACTTTGCATTAATTCATGAAGAACAGCAGAGCTCCGCACCTTAATCTATGGTGTGTAGAAACTCCACCGTTGAAAATACAAAAGTGATAATGGTGGTCATTGGCTTCGGCCCCAGAGAGGGAACCAGAAGAACCAAGATGAAAAAGTCTGAAAATACAATAGCAAAATGTCCTATTTATAGAAAATTAGTAGCCTAGGGTTACAGAAATAGGTAATTAATGCAGAGATCTTCTTCCGGGCCCACTTGGTGTGTGCTTGGGCTGAGCATTGAAACTTTCACGTGTAGAGACTTTTCTTGGAGTTAAACGCCAGCTTTTGTGCCAGTTTGGGCGTTTAACTCCAGCTTTCATGCCAGTTCTGGCGTTTTGACGCCAGAATTTTTATGCTGACTTGGAACGCCAGTTTGGGCCATCAAATCTCGGGCAAAGTATGGACTATTATATATTTCTGAAAAGCCCAGGATGTCTACTTTCCAACGCAATTGAGAGCGCGCCAATTGGGATTCTGTAGCTCCAGAAAATCCACTTCGAGTGCAGGGAAGTCAGAATCCAACAGCATCTGCAGTCCTTTTTCAGCCTCTGAATCAGATTTTTGCTCAGGTCCCTCAATTTCAGCCAGAAAATACCTGAAATCACAGAAGAAATACACAAACTCATAGTAAAGTCCAGAAATGTGATTTTTATTTAAAAAATAATAAAAACATAATAAAAACTAACTAAAATATACTAAAAACATACTAAAAATAATGCCAAAAAGCGTATAAATTATCCGCTCATCAAGCTACAAGAGACGCCATCCCTATTCCCTTTCCACACCTTGCTAGGAAGTCCAGAAAGCAGATGGAGCTCGACCCAAAAATGGTAGAGATCTTCAAAAAGGTTGAGGTAACCATTCCCCTTTTTGATGCCATTAGCCAGGTACCTAAATATGCGAAATTTCTAAAGGATTTATGCATGCATAAGGATAGAATACAGGATTTAGAAACCATTCCCTTATGTAGCTCAATATTTGCTTTAATGGGTGACATACCAGAAAAATGTGGGGATCCGGGTCCATGCATGGTTACATGTGCCATTGAGGGTGTAACATTTTCTAACTGCATGTGTGATTTAGGAGCATGTGTTAGCATAATGCCATTGTTTGTATATTATGCTTTAAGGCTCCCTCCCTTAAAAAGGTCGGCAGCTCATTTTTTTTAGCAGATAAAAGCATAATCACAGTGGTTGGAATTGCTGTGGACGTGCTGGTGAGCATTAAGGGGCTCACATTTCCTATTGACTTCTATATTTTGGAGATGCCCCCTAATGACTCAGGAAGACCATCATCCATCCTGCTTGGAAGGCCATTCCTGAAGACTTCAAAGTTCAAATTGGATGCCTTCTCAGGAACTTACTCTTTTGAGATAGATGATAGAGCCGTAAGTTTCAATTTGGATGAAGCTTTGAAGCACCCTCCAGAAGATCATTCCATCTTCCAGTGCGACATCATTGATAAGACTGTAGCTGCAGTTCACCAAGAAGAAATAGAAGAGATGCACATGGAGCATGGTCCAAGTGTGGGGACACCTTTTGAACACAATGAGGATGTTTTGCCATCATCACTAGCTCCAGATGATCCAGTACCTAGCCATGAGCAGAAAATAGAGTTGAAGCCCCTTCTACCCCACCTTAAGTATGCTTACCTTGAGGATAATCAGAAGCTTCCAGTTATCATTGCAAGGGAACTCACATCCCAATAGGAGGATCAGTTGCTTAGTGTGCTGAGAAGACACAAGAAAGCAATTGGGTGGAGCTTGGCGGATATAGTAGGCATCAGCCCTCAAGTTTGTGAGCACAGGATATTTTTAGAAGAGGGAGCAAGGTCTGTCCGTCAACCTCAAAGAAGACTGAACCCCACCATCTTAGAAGTTGTCAAGAAAGAAGTGACCAGACTGCTTGAAGCTGATATTATCTACCCCATCTCAGATAGCGAATGGGTTAGCACAGTACAAGTGGTGCCCAGAAGACTGGAGTCACAACAGTGAAGAATGAGCATGGAGAGCTCATAGCAACTATAGTGCAGAATTCTTGGAGAGTTTGCATTGATTACAGGCGCCTCAACCAAGCTACTCGCAAGGATCATTACCCCTTGCCGTTTATTGATCAGATGCTTGATCGCCTGTAAGGTAAATCACATTACTACTTTTTAGATGGTTATACAGGCTATTTTCAAATTCATATAGCTCCTGAAGATTAGGAGAAGACTACTTTTACATGTCCCTTTAGAACGTATACATACAAGAGGATGCCTTTTGGGTTGTGTAATGCACCGGCTACTTTCCAAAGGTGCATGATGAGTATCTTCTTAGATCTTATTGAGAACTGTATGGAAGTTTTGATGAGCGAATAATTTATACGCTTTTTGGCATTGTTTTTAGTAGGATCTAGTTACTTTTAGGGATGTTTTTATTAGTTTTTATGTTAAATTCACATTTCTGGACTTTACTACACAATCGAGAACCTCCAGATGATTAGCCATGCTGTGACAGAGCATTTGGACCATTTTCACAGAGAGGATGGGATGTAGCCATTGACAACGGTGATGCCCTTACAGAAAGCTTGCCATGGAGAGGAGTAAGACTGATTGGATGAAGACAGCGGGAAAGCAGAGATTCAGAGGAACGAAAGCATCTCTATGCACTTATCTGAAATTCTCACCAATGATTTACATAAGTATTTTTATCTTTATTTTCTGTTTATTTATTATTATTATTCGAAAACTCCATAACCATTTGATATCCGCCTGACTGAGATTTACAAGGTGACCATAGCTTGCTTCATACCAACAATCTCCGTGGGATCGACCCTTACTCACGTAATGTTTTATTACTTGGACGACCCAGTGCACTTGCTGGTTAGTTCTGCGAAGTTGTGAAGTTATGTTTGGACCATGGTATTGTGCACCAGTTTGTTGGCGCCATTGCCAGGGAGAGAACGAACAATAAATTTTACAACTTGAGTAACAATTTCGCATACCAAGTTTTCATGGATGATTTTAGCGTTTATGGTGATTCATTTAGCCTTTGCTTGGATAGTTTAGCTAGAGTATTAGACAGGTGTGTTAGTTCAAAACTTGTATTAAATTTTGAAAAATGTCACTTTATGGTAAAACAAGGCATTGTACTAGGACATGTTGTTTCTAATACTGGTATTTCTATAGGTCCAGCAAAGGTAGATGTCATTTCTAGTTTACCTTACCCCTTATCCGTTGGGAAAGTCCATTCGTTCCTTGGTCATGCAGGTTTCTACCGGAGATTCATCAAGGACTTTAGTAAGGTAGCATTGCCTTTATCCAGACTGCTGCAGAAAGATGTTGAGTTCGAGCTGAGTGAGGACTGCATGAATGCATTTGATAAGCTGAAGATCGCCTTGACTCAAGCTTCGATTGTGAGAGGACCAGACTGGAGCCAGCCCTTTGAGATTATGTGTGATGCCTCCAACCATGCAGTAGAAGCGGTGTTGGCTCAGCGCGAAGGTAAGGATCCTTTCGTAATTGCTTATGCTTCTAAGACCTTAGACGCTGCTCAGTCTAATTATACTACCACTGAAAAAGAGCTTCTGGCTATTGTTTTTGCTCTAGATAAATTTCGAGCCTATTTACTTAGTACTAAAGTGGTAGTGTACTCAGACCATGCAGCTCTAAAATATTTATTAGCTAAAAAAGAGTCCAAACCAAGGTTAATACATTGGATATTGCTGCTGCAAGAATTTGATTTAGAAATCAAATATAGGAGTGATTCCCAGAATTTAGTGGCAGACCACTTGAGTCGCCTTGAGCACATTAAGGATGACTCCACTCCTATCAATGATGCTTTTCCATTAGATAGCTTGCACGCAATATCTGAAGTAGCTCCTTGGTATGCGCCTATAGCTAATTATCTAGTTAGTCATACCGTCCCTCCCAATTTTACTAAGCATCAAAGGGAAAAGTTGAAAAGCGAGTCCAAATATTATATATGGGATGACCCATATTTATGGAGGTATGGTGCTAACCAGATAATTAGAAGGTGTGTGCCTCAATCAGAATTCCAGTCCATTTTAGAGGCCTGCCACTCCTCTGAGAGTGGTGGACATTTTGGTCCTCAAAGAACAGCTAGAAAAATTTTAGACTGTGGATTCTGGTGGCCCACTCTTTTTAAAGATACTACTGCCTTCTGTAAATCTTGTTCTCCATGCCAGAGGTTTGGTAATATATCCAAGAAGGATGAGATGCCCCAACAGCTTATGCTGTTTTGTGAAATTTTTGATGTTTGGGGCATTGACTTCATGGGTCCATTTCCAAATTCTAGTGGTTTCTTATATATATTGTTAGCTGTAGATTATGTTTCTAAATGGGTGGAAGCAATTCCTGCCCATACTGATGATGCTAACCCTGTTGTCTCTTTTTTTAGAAATCATATTATCTGTCGCTTTGGATCAATATGAGCAATCGTGAGTGATCAAGGCACTCACTTTTGTAACAGGAGATTAACATGCCTACTAAAGAAACATGGCATCATCCACAAGGTAGCAACAACTTATCATCCCCAGACCAATGGACAAGCAGGGGTGTCTAAGAGAGAGATAAAGTGCATTCTGGAGAAGATAGTCAAGCCTCATAGGAAGGACTGGAGCACCAGACTTGTTGATGCGCTTTGGGCTTATCGGACAGCATACAAGAACCCATAGGAATGAGTCCCTTCTGCCTAGTATATGGAAAGGCTTGTCACCTCCCAGTGGAGGTGGAACACAAGGCTTTCTGGGCTGTAAGGGAATGCAACATGGGATTTGAGAAGGCCGGTGCTGAAAAGAAGCTGCAACTAGCAGAACTGGAGACCCTTCGACTGGAAGCATATGACAACTCCAGGCTATATAAAGAGAAGGTGAAGGCTGTGCATGACAAGCATATCAAGAGAAGAGAGTTTAGATCTGGGGAGCTAGTTCTCCTTTACAACTCAATACTGAGGCTCATGCCAGGCAAGCTGCGTTCAAGGTGGGAAGGCCCCTCTAGAGTAGAGAAGGCAGAGCCATACGGAGTCTTCCACCTGAGTCATCCCTCAAGTTCCAAATTCATCAAGGTCAATGGACATCGCTTAAAGCTGTACCATGGTGAGAAGATGAAGAACAACAAGCGTTAGACACGTGCCTCTTGGAAGATCCACCATCAGAAGCAGACTGAGCTTGTGGACCGTCCAACTTAAGGACGTAAAAACAAAGTATTAGATGGGAGACAACCCACCATGGTATGATCGTTCCTTTTCATTCTTAGTTTTATTTTCTTTTGCTTTCCACAGTAGTCATTCATAATTTCTGCATATTCATCTGCATTCTGCATATTGCATAAAAAAATGAGCACATGACGCACAAGCGTCGCTGACGCGTACGCGTCATATGTGCTTGCGAGAATAAGGATAAGTGAACAGAGAGTTGGGCAAGAGTGGTGCTAGACACGTGCCTTGTGCACAAGCAAGTCCATGCGTACGCGTCCCTCACGCGTACGTGTCGCCTGCGATTTCAGCACATCACACGTGAGCGTCCCTGACACGCTGGCGTGCCCATGAAAAATCGGCGTAAATGGTGTTTGGCCAGAGAGTTATGAAGGTGTGGGGCTGGAACTGTGCTGGGAGCACAATTCCCATCACGCGTACGCGTCCCTGACGCGTGCGTTTCGTTTTCCCAAAAACGGCCATCCACGCGTGCGCGTGCCTGACGCGCACGTGTCGTATGAGATTTAGGCCCCATGCGCACAACAAACAGCGAGTTGTGCACGCGCGTTGATGCTTTCGCGCCAATTGCACAACCCATATCACTCGTACGCGTCCCTGACGCTTACGCGTTGCTTGGAAATCGCGCGACCCACGCGTACGCATCGCGTGCGACGCACAACTAAACCACATCAGCGCCTGATTTCAAATCATCCACCCCCAATCCTAACTCTTTTCAATCATAATTATTTTTTCTTTCTTCTTTCTTTCTTCTTCCTTATTCTTCCTTCATATATATTACTTTCTTCTTTCCTTCTTCATCCTCTTCATCAGGTTTCTCTTCTTTCTCCCATCTACTCTCTCCTTATTGCATTTATTTATGTTTCTTCCTTCTCTACTTTTTCTTTTGGCATAATCATCTATGTTTTTTTTCTTTTCTTTTTCTTGCATTCTTATGTTGGTATTGGAATTTTATTTGGGTATTACCTTACTATCCTAAAGCTTGTGGATATTATGTGGAGTGATTGACAATTGATATTTTAATTTTGCTCTCATATACATTTGGATTATATTATTTTCATTCCTACTTTAACTTGCTCACAAAGTATTTGTGAAAAAGCACCTATGGCATCTTGAACTCTATTTTGTTTTACCCTTTTACTTGAATGCCTCTTCTTCACAACACTTGCACCCCACATGTATTTGGGATTATCATTCATAATTGTCATCATTATAAATGCTCTTTTATTTGGCACATTTATCACTTGATGCTTGAGTATGCTTCTCATGCCTATTACTTGCATGCTTTTACCCTCTTGCATTTTATTATTCTGAATTGCCTACTTGATCTTAATTGATGTCTTACCTACATGTTGTAGCTACCATGTATTTGAGCTAGCATATTTCTTTTGGCATTTATTATCACTTGGAATTTCTCCCTTCCAGTTCTTTAGTTATCTATATTTAATATTCTTCCTTTTCTTTCTTCTTTAGACATGGGTACCAAGAAAGGAAAAGAGAAAGCCACTGACAAGACACCAGCAAGGCGAGGAACCAAGAGAACACTGGAAAAGGCACTTCCATCTACCAGTGTCAAGCCACCAACAAAGCGGGTGAAGAGGATTATTAAAGTTGATAAATCAAAAAAAGTTTTTCCCGCCCGCCACTCCACACGATTTGCTAACCGTTATTGCGAACAGATGTTCCCCATCCTAGCCGAGAGGAACTACAACAATAAGCATCTGCTCGTTGTCCCAACATATTTTGTTGATTTTGTGAAGCCCCGAATAGAGAGGAGACAATGGAGATTTTTGCGGAGGTAGCCGCGAGAGGCCAACTTATCATTGGTAGTTGAATTCTACTCCAACTTCTACTCGCCTACTCTACAGACTGTCTACGTTCGTCAGCAGCAAGTCCCTATCTCCGAGAGTGCCATACAGAGAGCACTGGACCTTCCACCTAGTCCAGAGGGATGGGATGCTTATCAAGCAGCCTCTTTTAAGCACCAGATGTATCAGTTCGACTGGGATAGCATTCTTGGAGTTATAGCCCAACCTGGCAGCAAGTGGATCTACGGGCAGCATCGTTCAAAATCCAAGAGCATCTCAGCCCAGTCACTCACCCTAGAGGCTCGCGTGTGGGCCCAAATTATGTCTCACTATGTCTTTCCAAGCACTCACGAGTCGACCTTCACAGCAGACATGGCTGTCCTTCTCTGGTGCATCCTGACAGGCCAACCCCTCAACCTGCCCTGACACATCCGGCAAGCAATGGGACATGTACAGATTGCAGGTAACCTGTCTTTCCCCGCCTTGGTTTCAGATTTAGTCTCTGCAACAGGTGTGTCCTCTCGGGCAGGCGACACGAAGATCATGATCCCTAGGGCCGACTAGTATGTCTCGAATGGAAAGTACATCAGGCCACCAGTTCCCTTTGTGAGCCGGCCTGCAGACCCATCTTTGGATACTCCTCCTACTTCTACTCCACCATCATCCACACCACAAGCACCATCAATCCATCATATGTTCCTTCAGATCCTTGAGAGGTTCGATCGGCAAGACCGGCGGATGGAGTAAATGAAGCGCCGTAACAAGCGCCGATACAACTATTTGAAGGACCTCATAGTCGGTACACACCCACCTCCAGAACAGAAGGACACCCCAGACTCCCCTTCATCCAGTAGTACTGAGAGCCAAGGCGAACCAGACACTGGAGGCAATGCTTACAGCCCTCCCTTGCTCCTTACTGATGGCACGGAGGACCATGCCAAGCCTTAAGTGTGGGGAGGTCAGTCCTTGACTTTCGGAGGTAAGCTCTCTCTCTTAACACCAACATTTGACTTTTTTCTTTGTTAGATAGGATAGATTGCATGATAATAATTGTTTGCATGTATGTTTTGCTTGGTTGAAGTAATGAGTCTCTTTTCAAAGATCCTTTTTATAATATTTCACTAATTTAAATTGAAAATTTGTGTTAAACTTGTTTGAAGATTGTAATTTGAAACATAGGTTATAGCTGAGGACACACAACCTGTGAGATTTGAGCTTGATTACATGGTTACACTATTTAACCATAATATGTTATTCTTGTGTGTTTCTTTTCTATGATTGTATTCTATATTTTGTTCCATTCTATATGTCCATTGTTTAGTATATTTACATGCTTGCATATGATTGAGGCCATCATTTGATTTTAGCTTAATTATCCCAATTAGCCTACCCTTTTAATTACCTTTGTTTGCCACTTTGAGCCTTTTAATCCCCTTTTGTTCAATATTTTACCACATAACTAGCCTTAAGCGAAAAAACAATTAATTATCCCAATTGAATCTTTGGTTAGCTTAAGATAGAGGTGGTGTGTCAATTAAATGTGGAAAACTGTGGGAACTTGGGTTGATGAAAGTGTACAATATTTTTTTGACAAAATATTGGGAATTCGGGTACCTACTCATGTGAGACCAGAAAAATTAAAAATTCATGTGCATTGATATGTTATGTTTACTTTTATATTTTCCAAAAAAAAAAAAAATCAAACGAAAAATATTTAAATAAATAAATAAATAAATAAGGGGACAAAATTACCCCAATGTTAAATCTAATAAAAGATCAACGCATATGTGATAAAATAAAAGATAATTTGGTACATGGGTATGTGATGTAAAAGTGAGAATTATAGGTAGCTAGGCGTGAATTTAGAGTTACATAGAGTGTGTGTGTGTTAAGTGAGAGCTTAGGTTAGTCAAAGATTCATATTATAGCTCACTTGACCATACATATATCCTCACCTTTACCTTAGCCCCATTACAACCTTGAAAAGACCTCATGATGTTTGCATTGGTATACTAAATTTCTGTTGATTGGTTAGATGAAGAACAAAGTCTAGAAAGCATGACTAGAGAAGAGTAGAGTGAATTAACCCTAGACACTTGAGAGATTAGAGTGCATATACACTACCAGTGAGGGTTCAAAGCTTGATTCTATGTTCCCTGCTTTCATGAGCTGTCTTCTTACAAGTTTACTTGTCTTTTATTGTGTGGTTTGAATTAGTGGAATCTGACTTATGTTTGTCTTGGAAAACTTATTTACTTTTAACCAAGTAGACAGAAATATCTTAGCATATAGTTGCATTCATAGGTTGCATCTCATGAGTCTTACTTTCCCCTATTCATTCCTTCTATCTCCTTGAGCTTAGCATGAGGACATGCTAATGTTTAAGTGTGGGGAGATTGATAAACTACTATTTTATGGTTTATCTTGTGCTTAATTGAGTGGTTTTATCAAGTCTTTGCACACTTATTCATACAGTTTTCATGATTTTACAATTCCTTCCCAATTTTACTCTATGATTGAAAACTTGCTTCCTAAGCCTTTAAATTGTGTATTTTTAATTCCCCTTTATACCATTCGATACCGTGATCTGTGTGTTAAGTATTTTCAGGCTATATAGGGCAGGAATGGCTTAGAGGATGGAGAAGAAGCTTGGAAAAATAGAAGGAGCACAATAAATAAAGGAGACAACTAGCGAGAAGCAACGCGCACGCATGGCTCACGCGTGCACGTCATTTGGAGATTCGCACGACGACGCATGCGCATGCCTGACGCGTATGCGTGACACGCGAAGATGACCAGCAACGCGTACGCATGAATGAAGCATACGCGTGACATGCGCTACCTGCAGAAATCGCAGAAAATGCTGGGGGCAATTTTGGGCCGAGTTTGGACCCAGTTTTCGGCCCAGAAACACAGACTAGAGCCAGGGGACAAGCAGAGACTCAAGACACATTCTCATTCGCATAGTTTTAGTTTTAGTTTTTAATCTTAGAGAGAAATTACTACTTCCTCTAGGTTTCTTTCACATTCATAGTTTTAGAGTTTATGCTTTTTTCTTTGGATATTGAGAAGAGTCACTACCTCCGTTGAAGTTTTCATTATTCTAGTTTGTTTCCTTATTCCCTTTTTCTTTTAATTTCCATTAACCCTTTTCAGATAAGGATGTTGTATTTTGGGATTTATTAATACAAAGTACTATTTTTACCTTTAATTAATTTTCAGTTATTATTTAATTTATTATGTCTTCTTTTTATTCCCTTTATATGCCTGTGAACGTTGTATTCATGTCAATGGAGTAGACTCCCTACTTGACTTGGGAGTTAATTAAAAAGAAACTCTTGAGTTGGAATACTCAAGTGTTAATTTTAATTGGAAGTTGCTGGTTGGCTCTCTAGTCTCTGACTCTAATCCTTCCTTAGGAGAGGATTAGGACTTGGGATTCAGAGTTGGTTAGTTAGTTGCTTGACTTTCCTTTATTCAGTAAAGGATAACTAAGTAGAACAATAACCTCTTACTATTACACTTGGAGGAATCCAACAAGGATAGAACTTCCAATTAATCTTCTCCCGGTCAAGACTTTTAATTTAATTAAATAAATTCTCTCGTCAATTTTCATTGCTTTAGTTAATTATTATTTTAATTTCCCGTCCTCCTATCCTTAAAATTTCTCAGAAAATTCCTGACTAATAAAATAGCACTTCTTTGTCAGCTCGTTGAGAGACGACCTGGGATTTCTACTCCCAGTATTTTTATTCTAATTTTGTGACAACCCTTCTAAATTGATAAGCGAATTTTTGTCAGTTAAGAACTGTACTTGCAACGCTGTTCTATTTATAATTTCTTAATCGGCAATTTTTTGCCACGTCAGCGGCGCGACGCATGGGAGAATAAGGTACAACGGCGGTGTGGCGCGTTACTTTTTCAGACGGTGGTAATAACGGTGAGGTGCGTTGGTAATGATGCAACAGGAAAGGGAGAGGCAAACGGCTGCGGTAAAAAGAGACAGATGAAAGGTGAGAAGTTAGGGTTGTGATAGATAAATGAAATGAAATATTTTTTTTTTAGTAGTGAACCTAGAATACAACCTATTATTTACGATATTCGCATCTCTACTATCTGTCTGTTAGAACTCAATTATTATAAATGATTAAACCTCTTATAAACTAATTTTAGAATTAAAGTTAAGCTTAAATCTTTCATATTTTAACTCTATATGTATTAGATTATGTATTTTATAACTAGAGACGAACCAACAAACTTTTAAATAAGTATCTTCCAGTTGAATATCTCGTATGATTTTGAGAACGTTACTTTTATCTATTTGACCACTAATTTCTAGTTCAACTATAAAAAATAAAATAAAAAAAGAGAAAGTCTACGGGGCCAGCAGATTTATTAAAATCTGGCCAGTACTTAACCAGCAAAAGGAAAATGAGTGATTCTCCACTATTAGATGAAATCTCACACCATTAAATATACTATTGATGGCTAAATGATGGCTATAATTCACAAAATCTGCTGGCCCCTAGCACTCCTCTAAAAAAATGTTTTTATTATTTAAAGTATATTATTATTATTTAGAAAAATATTTTTGAAACATACTTTTTTATATATCATGTTAATTATATTAATTTCTTTTACTAATTTTATATTTCTACTTGACTCCTATTCTACTTCGACAAACAAATCTTACCCTTTTTTAATATATATATTTGTTAAGTGTCAATAAACACCTCACTTTTAGGATAACATATTGGGAAAAAATATTATGTGTAAGTATAAAAAAATATAATTATCAAATTATTAATCATC